>NC_063197.1:18663455-19005955 GCF_017589495.1 Alosa alosa | reverse complement strand
TGTAAAGGTCAAGTACTCATTTGAGCAAGGCACCTACCCCAACTGCTTCCTTGGCACCGCAGCAGTTGCTACCCAGTGCTCCGAGTTTGTGTGTGTTCACAGCTCACTGTGTGCTGTGTGTGTGTGTGTGTGTGTGTGTGTGTGTGTGTGTGTGTGTGTGTGTGTGTGTGTGTGTGTGTGTGTGTGTGTTTTACTAATCACAAATGGGTAAAATGCAGAGAAATAATTTCCCCCGGGATAGAATCTATCTATTATATGTGTTGGATCTTTTACTTGAACTCATGAGAAATTAATGTATTGCATTCATATTGTTGTTCAGTATAAAATGATATGCATTTTATAGTCTGATTCCCAATGGAAAGATTTTATGAAGATGAATGGCCAGTATTTTATGAGTCACAGTGGGTCTGAATCCTTATGGATGTCAGCCAAAAGCATTAGCTGAGATATAAATATAAATGATTTCAAAAGTAATTTACTTGGATCAATGCATATGAATCACAGTTGGATAAGTGCATGTAATAACATAGAACAAAATAAAAAAAATCTGATTACATCACCTGGATACTCATGCACATCATGCTATGGAATAACACTAATTCTGATAGATAGTCTGGGTAGTGTTCAACTACAATCTGCAATCTGTTCAATCTGCTGTTTGCCTAGTACAGTATATATAGTAAGCCCATATGAGTATTTAGATGTGTGAGTGTTGAGACTGACCAAATTGTGCAGTGTGAACATTTCTTTCTTGTTAATTTGGCTGACATAGAGTGACTTACTTACACCAATTATTAAAAGGGCCAGTCTCCCTGGAGCAACTCAAGGGCACAACGGTAGTAGCCAGAAATAAAACCCACAACTTTTTCTGGTTATGGTATGCAAGCCCAGCTCCTTACTACACCACCACGGCCCATAATGTTTGTGCACAGCTAACCAGAGGTTGCACTGATTGATATGTGGTTGATGATGTCATACCTACTTCCCCCTTCTGTCCCTTCTCCCCTCTCCGTCCGTCCCTGCCGTCTCTGCCTGGGATCCCGTTGAAGCCGTCATCCCCTGGCGGGCCCGGAGGGCCCGGTTTACCTGGCGCGCCAGGTAAGCCGGGGACACTGCAGATGTAACGGGGTGAGGCCACTCGAGGTTTGGTGTCCAACAGCTGCCCAGTCACGAACTGAAACAGACAGACCACACCCACAAGGACCCACATCCTTAGGCCTACAACAGGGAAGAGAGAAAAAAGTCACGACACTCTCCCAGGCCCTATGACAGACAATAAAGTAATTATGGGCCCTCCGATAATATATAGGAATATTGCCCCATGCCTGTCACTGTCAGTTTGTCAGATATTTGTGAGAATGGCAATAAAGCCAAGAAAACATTTCAGAGCTCACACACAAATGACAAGAACATTATCAGAAACGGCAAGTCTGCTTGCTTCTGGATATTTCAAAATTCCAGACAAAAATAAGATGAATGTAAAAACTATTGTAGCTTTATCATATGATGTTGCTTTGGAACTGGTCTTTCATACATGGTAATGCTATTAATGTCGTTCTACATTAAACTGTCATTCTAATACATAAACTGTCTAAGAGTACACAGAGTAAGATTTGTGGTATTGACAAGATGCCATGTCTTCTCACACACGAAAACACACTTTGTCCTGAAAGTGTCAAGGAAAGCATCTTCAAAAACATATGAAATCCAGACTCAGAGCTCCTAAGGACATCCCAGTGTTCATAAACAAGATGCCTCAGTCGGGCTGACAAAGGAGATGGTCTGCTCATAAAACACCATGTGCCGGGATCACGTCTCACGTCTCAGTGCTCACCAAAGACATTCAGTGTGGAGGACAGATGGAAGATTCACATTCTGATTCAGCAGAGCTGGATCTACCGCTGGGAAATGTTTTTCACAACACAAGCTCAGGGTATGCAAGCAATTAATCTCTAAACTAACCCCCCACACACACACACACACACACACAATATCCCTCTTCCATGGATGTGCTCATGTAATAGCCTTTAAACTGCAATAATATACAGTCCCTCTGTCTTTTGTCAGTCAGTTCTACCTCTTTATATAACAGAGAGGAAATGAGCACCCCTCATGCTGACCCCCGTGTTAATGTGCGTTCTGTGCGCACGGGTCCAGGGAGAGTAGCCAGCGCTGGGCTCCTCCAGCCTGCCTCCTAATGCATTCCACAGTCGTGATGTAACAGCCAAATAATTGTGTCAGAGACAAACTTGGTCGTGAGATCTGCCTCTACAGATCCAGCAGCTCAAACATGGAAATATGAACATCAGCTCACCCACATGTAGAGACACATTCAGACACACACACACACAGATACACACAGAGATACACACACACACACACACACACACACACACACACAAAGAGAGACAAGCAGACACACACCCACACACGCACAGCCTGTATGAGACTAGAGGGGGTTGTAATTATCCCTTTAAGAATGGATGTTTTGCAAGTCTTCACCCCCTGCACTTTCTGGACCTTTGATAGTTCTAATGGCACTGTAAGATGACCTCATGAACAATAAACTCTAGAATGTCACCTCTGAGAGAAGCAGATGAAACTGGAAGATTTCACAACCTAGCCTAATTAATTCCATATGGTCGTTCTTCTTAAAGAATGGTTATGATGAACAAATTGTGAAATTGTGACATTGTCTTTTTTTCAAATGGTACAAATTAATGCTTATAACAGCTAAAGGCAACGTATGTCAGAGATAATGTGATCAAAAACTGAAAATGGGCAGTGATGGCCGACCCAAGTCAGTTGACTGCTAATTTGATATGTGTTTATCATAGTTTGTTGTAGTATTTGGCAGAGGCAATTGGTCTAAAAGCAACTGTTTTATCCAACTAAGACACCCTGATGAAAAATGGAAAGTTGCTAAGAAGAGATAGAAAAAATAAAACCTTGATGATTATTCATTTCATAAGATTGTTCACAAACCCAACCAGAAGAAACCGATTTTCTTGAACAAAAACACCAGCGTTGTTCTATATTTTTTGGGTCTGACATTTCTAAGAAATAACAAATACAACTCTTTTCATTTTAAACCCCTGAGGAATCATGTCAGATTCAGATATATTTTAGTACATAGGTTGTTTATATACTCAAGCAGCCGCAAAATGAGAAACAGAGAGAAAGAGCAGGGCAGGGTTTGGGGTGTCTGGGAAACTTCTGTCAGTAATGTGGGTGAATCGATCTGTGCATATTCCGTTTCCATGACTACACAGAAATGTTTTGACGAGTAGAGTGGGGAGGATGTCACAGATGCTGTCTTTGGACTGACAATAGATGCCACACACACACACACACACACACACACACACACACACACACACGCACACACACACATGCGCATGCACACACGCACACACAATTAATGGGTTGCATTTGCTTAAGCAATGTTCACAAGGGACACATGTTCATGATTTAAAGACTGTAAATCCCTAATAAGCTGTGTTTTCAGACCATTTGATTTCATTTCGCAGTGTGTCACCGTCTGTCACATCTGTCATTGGACAGTTATGTTGAAAATACGTTTACAGATGCCCTCTACATATTTTGTAGAGTTTCTAGATATATAACCACAGAAAAACTTAAAGAAAGCCTTCACCTAATTATATTCGGAAAATGTAATAGTCACATGGACTGAACATGTTATGAAGAAATGAAATCATACATTAGTTATGGACATACAAATCACTTCACAAAGAGTTATAAGTTAAGTAAACATGTAGAGTAACATAGATGCAGGTCATGTTTTCTTATGGGGATATCATTTCACAATAACATTACTTTAACACAAGGGGATGGGAATATTGAACAATTATACTGTTGCATTTGTTCCAGACCTGATAATGTGTGTTCACATGATTTGCAGGAGCTGCAACATTACAATTTTTGTATTGTATATATTTTGTGTGATTGTCTAAATGTCTGTAGTATAATGCCAAAGTCATTTAAAGGTTTTCCTGAAGCTCTGGTAAATACACATACAGGGGAAGACATAATTAAAATATGTATGGTAAAGATAGTCTCATCCTTTACCCCTACAAACTGCTGTACCTCTATGCACACCAGTTGCAAGAGCATTTTTAAAGAATGTCAGAGAATCCATCCATCTTACCTTGTTAAAAGTGTGCTGTCTGCAGTCGCTGATGATGCTGTTGCTGTCTTGATTGTTTTGATGTCTGTTTTCAGTGTTGTGACATTTCCATGGCAATAAGATATATGAGTCCCTTTACTCGTCCTGCTCAGTTCATCAGTCCCTCTATCCCACTGTCTCTGTGCGCTTAACATCTGTGGTCATGTGGCTGTGTGTCTGTGCTGCACAGATCTGCTAGTGTACTATATGCACGTGTGTGTGTGTGTGTGGGGGGGTATGTGTGTGTGTGTGTCTGTGTGTGTGTGTGTGTCACTGCCACAGAGCCTTCTCAACTCCCACCCCTTTCTCTCTCTCCTTCAGCTCCCTCACTCTCTCCCTCCCTCCTCTAGATCCCTCACTCTTTCTCTCTCCCTCCTTCAGCACCCTCACTCTCTCCCTACCTCACTCTCTCCCTACCTCCTCTAGATCCCTCCCTCACTCTCTCTCTCCCTCCCTCCTCTAGATCCCTAACTCTCTTCCTCCCTCACTCACTCACTCCCTCTCTCACTTTATGAAACAAATAGAACACGTGTAATAGATATAGTTTGCAAACTAATGAATTTATAATGTCAATGTGTGAATTGTGTGCACAATTCTTCAATTAGCTATCAATAATTATCCATAAGAGATATCATGTCTATTCTGTGTTGCTATTTTCAAGTATGGATCTAAGGCACATTTAGAGAAAGTACTGTATGCCTATTTGGCAATACACGTGTGTGTGTGCCTGCGTGTGAGTGTGTGCATACCTGTGTGTGTGTGTGTGTGTGTGTGTGTGTGTGTGCATGTGCAGGCCTGTGTGTGTGTGTGTGTATGTGTGTGTGTGTGTGTGTGTGCATGTGCAGGCCTGTGTGTGTGTGTGTGTGTGTGTGTGTGTGTGTGTGTGTGTGTGTGTGTGTGTGTGTGTGTTTGTGTGTTTGTGAGTTTTTGTGTGTGTGTGTGTGTGTGTGTGTGTGTGTGTGTGTGTTTGTGCATGTGTGTGTGTAAACCTGAGTTGAAATGGCAGAGCCCTCAGTAAAAGCTCATCTTTTTGTATCACCAATAAGAACAATGCGCCTGCAATTCCTCTGTGAACCTTGAGCCTTTTTCAGGGCAGCATAGAGATGTCCCTTAAAGGGAAGCCTCTACTAGGTGTGGTCTGTTCTCTCAGGTCTGATACTTCCGACAGACAGACAGATCCTATTAGAGTGGATCTTATTGATAGTACTTCGAATCTGTTTTCATTCACATTTGTGTCAACATAATGTTTATAGACATAATTTTGTATGACGTTTCTAAATACTGTGGAACACTTATCTTTGCTGCCATCTTGTGGTCATTGACAGAAATGCTGCTGATCAAAGTTTATGCAATGCATGGACAGCTCTTGGTCCAATTTCCTGAACTGTCATAATCCTAAGTAGCTTGAAAAGTCCCTTTATGACTAAGTTATTCGAAAAGTCCCTTTTACGAGCATTTTATGATTTTCTGGTAATTTCCTGGAACCAATATTGGTTCAGAACGGATTTGAGTGAGTCAGTATTTTCAGCTGCAATAGCAAAGAAGACACTAGTGGATGTATAGGGAGATATATTGGGAGGAGTGAGTATTCCTCAATGGAGCCAGCTTCTTTTGGTGGCAGCCCTGATGTTGGTTGACAAGACAACTTCAGACTTGTCAAAGTCCCCTTTCACTCCAGTGGATATGGTGGAGTGAGGCTGTAGAAATATCAGAATTTAACTGAAATGTAATACCATGTGACTAATTTGAAGGACACACTGTGCTGTCACCATGTGTCCATGTTGTGTGTGTGTGTGTGTGTGTGTGTATGCATAATAGCTATATTATAGCTATACTGTATTATATTAGCCTGTTGGGTTATGTAAGCAAGTAGAATGTCCCCTTTATTAAGTTAATGTCAAATATATTTTCTGGTATCTTCCTGACACCCACAGGCTTATTCTACTTGCCATTTTTGTGTGCCATTTTCCTGTAATCCTGTCATTCTGCCCATTCTGTGAGATTAAGCCTTTGTTTTTCCTTTAACAGGTTTATGGCTTAAATTAATATAGCAAAACCATCTACCAGACTACCAAGCACAACAAGGACAACTACTATCTCATAATTATGACCTAGTATCTATTGTTATGACTTATCTCAAAATTGTGACTATGACTATGCATCTCATATGAGACAGTTTGTGACCTTTTTTTTCAAGTGGCGGAAAGGCTTTCATACTCTAAAGCCACTTTTTCCATATTTTATTAACCTTTAGTTTTCATCATTAAAACATTCCTTGCAGATGTGTCAAGAAAGTGTAAACATCAGGATTGTTGTTTGCCATCTTGTCGTTTTGTTTATTTGGTACTACCCACCCAACTGTCTCTAAAGTCCCAGATCTTGTTTTATGCATTGAGGTAATTGTCATTACAACTAATGTTTGCCATTTATTTGCCATGTACAACTAGTAATGTGAAATTGTATGCCCCCCAGCAGTGACAGCCCACCTAAACCAGAAAGTTGCTGATGCCACTGCACCTCTGGTTGTTTATGCAGCCGCCACTCAGAAGGTATTATCTATAGTGGCCGATGTTACAGCCACACCTGAGTCTGACAAAAAACAGCTGATGGAGTAGGTTGTTTCAACAAGGAAGAAAAACTATCCAATGAGTCATTAGGTATATATGGTTTTATGACATAATGATGGAATGTAAAAGGTTGTGTTTTCCTGTTGGTGGTATGTTAGGCAACACCCTGTTTCAGTGCATGTAGACTATCCTCTTTTCACCAAGTGCTGATACTTGCTGAAAATGATGATGAAGAAGAAGAACAAAAATGGATGATAAATAAACAGTTAAAATATGAATGTATTCTTTATTGTGTAACGAATACTTGTGTATTTATATGATACATGAACACCTCACCCGCAAGGCGACCAAAATTGTGAGTGATGCAAGTCACCCCGCTCACAATCTGTTTGATCTACTGCCCTCTGGGAAGAGGTACAGAAGCCTGCGCCCCAAGACTACCAGACTCACTAACAGCTTCATACACCAAGCTGTAAGGATGCTGAACTCTCTCCCTCCCTCCCCCCCTCCACCCTCAGCTACATAACATCCTGGACATTGGACCCACAATGGCCGCCTGCACTACTCCACCTGCACACTTGAACACTTGCACACTTGTACACTTTACAACTTGGTGTTGTTGTCCTGAAAACACAACACTTCTGCTGCTCTTACATAACTTGCACCACTATGCCACTTTCTTTATTACTTAGGTCAAACAGTATTTTATAGTATTTTACAGTATTTGCACTAGTATTTTATTGACTGTCTATGCACAATTTCAACAAAATTTTGCTGCTCTTATTTTTTCATTATTATTATATGTGCCCTCTTATTTACTTATTTACTTTTTTTTTTGTTTACTTGAATGTTATGTTTGTCTGTGGACTTAAAATTGGTCAAATATGTCTTGTCTTCACCGTGGGATAGTGAGAAACGTAATTTCGATCTCTTTGTATGTCTGGAACATGTGAAGAAATTGACAATAAAGCTGACTTTGACTTTGACTTTGACTTTGACACATTGTCCATATACCTGGACTACCAAATGCCAAAGCACTCGGAATTGATCATCTGTGATCCTTGCTTTGAGAGTGTTAATGGTAGATATTTTAATATAATGGTTTTGGTGCCGTTACAGTAGAGATGAACAGAAAATAAGGCCTCTGCTTCATGCAGTGATTTCAGTTACCCTACACAGACAGCAGAGTTTTATTTGAACTTCAGTAAGGTCATGTCATTGTTATAGAGTTACAGAGCACTGCCCCTGACATTGCCCCATGTCATTTATTAAATACAACCACTCAAAATTGATTTCACTTCTTTCAAATGATGATGTGACACAATATAAGCCAGAGAGAGCAAACAGGTTGTTTAAGGTGGGAATGAGAAAGTCTGAAAATGGTGGGAATGAGAAAGTCTGAAAATGGATACAAGAAACTATGTGAGAGGACGAGGACGAGTGTGTATGTGAGGTGGGGGACGAGGAGGAGGAAGAACAAAAAATGCAAAGAGCAAAGCAAAGTAGTAATTTCTGATCAATTTTGACCTACTCGAACGTGTTTATGTTCATCAAAAGACAATGAAAAATATGAAGTTTGTTTTGAGATTACAGTAAAAATGTACTTCTCCCTAAGAACTACAGTATATGTTTTGAACAATGTGTGTTTTTTGTGTGTTGTTTACTGACTGCTTGATAGTGTATATCATTTTGATCACTTTGTTTATGATTTGAGAGCAGTGTTTGGTTTTGAGCACTGGCAAATCTGTTTTGAGGCTTTTTTATTTTGCATTTAGTTTATTTTGCAAATAGTGCTTGAAGATGAGGTTTTGTGTTTACTGTTTTAAGAAAATTGAGCTTTACTGAAATTTACTGTCTTAACATGTAGTATTTTTAGGTCAATCATTTCCATAAATGATTGATAGGTTATTCATAGGTGTGACAATACAAGTACAGGAAATACATAAGGAAAAAAAAAACCTTACGAGAAGTGCTCTTATCAAGGTGTTATTTGCGATGAACCTTGGACAGTTGATGAACCTTAAATACTCAATATTTTGAACTTGGCTTACAGACGTGTGATAGCCATGGGTCTGCAAACATCAGGACTGTTCTTTGTCATCTTCTTGTCTCGTACGTTTGGAATACAGCTGGATGGACATGGGTACACAGGTGTTCTCATTGCCATCAACCCAGCTGTCCCTGAAGAACCAAATGGTCAAGTACTCCTTTTGAGGATTGAGGTGACGGTCTTGCAATTTATAAAATACAATTTTTAATGTAATGTGAATACATTTTTTTGTTAATATTGGTATTATTCTGTCTGATGTTTTGATTCCCTCCCTTGACTATTTCAGGATATGATAAAAGATGCATCACTCAGTTTATCCAAAACTGCTGGGAACAGGTTTCATTTCAAGGAAGTGACCATTTTAATTCCTTCAAACTGGAAAACTCAAAAAGAATACAAAAAGGCCAGGACTGAGAGGTATGACAAGGTATGGTGGAAAACATTCATCTTCTGCATATTCATTTTTGTTCAGTGGAGCAGCTATCTTTACTTAATATAGTTGTCAAACACCCAAAGAAGCCAACCTAATAAATCAAAGAAAACATGGTAGCCATATCAGTGTGGATGTAAAGTAATGATGTGGAAAAAAAATAAACAAAGGCTTTTGTTGTTTCAGGCTCATGTCATTATTGATGAGCCAAACCGTGCATATGGAGATGAGCCCTACACCCTCCAGTATGGTCAATGTGGAGATGAGGGCCAGTACATTCATCTCACCCCAAACTTCCTGCTAGACGACAAGCTCGTCACCGTGTATGGAGAAAGAAGTAAGCCCAATGGCTGTGCTGATGTCTGGTTTGGGTTGATAGGGGGTCATTTTTAAAAAGACAATTAATGTTTGTATTTCTAAGCTCCTTGCTTCTTGTCCTAATTACCGTCCCTGTGGGTAGACGTGTGTGTGTGTGTGTGTGTGTGTGTGTGTGTGTGTCCACTGACATAGCTTTAACAATTCTGATTCTAATTCCGGTTTACTTCACATTTTCATACAAGTTAGAGGGTCACCATACATCATCCTACCTGATTCAATGTCTGTTCCTTTTTGTGCCTATTACAGATAAAGTTTTTGTGCATGAATGGGCTCATCTGCGATGGGGTTTATATGACGAGTATAGTGATGAACAGCCATTCTACCTGTCTGGACAGGGGGAAGTTGAGGCAACAAGGTAACAGATATTTTAATATTGCACCATCTGTTTCACTTTCATTGTTTCACTGTAAAAAAAAAAGAAAAACATAAAGACGAAAGTCAAAACTGTGTCATAGAACTATTTCTGATTCTATCCTGTGATTAGTCAACATGACTATTTTTCAAACAATAGCTATTATGATATCATGATACCTAAAGTGAACCTTCTTTAGAATTATATTCTTCAGCTTTTACTCTATGTTATATGTTTTGTTTATATATATGTATATATTTTTCAAGTAATATTTGTGTGTGAGAAGCAGTTGGAATAGGCCCTTAAATGGAGCACTATCAAAGAGTGAAGAGGGAGGGGCACATTATTGCTGCACGGTTATATAGGTTGTCATATGTCCCATATCACATGGTTATATAAGTTAACATGTGGGACACCAGTGCACCTGTACTCAACGAACTTGGTGTGCGTAGCTGATAAGGATTATAAGGGTTTTTGGACTCAGGGAGACGTCTATGGAATCAGAATTGATTCATATGTTTCTCCAAATTATTCCCTTCAGGTGTAGCATCAAAATTACTGGGCAACAGTGTGGCAGATCTGAAGCTGAATGTAAAAATCCTTGTGACACTGACAAAAAAACTGGATTGCCGACCGGTGACTGTATATTTCTACCAGATACACATACATCTGCACAAGAGTCAATAATGGCTTATCCCAGCTTGTATTCTGTAAGTTAACAGGACATGTCTCCAAATAACTCACCTATATTTGTTAAATATCTTAAAGATAATGGCACACACACACACTGCCCCCCCCCACCCACACACACCATATACCATACCCCCCCCCCCCCCTCAACACACACACACACTTCCCCAAGCATTCATAAACTGCACACAAGCACACTCAAGACTCATGAGTGACCACACATGTACAGAGAAGCAAACGCACACACACACACACACACACACACACACACACACACACACACACACACACACACACACACACACACACACACACACACACACACACTTACACACACACACACACACACTTACATGAGTTGCAAGAGTAGTACAGGGGATGGAGTAAAGGATTGAGACAAATTGGCAAGCATGATTTATGTGCAGGGAAGAGAGAATGTGCAGGGCTAAGCAGCGGTCATATTTTGTACCACTATGCGTACATTTAGTTACTGAGAAGTCATTAAAGAAGTCAATAAAATGCTTTATATGCAAGTACTTGATTTTTGAATAATAACATGACTATTTAGTAATATGTTACTAACAACAATCAACAAAATATTTGGCAATGGGCACTTTGCTATTTATTGTGGTCTGTTATAAAGGGTTACCAAACTCTTTTCATTCAGGTGGTAGATTTTTGCACAACGGAGACTCATAATGCTGAAGCCCCAAACAGACAGAATCAGATGTGTGGCAACAGAGCAGCTCTGGATGTGATCCTCAACAGCTCTGTGGATGCTGGAGTTCCAGAACCATCGCCTCCCTTCCCCACCGTGTACCCAACTATCTGGAAGGTACAGAGGAGGACCAGGGTTGTGTGCCTCGTCCTGGATGTGTCAGGAAGCATGCAAGTAAGTGTCGTATTCACATTTTTAGGGGTTTGGTTTTTAGGGATATCATGATGCATTTGATGAAGTTGTGATATTTTTTCCCTGCCTGTTTCCCATGCCTGTTTACAGTGATAAGTATGATACAAATGCAGGCGAATAAAAATTTGCACTCATTTCAGGGGCCAAGGATATTGCTTTTACAACAAGCTGCAACGCTGTTTCTTCGAGAAATCATTGAGGATACAGCTATTGTGGGAATTGTGAAGTTTCATAGTATCGCTTCAATTCAGAAAAGCCTTACTCTGATTGATAGTGAACAAACCAGAGAGACGCTTGTCAAGGCACTTCCAACTACCGCAAGCGGTGGAACACAAATATGCCAGGGTATTAATAAAGCCCTTGAGGTAAAAAACTATTTCTTTGAAATCTTCAAATAATATCACCCACCCATTATAATCATTATTGTTTGACAATATCAGAGTCCCCTCTTATAAGGATCCAAGTAGTCAGATTTTGCCTTTTGCAGGTAGTTATGGAGGATGATCAAAACACAGAAGGAGATGAGCTCGTTCTTCTAACAGATGGAGAAGCAAATGACAACATGCAACTTTGTTTGGAAACAGTTAAAAGTAGTGGCGCAACTGTGCACACTATTGCTCTGGGCCCAAATGCAGACCAGATACTGCAAGTTATGGCAAATAAAACAGGTAAGGTAGTCAAAGTATAGCATTTAATAGCCTTCTACAACATTCCATTCACCAATAGCACACTGCAGAGGACAATCTGTTTATTCTGATCTGGCGCACAGTAAACATTGCCCCACAAAACATTGAATTTCCCCATGGGGATCAATAAAGTATCTATCTATCTATATATCTATCTATCCACATGTCAAATGAAAATGTGTAAATAATAACAATGCTTTTTTTTTTTTTTTTTTTTAAGTAGACAGTCACAGCGAGTATACTGTCAGGATTGTATCCCCTTATCAGATATACATACACATCTCGTCTGAGATGTGTATTGAATTAGATTAACACATTCCTTATGTTAATGACTACCAAAGTATGTTACCTTTGTTAGCATTAGTTGGTGCCCACATCAAGGGTTTGTGTTTTGCTTGTTTATGCTGCTAATCGGATCATAAGTGGCCAGAGTATTCATTAAAGGATTTGTTGGTATTTGTTGGTTCCGCAACAAGAGCCGCAGTTTGTCTGGTTATGTTGCTGATCATTATAAACAGCCACAGCAATGAAGAGGAATGACCAAAGTATTTGTTGGAACCTATCATGAGTGTGGAGGAGGGTGGGTCTGGGATGCCAGACACCACTGTTGAGTCTTCTGAAATGAATGGAATGTTTTGTTGAGCTGCCGTTATTTTATGGGTCATTCTTTCTTTGTTTTTCTCAAAGGGGGGATTTTTTATCAGTCAACAGACAGCATTGACTCCAATGCACTAGTAGATGCTTTTGCCTCTCTTACAACTTCTGATGGAAATTTAACACAACAAGCAATTCAGGTGAGGAAAATATGTTACACTATTATGTGTTATACACTATTATTGTGCATCATGAACAAAGTCTGATATCTTTATTGTCTTATGACTTTACAGCTTGAAAGCTCTGGGAAAACAACACTTGATTGGTTTAATGGAACCTTTTCTGTGGACTTGACAGTTGGAAATGGTACCGTTATAACCATTATCTATGAAGCATCCCCTCCCAGAATATCCATCAGAAGTCCAAGTGGAGACATGTTAAGTGTGTCAGACTTCAGCCATGATCGTCCCACAAAGACCCTATCTTTGAAAATTGCAGGAACTGCAGAGGTAACATTTCATTAATGGAGCATGCATGATTCCTCAACAGTTTACAAAACAGATAAGCTTTTGGCTACTTTTCTCACCCACAATCAAAACTAATTCAACTATATTTGGTCAAACAACAATTATTGTGGAAATCTAGATCAAGATAGGTCAAAGAGAAGAGCACATAGTTGTTAAGCACCTACACCGTTCAATTTACCTCAATTTTTCACAGGTTGGAGAATGGCACTATAGTCTACTTAATGAGGGTAGCACTGCACAGGCGATGGCAATCACTGTAACCAGCCGTGCTGCCAGGGCTGATGTGCCCCCCATCATAGTTAAAGCCCACATGAACCAGAAGTCCTCTGATGGTAACAAAGCCATGGTGGTCTTTGCATCTGTCACTCAGAAGGGAGTGCCTGTTATAATGGCAGATGTCACAGCCACACTTGTGTCTGACAAAGAGGCGATACAGTTACAGTTGGAAGATAAAGGCACAGGTAACTGCAGGGGCGGGGACTTGTATAAAATGAACCATGGTAGTCCTACTTTTATGACAGGTGACATATAGTAACATTGTGATAACTAATAATAATATGTATGTAGTGGGTGTTCATGGAGTGCATTTATCTCTTTACACTAGGTGCTGATGCTGTCAGGCATGATGGCATCTATTCAAAGTATTTCACTCAGATGAAGACAGGCAGGTACAGCCTGAAAGTGAGAGTACAAAACAAGGGCAAAGCCAGGATCTCTACACACAGATACAGTGGAGCACCTTACATCCCTGGATATGTGGTCAATGGTAAAGAGTGGGGGAAAAGGGGTTAACCATTATGATAGATAGATAAATAGATAGATAGATAGATAGATACTTTATTCATCTTAAGGGACATTTTGGCATCCAGTAACTTATATGATACGTACACACAGAGCAAAATAGACAAAGTATATAGTATTATCGTAAAACAACACATACACAATTATTCCCACAGTTTTATATCTATGATTATTATACAGTATTTACTTTCAAATGTATGCAGCAATCATTGTTGCATTGGTACATATTCATTGGTACATATAATAGAGATACATCATACATATACATATAATACTACATATTATACATAATGCATTATACATATAGTATGTACATAAAGACTGTCATGATATCCCGCATCAGGATTGGTGGTGCTGAATCCCCCAAAGCCTCCTGTCAATCATGAACCAGTAGAAGTGGGGAGCTTCAGCAGGACAGCCACAGGAGAGAGTTTTGTGGTGGAGTTACCCCCAGGATCTACAGGCCCTCCACCATTTCCTCCCTGTAAGATCACAGACCTGAAGGCCAAACTGGAGGGAGACAACGTCACTCTTACCTGGACTGCTCCTGGGGATAGCTATGACCAGGGAACAGGTGAGATTCCACTCTCAATTATATTATAACCCTTTCCCATGAGTACAGTGTGCACACTAAATCATGGAGAAATTAAGTGACAAGTTACAGCTGGGAATCACCCTAGAATGTGAAGTAATTGAATTAATCTAGAGTCCACCCATTATACTTGAATTAAATTCTGATATTTCTACAGCCTCTGTTTACCATATCCACTGGAGTGAAGACTTGGGGTTGCTGAGAAGGGACTTTAATGAGACTCCTGCTGTCAACACATCAACACTGTCACCGCAAGAAGCTGGCTCCATTGAGGAATACTCATTCAGCTCATATTATTTCAATATCACCAACGGCACTAGTGTCTTCTTTGCCATTGCAGCTGAAAATGCTAAATTTGTGCCATCAGAAATGTCAAACATTGCCCGTGTGGTCAAATATGAACCCCCGGTACCCCAACAACAAAAGAGCACAAATGTGATAGCAATTGCAGTGAGTGGCACAGTGGCTGCCATTGTAGTAATAATTGCAGTTATTATATATATTAAATAGCTTTCTAGCAAAATTGTTGCTTAGCTTCACCACAGAGTATAGCTACTCACAACTGGGAAATGTTTCCAACCCTAACATCGTAACAGGTGTAGATTTTGCGTTACTGTATTTGCCTTTAATGTATAAATGTACACATTCTTCCGACTGCAATTTTTTTAATGTTTATTGGCAATGTTACTACCGTTCACCACGTTCGATTTCAAAACTAACATTATCTTCTCTCGGCACCCATTGGCCCTCCACCTTGCTGTCTGAGTGGAAATGTAAATGCATTGACAGTATCCAGACCAGTATATCAGTGAAATGAAAAGATCGGAGATACTAGGTAGACAGGGCCAGGCTAGCAGCAAAAATGCACTTTAGCAAAAAAACTTTATGCATAATACACAAAGAAAAAAACACAACATAAATATATAAGAATTGGAATTGTGAACTAACATTGTGTTCACTTCTCTTGATTATAAGGGAATAGTTGGACTCAGGAGTTTTAATAATTTGGGTAGCCTTACCCCTAAATATCTCCACTTAAATATCAATATGAATATCTTCACTGACAAAGCACACTATTTTCTGATGTGTAGAATTCTGGGGTATTCTTACTGTATTTTGATGTGTTCATATGTTACATCTGTGTGTAGTATACAACAGGGAGAAGTCCATATTATTGTACATAACTGTGCCTTAGGCCTGTGTACCAGCAGGAAGGTCATACAGGCCGATGTTTAGGAACATCCGAGGAACATCAGTGATAACATGGGCCGAGGGAGACAGCATGTCTGCCTATTCAGGCTAGTATCTCCATCTGGCCAGGGCCAAGTTGTGTACACTGGTTGGCACCTGCCACGTTGGCATGATTGACGTTTGTATGTTTTAGTATAACAGGCTTTGTCTTAGGTTTTGACACGGAGACGGATCGAGGAAGCAACCCAAGGAGCATCTTCTGTCGGAAGGCTCAGCAGCCGCTTCTACAGTAATAACAACCACAACTGTTAGACTCTGCACAGTTTTACTGTTTGAGACTTAGCCTGTGTCCTGTTATTCATTGTTGTACCATCTACAATAAATCATCATCTAATCGCCGATCCTGATCCCGCCGTCAAGCTTTATTGACCATCTTCAATACAGACATTAGAACTAAAACACAACGCAACAACCAGAGAATCCAACAGATGTTAATATAGTTGTTGTTGATGATGTTGTGGTGATTGAAAATTTTGTCTACTGTATATGCTGCATCCAGATATTAAAATGCTTTTGATTTTACATCAGATTCTGTGACCATAAAGTTGTATTCAACTCTCGTAGCACATCACCTTTTATGTGAAAGATGTGTTTGATTATGTATCAGATCAGGACATAAACTGCTAATAGTCACAGACAATAGAAACACAGACTGATTCAAGTTCAGCGTGTGTTGTGAACTATTTGAATCAAAAATAAACTATACCACAGGTTATTCTGCAACATTTTGATTATGTATCACATCAGGACATAAATTAATAGTCACAGACAATAGAAACACAGACTGGGCCTTATCATCCATCTAGCACAGGTGCTAGCAAGTGTCTGTGCTAGTTTGAGACTTACACAGTTGTCATTTTCTAGTTCCATGCTTACGTGGAATGAAATCAGACTATAATATAGCAAAAACATTTGCCTCTGTTTGTGCCAACAGATGTGATGATCAGTTTAAAAGTGTGTTCATGTGCATGTTTGTGCATTGCTAACTTGAGGCAGCACCAAATTGCTATTGACCGACAGTGTCAATGTGTAACATTTCACTGTTGTTTAAAGGGTGCCTTATCAAGATGTTACTCTGATCACATTATTGTTTGTATTTTGTATCATAGCAATGTTTCTATGTATTCCTTAAGGGATAATGTATAGAACGCCGGTCATTATTGGGCCATGTAATAATGGAAAATAAGTCCCGACAGGGCGAACTTGCTTGCCATTGCCATTGACAGCGGTCATTATTTAGTGGTCCTTAGACGAAAATAATGACCGGTAGAACTTTGGGAAATCCCATTCAAGTCAATGGAGCATTCTACTTGCATTGTGAAGAGCCGTATAATAAGCAAGGGATAATGAACGCCGGTCATTATTGGGAAAAGTCCCGACAGGGCAAACCGGACCCCAACGCGCAGCGGATTGCAATATTGTACCAACTTGTATGTAAATCGCAACAACATACGCTGAACTTGAATCAAACATTCTTTAGAACACAGCTCAACAGTCTGCTTTTCACTTTTGAATGAAGTTCCAGTAGTTGCAGAGTGATATGAAAGACCTGAATTAGAAGCACAAACTCCGTTGCCATTGACAGCGGTCATTATTTTTTTCAGAGGTCCTCTAGTCGAAAATAATGACCGCTAGAACTTTAGGAAATCCCATTCAAGTCAATGGAGCGTTCTACTTGCATTGTGAATATGCCGTGTAATAAGTAAGAATACAATATACCCTGTCTGAGAAAATGAGATTCCTCATAATCTGGTCATCTTATCAACATAACAAACAAGGTCCATGCTGTGGCCTCACCCAGGGCCAGGAAGCAAACTGTGGTGCGAATGATACCAACCAATTGTGGAATGGGCTTTGGGTAGACCACTGAGAACCATCCTAGGCAAGGGGGAGAGATAATTATCATACAGAACCACACAAGGTTGCCAGACCCGTTGGCATTAGAAGCCTAATTCATTTACATTTAGAGTGTAGGAGGTACTTTGAAACAATACACTATATATGGCAAGAGTTTGAGAAGGTCTTGGTTCACTCCGCACCTCACTGTCTTTACCCGGAGTATGTTTCACATGCTTCCTTACTGCTTTTTACTGGAATAAAGATTGAATGCTGCATCAACCAAGGAAAACATATTTTTCCAATGAACACCCATATGTTCTTACATGTTTTACAACATTGATCAAGATCTTTCCACTTCCTGCCTTACCAGATCAGTTTCCTTTGCGTGTTCTTTCTTGCTATTTGCCAAACCTGCCATCGCAATCTGTCAACAGGTGCACCTGTCAACCCTTGTGTTGTCTTGGGTCAAAACTGACCTGCCACTACCTTCAACAGTACAGCAAATGATTTACACCACTAAAACACAAAAACATTCACACACCTACAAACATAAATCTACACACACACACACACCCACATACATCTACACTCACACACACACACATACTGTGATTGAATGTGCACTTGACTATTTTATTTGTGGAGGAATAGCCAAATGTACATTGATTAAATTCAGTATTTTTTATACAGAGAAAGGGAGGAATTCAGATTTATAAGTTTCATGGTATCAAGCGGACTTAAGCTGCCACCTCTTGGCGAAAAGTTGTAATACATTTCATGCAGCTGCGTGAATCACAGAAAGCGCGAATGAAATGGCCACTTCTAACCCACAGTAGGCTACAGTAGCTGAAGGTCTGTGGCTAAAGCAGCCATAATGAAAGTGTTATCATTGTTTGGATAATTCACACACACATGCTTTTTAATCGCATAGACTACAACTACCAAGCTGGAATCAAAGCACATCGATTCTCCTCTCACACCATAGACACGTAACCTGACTCTCGCCAGATGAATTTCGTTCCGCCTAGCTCCACTCACATCCATCTGGGATCGGTTCAGTTGAGAGTGATTTCGGCACCAGATTTTATGGTAGAGCCAATCAGGACACAGGGCGGGAGTTTCATAGATGTGACGTAGCGTAGAAACGACTGTGAGACTGTTCTCAGCGTCACGGGTTGGCTTCAATGTGAGTGGTTTAAGTAGCACGTCAATAGATGACGGACAAGTGGCTTATCCAATCATATGCAAGGATTTTTGATAAGGCCCAGCCTTCTGAAATACCACTCCAATGGATCGATCCCAGATGGATTAGTGGAGCTAGGCGGAACGAAATTCATCTGGCGAGAATCAGGTTAATAAACACACACTTCAAACAAACAAACAAGTGTCTCAGTCTCACGCATGCCATAGGCAAAACTGTATCAGACATAACGTTGGTAAATCATCCATCGCACAGAATGATTTTTGTAGCACGTGCAACAGGTACAGCCCTGCCCTGGATACATCTCTCAAAGTGCACTTAAAAACATTTGGTTTAAATGGAGATGTAGATCATCACTGGTGCGCGTTAATAAATCTACATTGTGACAAGTTGACACAAATGATTCACTTTGACGAATTTACGTAGTCTAGTCAATTACATCGTCTCAGCCCTAGTTACTTTACTTTGAGCCATGCTCTTCCTTACTTTACTTTGAGCCATGCTCTTCCTTACTTGAAACACCTTTGAAAATAAGGATTGAAGTAGCGGTGTTTGGGAATGAACGTTAGCTCAGATGCTTTTTGAGAGTTTTTGTGGTTTTGCAACATTTTACAAAGCACTGACAGGGCCATCAAGGACTGTGAGCGAATCAACAGCAGAAAAACCTATTTAGCAAGCAGAAATGTCCCAGCCTGTTTAGGATGCTTCATAGACAGGTTATCTTTCAGGTATATTTTCCATTAGAAAACGTTGCTAAAGCTTTAGCGAACGCATTGTGGCTAACTCACTTAGCTAGGCTATGGTCAAAAAGTATGAGATGACAGTCGAAAGATACAATTACATCGCTGATATCAATTTGCTTGGTAACCACATTTATGGTTTTCTACAAATACACCAATAATCAAATTGGCCTCCATCACTCAACCAATGCTAACGGTAGGAGGCCTAACATTAATTTACCTAGGTCCTAGGCTATTGATATAACGTACTTGTACTGTATAAGATTAACGTACCTGCAGTAAAAAAACATGTCCAATAAACATTCTCAGATTTATTTCGGTTTCAAGAAAAAATGGGAATTACATTTCATGTAAAAATCATCCTACCCTTATTAGACATTCTCTGTGGTGTTGTCCTTTTAGGAAGCGTCTTGTCTTTCCAACCCACTTTAGATTCACTTCCAACAAAATTACGTCTTACTGCAACGATGCGCCATCTGGTGGACAAACTACTATGTAACGCCAATACTGGAAATGCAGCCAAATGATGATGAATATTTGGTTTTCCTTTAATCCTACTGAATTTGTAATTATGTATCGGCCGTTCTAATTGTGTGTGTGTGTGCGTGTGTGTGGATGTGTGTGTGTGCATGTGTGTGTTTCTGTCTGTGTGTGTACTGTATGTGTGCGTGCATACGTCTGTGTGTGTGTTTTTGTGTGTGTCTGTGTATGTGTGTGTTGATGTATGTATGTGTGTTTGCGAAAGAGTGTGTGTGAGACAATATCCTCTTCCAGCAACCCTTCGCTCAACACCACCATCTACAGGCCAATGAGTGTACAGTCACTAAATGTACACATAACTTTTTTTTTTTTTTTTTTTTGTGTCCCGGTATCTTTGACCAAAATTTGAGGAAGTAGATGACGGGGGAAAAAAATAATTAAAAAAAAAACTTTGACAATCCCCGCTTTGCTAGCGGCGGTCATAAATAGCAACAGATAACTTAAGTTCTTTTTGAAGGAGATTCCAGCACCAGGGAGCCACAAAATTAGAAGCTGTCTTGCCTAGCTCAGTCAGTGTTCGTGGAGTGTCTAGAAGTATAATGAGGTGGGGTGGGGGCTGGGGGATGGGCAATCGAACCTGTTGTAAAAGTGGTTCAGCTGGTTCGCCCTGTCCAGGTCTCCCTCCACAGAGCTGCTGCTCTTCTTAAGGCCAGTGATAGATTTCATACAGTCCCACACCTCCTTCATGTTGTTATCTTGCAGCTTCTGTTCCATCTTCCTTCTGTAGTCCTCCTTAGCCTCTTTCAGCTTATTCTTGAGTTCCCCCTGTACTCGCCTCAGCTCTGCCATGTCCCCCTCCTTAAACACCGTCTTGACATTACTGGTTATCCAGGGCTTGTTATTTGGATAGCAGCGTACAGTCCTTGTGGGAACAACAATGTCCATACAGAAGTTTAGATAGTCAGTAATGCAATGTGTGACCTCCTCTAAGTCCTCTCCATTCAGTAGCAAACTCCAGTCAGTGGACTCAAAGCAGTCTCTCAAAGTCTCATCCGCTTCCGGTGTCCACTTCCTGAAGGTGCGTGGCAACTGGTAGCCTTTGAACTTTTGGCTTGTACATTGGCTGAAGATGAATGAGGTTATGGTCCGACTTCCCCAGTGGGGGAAGGAGGGTGGCACTGTAAGCATCCCTCACGTTTGCATACATGAGATCTATTGTCCTGTTTTTCCTAGTTGGGCAGTCAACAAACTGGTAAAAGTTTGTGAGGGTGGAATCCAGTGTAATGTGGTTGAAGTCACCAGAGATCGCAAAGAAGGCATCACTGTGCTGAGTTTGGAGCCTAGCGACTGTAGAGTGAATGACGTCACACGCTGTGTCCGGGAGGGCTTGAGGCAGAACGTAGACACAAACAATGGCGTGCGAGAACTACCTCGGCATGTAGTATGGTCGTAGACTGACCGCTAGTAACTCCACATCCTTACAGCATACAGTCTCCTTCACTGTAACATGTCCGGGATTGCACCATCTGTTGTTTATGTATAGCACCAGTCCGCCTCCCTTCTTTTTGTCAGAAAGTTTATCAGTGTCTTTCTAGCTTGAAGAGTAAAACATGCTTTGTTTCTAAAATAAAATCCAAGTTTAATTCTCAGTTTGAGGTCCAGCTTCTCAATGTGATCTTATCATCAATGCACAAGCCAAGATATTTGTATACTGGGACTTTCTCTACATATTGGCCATCTAAGGTGGATATTGTTAGGGAAGTGGAGGCTGATCGTGACTGGTCTTTTTGGCATTTAAAGTCAATGTCAGTTCCGCAAAAGTACTGTGTAATGAGTTAAAAGACTGCTGCAACAATTGGTACGCTTGAGGCATCATAATATAAGACTGTGTCGTCTGCATACAGATGGATCTTGGCATTTCCAGCAGAGCCTAAGAGAAATCTGCTACTTGGAGAGTTGGAAATAATAGTGCCTGTAAATAAAATCAATGTTTTCATGTTGATAAGCCTATGTCCAGTCATTCACTTGTCTATATATAGGACATTGTGTCATGTGTCATGATAGATCTTAGATGTCATAGACAGTTCTGAATGATGAACCAGTTTTGAATGTGATGCTATGATGTGTTTTATTATAAATGCTGATCATTGTGCATATTCTTTCCCCATCATTATTTTTTTTTACAATATAACTATAACTCTATCTAATCATAATGAAATTTCACAAATACATTACCAACAACAGCCAAAAACAACACCAAAAACAAAAGATGTGACAGTTTTGATATTTATGAAGCATTATGTGGTAGGCCACCCAAATGCATCTGTTAGAAAATACTTGACTAGTTACAATATTCATTTAAAGTGAAGTGAAGTTATTCACAATTCCATATGTGATTGAGTTAAACAGTACCTCTTCAGTTTGTATTATGTTTGGTTTAATTGCAGTTAATTGATACTATCATTAAATAACGGAAAGTGTTGTGGTGCATCTTCACTGTCTATTGAAAAGTTACTGCATCAAATTAAAGTGTTTATTTATATAGCGCATTTTTCATGTATAAAGTGCAACAAAAGGAGCTTTACAATCAGAAAGTAAAACATTGCTTATTGGTCTACAATTATTATTTTTTTGCATCTAGTTATTTATGACACACCTTGTGTTTTTTGCAACAAAGCTGTTAAATCTAAATATTACTGCAATCATTACTACAATGGCAGCCACTGTGCCACTTACTGCGACTGCTATCACATTTATGCTGTTATGTTGTTGGTTTTTGCAACAAAGCTGTTAAATGTAAATAATTACTGCAATCATTACTACAATGGCAGCCACTGTGCCACTTACTGCGATTGCTATCACATTTATGCTGTTATGTTGTTGGGTATGTATGTATACTGGAGGTTCAAATTTGACCACACGGGCAATGTTTGACATTTCTGATTGCAAAGGGTCTGCATTTTCAGCTGCAATGGCAAAAAAGACAGTAGTGCCATTGGTGATATTGAAGTTGGATGAGCTGAATGTGTATTCCTCAATGGAGCCAGCCTCTTGTGGTGACAGTGCTGATGTGTTGACAGCACGAGTCTCATTAAACTCCCTTCTCAGCAACTCCAAGTCTTTACTCCAGTGGATATGGTAGAGTGAGGCTGTATAAATATCAGTATTTAAGTCAAGTATAAAGGCTGGGCTCTAGATTTATTCAATTACTTCACACGTTAAGGTGATTCCCAGTTGAATTTCTACACACACACTGTACTCGTGGGAAAGGGTTATAATATAATTAGGAGTGCATCTCACCTGTTCCCTGGTCATAGATCGCCCCAGGAGCAGTCCAGGTGAGAGTGACATTTTCTCCCTCCAGTTTGGCCTTCAGGTCTATGATCTTACATGGAGGAAATAGTGGAGGGTCTGTAGATCCTAACTCCACCACAAAACTCTCTCCTGTGGCTGTCCTGCTGAAGCTTCCCACCTCTACTGGTTCATTATTGACAGGAGGCTTTGGGGGATTCAGCACCACTTGGCCTGATGTGGGATATCATACAGACAGTCAATATGAATATATCTTTACCAATGCAACAATGATTTCTGCATACATTTGAAGGTAAATAATGTATTATAATCATAGATTTTGAACTGTGGGAATAATATGTGTGAAAATTGGACTGGGCTTTTGGCCTCGAATATGATACAGCAAAGAGTTTAGCTGGATTTCCATTCAGTGTTATATGGTGCATTGTGACCATTCAAATAAGAAATCCTGACTGGAAACATTTGAAATGCACATGCAATTTTGAAATGTGCATGAAATTCGATTTACTAAAGAGGGTTGGATTAAACTCTCAGGGCCAGATGAATGTAAATTTGTGAACTTAGCGTTATCAGCGCACTTAGCATTACATGGCAACTGGCGCCCATGTTAACTGGCTGCTGTTGCCTTGGGCAACAGTAGCAAGATAACATGGTAGCCAGATAACATGATCAGTTGTGTTAACTTGCTACAATCATAATAACATTAGCTGACTTCTTTTAATCGTACAAGTCAAGTCAATTTCTCTACATTCCGTCAGCTGGTTCGTGGCACGAGCAGTAGACGTCTGGTTATCATGCAAGCAGTTCAATTTATTAGTGGTTCGATATCCACGTGGAGTTAATTTATGTTATTTAGGTGTTTGTTTTTTGGGTGGAATATTCATAGTCCAGTGCATGTAGTACTACAGACCATTTTGACATTTAAACAGGTCATGCATATTTGTATTTGTTCGTCTCTAGTTTATATCAGAAATCTGCAAGCGACCGCATCTGTCAAAGACTCGTCATCCACGCAGCCAGTTAACATGGGAGCCAGTTGCCCTGTAAAACCGGCCCCAACCGCAATTTGTGAACATTCACAACAGAACACATACTTCAATCTCAAGCGCATATTGAATGAAGTTAACTGATGACAACATTAAAAGGAATCAAACATTTAGCGGTCATGAAATAATACAAAATATGATACGATGTCAACAAGCAAGGAGATAATGAAGAGCAGTAGTTCTACTCACGGTGTGTTCATGCACATGGGAAAAATATTTTTTCCAGTGAAAAACATCCTCATTCACGTCACTTCATGTGGGAATAAGAGGTGGGATACTGGGGGAAGATTTTCGGTGCGTTCATTTTTCATCTCAATTTCAATCGCGGTTAACGGTTTATTTATTTACAGATCTACGCTTGATTCAGATTTCTCTTGGCCCAGCTACCAGAAGAGCTACACATTTCAGACAGGTTGCTCACGTCCCAGCTACTTAGTCAAGCTCAGTTTGAGGGTGCAGTACAATCAGCCTTCACCGGAAAAGTGCTTCTATGACTTCAATTGTCTCCGTCGAAGTCTATGGGGTCGCTGTGTCCATTTCTTTTACTGTCTATGACCCTGCCTTGAGTGACTTAATTAATATTAATATGTAGACCATTGGGGTCTTTTAGTTTCGTTTCTCTAGTTTTTGACCATCTCCTATTTTTTATCATGCATTAGGTGTTGTGGGCCTGAGCGTCATCTGGGTGTGCATTGTGCTCACTGCTGCTTTGCTGAATTGTTTGGTCCCTGCATCACTTGCTTCCAGCTGTTCCCAGCTAACGTGGCTCTGGTACAGAAGCTAATGGCGGTGGCGGGTACACACACCTAACCTGGCCCTGCCCACCAAGATCTTCTTTCAGGGAGATCTAGGGCCCTATTTTCTCAACGCAAAACCTGGCACAAAGCGGATTATTATCCTGACACAGAGTTTATTCCTACCTTACTCTCGGATTTTTCGCCATGCGCTGTACTTTTATTAAGCTTTGCGCCCAGGGGTGTGGCAGAAGGTGTGTTCTGGCGCACAATCCAAAATCGCTATCTTACACCCTCTAAAAATCATTACGCCACTGACCAAGAGAAATCTGGTCAGAAATCCTTGGCAAGTTGTTTATATGTTATTTTAAGAGCACATTATCAGTGATATGGGTGGGTGTACAACGCATCCTGCTTCTCTTATCCACCAGCACCAGCGCACATCCATGCAAAACATTACAAATTACACAATTACAATGGGAAACATAATTACAATAAAGATATTACAAAATACATCTCACAATGAGTAGTTATTCACCATCATTTGCAAATTGGTAATGACGGATAAAAGTGATTAGGCAAGAGGCACATGAAGTACAGCTGAAGACGCACTGTCACGAGATGTAAGCAGCAAGTCCTCTGTCCTTAGGTTTTTCATTCAGTTATTCGAACATTATTGGGGTAAGTGTTGCTTTTTTCAGGCTATGTTTTCGATGGTAACCTATTGTCAGTCAATAGTGAAAGTAACTGTATAACTGTTTTGTTGTTGACTATGAGACCACGGTGAAGTTAGTTTTACTTTGCCAATGAGGTTGAATAATAGACGAGTGCAGATGCCTGTAGGCTATATACTCTGCTAGGTTTTTAGTAAAGCATGGTTTAGTGGAATACCTGTTCCATACAGTCTCACGTGCAGATTCCTTCAAATGTGCCAGTGACAATAAAAATACAGATGCGCTGTTTGAAGTCGAGCTGCTTGCTGTTAAAGGGAAAAAAATTAGACTGTCAAAATATATCCCGTTATTAGGGGTGTGAATCTCTCATGTAAAAGACGATACGATTCGCATCTAGATACATCGGCACGATTCGATACAAGAAAAGATACATGTTTATAAAAACGATTCAGTACGATTCGATGCGATTCGATGCAATTCGATGCAGTTCAAGAATGGAAAGCATTCTGAAATATTTTTTACCATTTGCTCAAGGTGCACATTAATTTTATATTATCAATTATCATGGTCATGGTTGTCAATTAGGCAAAAAAATGTGTGAATATGATTATCTAAACTGAGGTTTGTTTCATATACTGTATTGAAATGAAAAAAGAATAGTCTACATTTCAGTCACACACAGCACAGCAGCCAAATACAACATAAAAATACATTTTTATAGACTTTACAGATTTTATAGAGTTATATCTGATTGTTTTCATGGAGCTGTAGCCTTGTTGAGGTAAGACAATACCGAAATAAAATAAAACAGTGCTTAAGACACTCTTGGCCTTTTCTCATATAGCCTACCCTACAAGAATAAAATAGGCCTTGATAGTATATTTTTACTACCATATTTCTCTTGAGACTCAATCAGGATGATGCAAGATCAGGATCCAGGCTTTATTCTTTTTAATGAGGGGCCAGTGCCCCTCAAGGGAGAAAAGTACATGTTTGTGTCAGCCCATCATGGATTTCACCAGATTCTCAATATTCTCTTCTAAAGACTACCGGAAGAGGCTGGCCTTTTATGCTCAATTTGTAAGGGTGTGGTTCACGTGGTGATCATAGGTACAACGTCCTCTGATTGGCTTTCTCTTCCCGCCGTTTCCGTCAGCCACACCCAGACACACCTACACACACTCACTTACTATTTAACATATTAGGAAGGCTCCTCAGGTAGAAATGTTATACAGGATGTTCTAAACATTCTTACACTTAATTAATTGTACTCCTTGTACTGAGACTATAAAAATGATACCAAACATGAATACATTTACAGTTAATGACACAAACATATAATTCAGCTAAAGTTTAACCCAGGTCTTTGTTTAACCCAAAAAGGAGATTGTGGACAGCTGGTAGGAGCCAGTGGGGAGCATTTCACACCTACATCTGCATTTAATAGATCAAAGGGAGAAAGAGAATACCCTCTAAATGTAAATGTGGCTAAGCCTCCACCTAGTCTGGGGCAAGAAACGGTCATATAAAATTATTCCCTTCAGCCTACAAATCAATGAACTCTTTGGGCTTATTTTGTTCCAACAGTAGACCTGATGCAGAAACCTATAATGCCACAAGTCTGAGTGAATATGAACAAAATCATTGGCTAATATGATTTGTGCATCGTTTTAGCAGCAAGGGCCAAATTATTATTTAACATTAAGGAAATCCCTTCATCAAAGGTAAGGCTACTCTATTGTTGCTGTTTAGGAATGCTAAGAGTGTTCAATTTCGCACTGGATTTCGAAAAACAAAAGCCGACCGAGTGCAAGTTGTCACATGCTTAAGTTGCAGTAGATGTATGGGTAATGAGGTCATTTGACAACTTTGGGCAATGAATGTAACCAAAAACGAACTGCATTACCCACAATTCCATGCCACGTATAGTTTCAAAACCGGAAGTGGGATGAACGCGCTGCTTGGAACGTAAATGAGAGTCTGAGCGAGCAGAAAAGGTTGTGAACCGATTCATAACAAGTAAATCGATATAACGACCGGTTCATTTAAGTTTTTTTCCGATACGGGGCTTCACGTATCGATGTAGCCGTATCTTACACGTTAAAAACGGATACCGATACGTATCGGTTAATCTTTACACCCCTACCCGTTATGTTAAGGTAAAAAAAAACTCTTAAGGATGCCTTTAAAGGTGTGTAAAAATGTTGTATGTATGACACAGTATGACACATCTACTGTTTCCAAAAACGATAGTTTGAACTATGGTGGTGCAACTTACATACTGGTAGTCCGATGCATCATTAAGCTATACAAACCATTAAGCTACAAAAACCATAGTTCCAAAGAATGTTCGCATACACTGTTGTAAAGTTCAAACTACTTATTCAGTCATTTGAACATTATTGCTGTAAGTGTTGCTTTTTCCAGGCTATATTTTCGATGGTAACTAGGAGTGGGCGATATGGACAAAAAATATCTTAGTGAACTTAGATTCCTGATTGGCTAGCCAAATCCTGATACGCACACACACAATACATGTGAGACGCTTCTCACCCCTAAAGTCCTCCTTACACTGACAGACTTTGTAAAGATTTGGAAAAGATTTTTGAAAGACTACAGTCTCAGACCCTCTCACATCTAAAGACAAGTAATAGAGTTTTAAGTCACAGACTATGATTTTGCAAAGACTAGGGATCTTGCAGGGTCACTATTTACAAGACTGCAACTAGATTCCTTTAAATCAGGGATTCCCAAACTGTGGTACGCGAGCTGCCACTAGGGGGTACGCGAGATGAAAAGGGCAATGGCGGAAAGGAGTTAAAAATGATTAATTAATTAATACTCTAATTAATTAATAAATAATACATAATTTCGAATCGGGTTATAATGATATGGAAACGTGAAATTAAAGGAAATCATTTGTAAACTCTATAATGTTTTCATTAAAAAAATAAGCTACACACAATAAACGTGATTTCCTGCGGGCAGCCAGAATATCTGGCGCGTTAGTTTCGTTGAAGTATAGGCTAGGTAGAACGCTGCGTAAACATGGAAAAGTGGCTAAAAACAGGGACATTGTCCAAAAGGCCTAATTAAAGCGATCGAAGAGGAGAAGCGAGAGAAACAGAGCAGGACACAGGTAACGATGGGATGGGGGCAGACTAATGAAGGTGGAGATGGAGCGCAGGGGGATAAAAGAAAGAATGAGACAGAAAAGACTGCGCGAAGAAAACAAAAGTATGATGAGGCATACAGTATAGTCCTAGGCTTCACGTGGATTGGGAGACAGACTGCCCAAAGCCACAGTGCGTGGTCTGCAGTGAGATGCTACCTAACCATTCTAATGTGGTTCTCCACACTGTTTTTTTTTTTTACGTGAGAGCTCATAGACCAGTTGTACATTTTGATTATGTTATCATGTAGGGCGGCTAATTAAACAACGATGCCTGGAATGCTTCAATAGAATGTGTTACTTTTTTATGTGTTGGATGGTGGGGGTACGCGAGCCGAGTCAGGATGTAGAAGGTGGTCCGCGAGGAAAAAAGTTAGGGAACCGCTGCTTTAAATTATTACCCATCGTGCAATAGATATGAACAGGAACTGAAATGATAGCCTACTAAACTCAAAGTCATATTTTCGTGTTTCTGCAGCATTGTTTCATGCGTGACATCCCTAACCGATATAGAGTTGTTCTGTCACATGGAAGAGCCAACTAATAATGTATAAGAAACGAAATAACAAATTATCATATTCATGGGTTTCATCACGTCCCTTGCTACAGCTGTCGCCTACTTTGCCCCTTCCTGTTTGGTGTTGGAAAGAGGTCACTATTGTTTTTTATAGTTCATGTCACTATTTGCATGAGCCACGACTAGAAAGACTTGTTTGATGTTGTCGTAACGGCAAAACTAGAAAAAGACTGACTCCGACTGACTTAAAACCGCTAAGATTGGCACCTTACACTTAACAATCTAGTTGACGGGGGCACGCCGCGATTCCAGTACAACTCCCATGATTTCTTAACCTGACAATAGCCAGATGAATGTCGTTCCGCTTAGCTCCGCCTAGCTTCACTCACATCCATCTGGGACCTCTTCCATTGAGAGTGATTTCTGCAACCGACTTTATGGTTCAGCCAATCAGGACGCAGGTCGGGAGTTTCATAGATGTGACATAGCGTAGAAGTGACTGTGAGACTGTTATCAGCGTCACGGGTTGGCTTCGATGTGAGTGGTTGAAGTAGCACGTCAATAGATGACGGACAAGTGGCTTATTCAATCGTATGCAAGCATTTTTTGATTAGGCCCAGCCTTCTGAAGCAACACTTCAATGGATCGGTTCCAGATGGATGAGTGGAGCTAGGCGGAGCGAAATTCATCTGGCTATTGTCAGGTTAATGATTTCTGTCCGACTGGAAATTTAGTCGCCGACTGTGAAGACAGCCATAAGGTGGTGCAAAAGTCTGTGCACTTGCAGAAAAGATTTGTAACTGTAGGACAACTTTTTGTGCGTATAATATTGATTTGTAATTGTAGAATATTTTTGTAGTGGTAAAATATTTTTAACTGTAGGATGATTTGTAGCTGTAAAACCCGTAGAATAGATTTGTAAATGTAGGGCATATTGTAATTTTGACTTGTACGGGTCCTTTTTTACAGTTACAAATAATTTCTACAGTTTCAAAACGTGATACGTACAAAACATTTGAGTCTAATATTCTTCCATATGAAAAATAATCTCCTGTGCACGACCTGCCTGCGCGAGGCTGAAATTTCTCATGCGACAGAGGAAATGACGCAATTTTGACATTACATTGTCACGCTACTGGTCGGGAGCGGCGAGTATGTAGTACCCTTAATCCCGGTGCAGTGAGCTGCCTGCAACAACAGCGGCACTCGGGGAGCAGTGAGGGGTTAGGTGCCTTGCTCAAGGGCACTTTAGCCGTGGCTACACGGGGTTCGAACCGGCAACCCTCCGGTTACAAGTCCGAAGCGCTAACCAGTAGGCCACGGCTGCCCCAATCTGGTCAACAACAACTGTATGTTTAGGTTGCTGTTTCTCATCCTAAATCTCTAAAATAGAAATTTTCTTCAGAATAATTATGAGTGGATAGCCTATTTATGATGACTTCTTGAAGAAGCCAAAAGCCGAAACACAAAGTTATCAGACCAAGAAGAACTGAAACTTTCCTGTTCTCACACAGCAAGTGTCTGAATGAGGAATTAAAATGCATTTTTGTTTATCCAAACTTTAATGCGCAGCCTACATATTTGGCCTTCAAAATCATATTTCTAGGTCGTTTTACAGTAAGATACATCAAGAAAATAATTTAATTTAGTCATTTTTTGACCCTCTCTGCATTTAAATTGCTATATCTCAAAATGGATTTCCGCGACATAGGACTCATTTCATTGTGGCACGCCTCAAATAGTGCACTCATTTTAGTAAGTGCACTCATTTTAGTGTGTTCATTTGACACACACACACACTCACACATAACCTTTATCAATAGCCCATTCCCCGTTCCTTATTTTCATATCAGAATGTTGGCAACCCTAATTGTGACTTTATTGCTGGCAAGAGCCCACAGTTCATGGGCCAGCCTAGGTCCCTGTATGGTGTGTGTGTGTGTGTTTACCCCCCACCAAGGCTTTCAACCGGTTCATGGAACGAAAACGAAAACCAGAAACTTTTGATGTTTTGCTAGGAACAGAAACGAAACCAGAAACTTTAAATGTTTTTATGTTCCTGAACAGAATCGTTTATCTAAAATAATGTTAACCAGTTAATACTGTTATTTGTTCGTTCTTTGACAACATTTCTGTGCAATATGACTAGGTGAGGTTCATTTCCTGTCGTTCACTCAACAGGAGAAATGTAATAGAGAAGCTTCCCGCCAGCAAGTAGCCTAATCAAGAGCGTATGGCCAAGCTGTAGCCTGTCTCCCAAGCTTAATCATAAGAGGTAAATATTGTACCAAGCGTCTCACAAATGTTTGATTTTAAATATGAATTCTATCTATTTAGATATAGGCTACGAATTTCCAATGCATTGTTGTAAAAATCTGCTGGGTCAAGCTAACAAAAATATAGCTAAATAATGTTGGACAGCTAGCATTGCTAGTACATTTGAACTTTTTTGTTCAGATGGGAAGACATTGTGGGAATCCTGTGTGGCAGTATTTTTTGTTTGATCCCGCAATTAACAAATCCAAATGAAATTGCAGGAAATCATGGAGGCAATTTACAGAGGCACATTCAACAAAAGGCATCCGGACATGTACAACAAATCATCCAGTCATGGCCAAAAGAGAACCACTACCCCAGAGAGAAAAATCAGATTGGCAGATAGCGGACCGCTGGTGGTATGCGTTGGACCACCATCTCTTTAAATTTAACATGTCATGAATAAAAAATATTAAGAAAAGTTAATAAAATGATATATGGAGTATAACTGAACAAATTAAAAAGATTTTAGACCAATAGTGGCAAAATATTGGGCAATTTGTCTGCAACCCGCCAGCGGACCGCCAGAGAACCGATGAGCAAATGGGCCGACAGTGGTCCACCAGCCTCTTGCTATCTGGGACAGGGCAAATGACAAATGAGGGATATTCCACCATTTGGGGAATTACACTCATTTTCCACCTCCCCTCAAGTTATACAATTGAATTTTACCTTTCTCAAGTTCATTCAGCCGTTCTCTGAGTCTGGCGATACCACTTTTAGCTCCAGCCTATACAGTAGATCATTGAATCGGATTAGACCATTAGCACCTGCTATGCAATGATCTACCTGCAATTATCTATGCTAGGCTGGAGCTAAAAGTGGTATCGCCAGACTCAGAGAACGGCTGGATGAATTGAAGAAAGGTAAAAATTAGGGCTGTCAGCATTAACATTAATCGAGTTGTGATTAAGGACCAAGCATAACTCGTTATTTTCCGCGTGCCACCAATTTTTGATTTTACACCTTCACTTTAGCCTGGCTAGCGCAACCACTTCTCAATGTGACGTGGTCTGGGAACCAAACGTTAATTTTCTTGTATTTGAAAAAAATGGCCAGATCCGTTTATTGGGTGCCACCATAGACAGTAAAAGAAATGGACGAGCAGACTCCGTCGTTTTCAATGGGAGGGCACTGAGTCAAATAGAACGATTTTTCAGTTGGTCCCCCAGTACTGCGCAGACTCACACTTAACCCGTGGCGTTAGCCATCGAACTGAATCTTGTAACTCATATGATAGATACACAGAAATTCTTCTCACACTTCCTTTGCCTTCAAAGTCATCAAAGTTAAACATTTATTTATGTATTATTATTAATATCATTCTCACCAAGTCGTGTTAATGTTGAAGCTACCATACATGATCATCTTCAAAAACAGTCATGCTAAAACAAAACAAAAAGTTATAGCCTTGAAGCTAATCTTCTTTCCACTTTTCCGACCTCACGGTCAATCCGCCGAAAACCTCTGAAATGATTAGTGCGTTTTTAAAAAAAAAATAGGTTTACTTTTTTTTATTATTATTAGGTTGCCTCTGTGTAATGCTTTACCTTAACATACGATTCGTGTATGCTAGGTTTTGCTCATAGATATATCTATGGGTTTTGCTTATGAGTTACCGTCATAGACAGTAAGGTGGACTGAGCTTCTTATCCAAACAATACGGTTATCTCCCTACGGCGCGAAAGAGAGATTACGTCAAAGCTAGCTTCCCTCCAACCGAACAAGCTAACTATTCTTCTTACGGGTAACCAACGTTACAGACGAGGTAATGGAGTCTGTTTTGCCTTTGTAGTGTTTATGTAGATTACACAGAAGCTACAATATCGGCACAGGATATATGTTATATGAAGTTATGGTATTTAAAAAAAATCCTAGAATGAATGGACTTCTATGGGAGTTAGCAGAGAGGTGGTCCCTCCAGCCTACGTCGATTCTTCTACTTCCGGGAATTCGCCTGCCCTCTTGGGTGCCACGGATGTCTATCAAATGCGTCTGTGCATAGCTCATCATCGTCTTGCTTTCCCCCTTGTTCTGTGATTGGTCTCCTATCTCAGGCGAAAATTTGCTCCATGGTCTCCAGGCTGCCTTAGCAGCGTGAATCAAATCGCGCGCAAGGCAGCATGGGAACACCCAGGCTACCTTCACTTGTTCTGTTATCAACAATTCTCTTTGGCTGCTACTATTTTGACCATTTGATGCACCGTTTCTTGTCCTCAAACTGCCACAGACACTGTAGGCTTTTACCTGCTTTCCTCCTGTAGTCATGAAGATAATAAACACCAACGCAGTTCTGAATTAAATGGGCGTTTTACTAAAAACACCTAAAAAATAAGCTAGAATCTACAACACGGGTCGGCAACATGCGGCCAAAGCTGACACAGCACCAAAATTATTTGGCCCAGCCAAATGATCCTGGCAGTCCGATTTTTTAAATCTTTTATTTTACAATATCGATTTACACATAGCCTACGAATCAGACTGCGGGTGGGTGCTTAAACGAACACCAGAACGCACTGGATCCTGCTAGCCTACTCTGTGCATAACCCTCGGCCAGCGCTTCAATATTGTGCGTTCTCGCCTCTGTTTAGAGCGAATAGGCCACCTTGAAGGTGGTGCTTCGTTTCGTAGCCTAGTGCGGTATGATATTCTTTTCAAACAGCGACAGTGTTGTTTCATATCAACTAGCCTACAGTTTGCACGCCGCTTGCACAGCCTAAAAAGAGCACACCTCAGAACTTCGTGAACACTGCTGCAATCTGCTTGCCGTATATGGGGGTGGGAGGGCAGGTGTGTGCAAAGGAGGAAATAGAATGAAAGTGGGGGGGCAGCAGGGGTGAAAGTAAGCCGGTACTGGGCGGTACGGAGTACCACTAAAGTATTTGGAGAGGGTACGCCGTACCGGAAAGAAAACTATACTGTCTCTGAAAAATATTGCACTTTCAGCATGACAACACAACTGCTAACGTCAAATTACCAGAAGCAACACATTTCCCCCAAAATATATTTCTTATACATCGTTCTGAACTGTATCTGAATTGTGTCTAAACCTCCCGTGCAGCTGGATAGACAACGAGCAAGCTATAGTGCGCGTACAGTAGCCTACAGTAATTGCGCCAACGTGCACTGGTATCCAAAGTGTTTTAGCAGACGGACGTTTCTTGGAAAGTCTCCCAAACAAAACAAAAAAACATACAGGCTAAAGAAAAATATGTTGATGTTTCAATAGCTTATTCTGGTTTTATGTGTGCAGTGTTTTGTCTCAGTGTGAGACAAAGCCTACAGAGTTGGGGATGAAGCTGGCATGAGAACAGCGAGAGCCAACCTGTCCCGTGGCATCAAGGAAGCAAAAAAGGAATACACTTACAAGATAACCACCCACTTCAAAGACAGCAGGAACGCACAAAGCCTATGGCAGGGCATTCAGGCCCTCACGGACTACAAGCCCAAGCCACAGAGCTGTGAGAGCAACATCCCTCTGCTCAACAATCTGAACCGCTTCTTTGCTCGCTTTGAAGCACAAAACAGCACTTGCCCACAGAAGACCCCTCCCCCTCCACACGAGCAGCCCCTGTGCCTCTCTGCCGACAGTGTGAAGAGGACACTTGCTGCTATCAACACCCGTAAGGCAACAGGCCCAGACAACATCCCAGGTCGTGCGCTGAAGGACTGCGCTGAGGAGCTTAAGGATGTCTTCACAGACATCTTTAACACTTCCCTGAAGCAAGCCATCGTCCCATAATGTTTCAAAGCTGCCACCATCATACCTGTGTCGAAGAAAACTGCTTCATCCTACTTCAATGACTACCGCCCTGTGGCACTGACGCCCATCATCATGAAGTGCTTTAAGCGGCTTGTCATGTCACACATCAAATCCATCCCCCCCCCCCACCCTGGACCCCTTCCAGTTTGCATACCGAGCCAAACGGTCCACAGAGGATGCAATCTGCTCTGCCCTCCACCCAGCCCTCACCCACCTGGAAAAAAGAGACTCATATGTGAGATTGCTGTTTATAGACTTCAGTTCTGCATTCAACACCATAATACCACAACAACTCATCTGCAAACTTGACAAACTGGGACTCAGTACCTACCTCTGCAACTGGCTACTGGACTTCCTCTGTCAGAGGCCTCAAGTAGTACGTGTTGGCAACAATATCTCAAGCAGCATTACACTGAGCACGGGGGTCCCCCAAGGCTGCGTGCTCAGTCCGCTGCTCTTCACCCTGCTGACGCATGACTGAACTGCAACCTAAAGCAACAATCACATAGTGAAATTTGCTGATGACACAACTCTGGTGGGTCTCATCACCAAAGGCGACGAGACTCAATACAGGTTGGAGGTCGACCTTCTGACCACGTGGTGCAGGGACAACAATTTCCTGGGGGTGCACATCAGTGAAGACCACCAACACTGCATCACTGGCGAAGAAAGCTCAGCGCCGCCTCTACTTCCTGCGGAAACTCCAGGCACCATTGAGAGCATCCTCTCCAGCTGTATCGCTGTGTGGGGCGGAAGCTGCACTGAATACAACAGGAAAGCCCTGCAGCACATAGTGAACACAGCTGGAAGGATTATTGGTGCTTCACTCCCCTCCCTGAAAGACATTTACATCACCCACCTCACCCGCAAGGCGACCACAATTGTGAGTGATGCAAGTCACCCCGCTCACAATTTGTTTGATCCACTGCCCTCTGGGAAGAGGTACAGAAGCCTGCGCTCCCGCACCACCAGACTCACCAACAGCTTCATACACCAGGCTGTTAGGATGCTGAACTCTCTCCCCCCTCTCCACCCCCCAGCTACATAACAATCCTGGACTTTGGACCCACAATGGCTGCCTTGCACTACTCCACTTGCACTACTCCACTTGTACACTTGCACACTTTGCAACTTGTTGTTGTTGTCCTGTTGTCCTGAAAACACAACACACTTCTGCTGCTCTTACATAACTTGCACCATGCCACTTGCTTACTTAGGTCAAACAAAACTACCTCAGCCATTTATTGCCCTGACTTTGCACTACTATATTGACTGTCTATGCACAATTGCACAATTTCAACCCAATTTTGCTGCTCTTATTTATTCATTGTATGTGCCTTCTTATTTACTTTTTATTGTTTACTTGAATATTATGTTTGTCTGTGGACTTAATTGGTAAAATTATGTCTTGTCTCCACCGTGGGATAGTGAGAAACGTAATTTCGATCTCTTTGTATGTCTTGACATGTGAAGAAATTGACAATAAAGCAGACTTTGACTTTGACTTTCGCTGGAGAGACAAGAGACAGACAGCACGTGTACAGCTTAACCAGATCTTGCGCAGCAATAATGAAAGTGTTTTAGCGGACAGAAGTATGTTGCAGTCTCCCAAATAAAAAGGCATGACTCAAAGAAACGTGTTTCATGATATACAGTAGCCTATTAAAAAAAAAATGATTGGAAGTGGGAGCGAGCAGAGTAACTAGGCTAAATAAATAAATAAATGTTGAAATTAAGTGTTTGCAATTTATTCATAATCAAAAACAGATACAGGTGGGTTAAAGAGTGATTCTAGAGTGATAAGAAGTCCTAGTGAATGCTTGATAAGTAGACTATAATACAGTAAATAAACAAATAAATAAATAATAAATAATTAGGCTAAGTGAAATTTTCGGTGCGCACTATGCGCACACATTATAACTCTATATCATAGTACCACCAAGAAATAAAAACAACTTTCACCCCTGGGGGGCAGTAAGATACATTTTACATAATATGCATCCATTGTTCAGAATCAGATTGGCCCAATTTCTGGCGAACATTTTTAAAAGAGGAATTTCTATGAAACGGAGATTTTCATAATGTCTTTTCGTATGTTCTTGAATACGGGTATACTACAACAAAGACTAGGGAAAATGGTTTTTGATTCTCTGTCACCTTTAACGTAGACTATACATGGCTTGTCGGATCATAAAATACCGGTAGGCTACGACGAAAGGTGGGAAAGTGTCGGTGTTATTTTACTGAACTATTTGTCAGATCTTTTGATAAATTTGTTAATTTACCAGGTAGGCCTAGCTTAAAGGAATTATCCGGAGTAAAATGCACTTTAGATCAATTTACGGATGATTGGGAGTACATACGTTGAGTTGACATCCAAATCATGTCATTCGGATGTGTTTTGAGAAAGTTCGATGTTACCGTTTTTAGTCAAAACTCGTTAGCGTTGAAGTGAGAAGGGCATATTATTTCGCCCCTACAAAACGCTATTTTTATACCTCTTCTACAGTTCCAAACAACATTACACTTATGTGGTAGTGAGTAGAGGGTCCCTAAATCCAAACCGAAGGATCCCGAGGTCTTTATGTGGTCGGATAGAGTCCAGAATGAATTTCATCAAGCCAGTACCTTTCCGGAAATGTTGCCATCTTTGCTGCCATCTTTAGGGGAAAGTCCGTGGGAGTCGATTGCCAGGTGTGCTCTGGAAATTCACAATTTCGTCGCCGTTAAAAAAAAAAAAAAAAAAAAAAACATAGTCCAGTCCATACAACTTCATTTCAATTTCAAAAGAAATACTGGACTATGTTTTTTTTTTTTTTTTAAACGTATGTACTCCCAATCATCCGTAAATTGATCTAAAGTGCATTTTACTCCGGATAATTCCTTTAAAACATGCTGTTCCAGTGGTCAGTGAGCATAAAGCAATCTATTGCTTGAGGTCTGGGAATTGCGCTTGACGTTACTCCGTTATGCTGGAAGGGATGGACCTGAAAATGTAATAATTTCCTGATAATGTAATAACTCCCAACAATGTAATAAACATCCCCTCATAAACACTGTTGGTCATTCTTAAAAAGCACCTTTAATATTGTACATTACTGATATGTGCATCTGTACTCAAGATCTGTATAAGCATTATTGCACATCAATTGGGTAAATGTAACTGATGACCTGCTACTATAGCATTGGACAACGTTATTGCAATATTGGGAAATTATTACATTATTAGGTTTTGCAAAAATAAGGTTAACCCAATAATGTAATAACCTTCTGGAATTTATTTATTTATTTATTTAAAAAGAGTATCCAAGGTAATGATTCAAAAGTTGACTAAATCTCAGTGTGGGTATACATGTAAAATTGTACAAGAAAAGGTAATGATTCAGGTAATGATTTAAAGGTATGTAATAATTTGTTAGTACATTATTAGTACAGACATTTATTACGCTATTGGGAAATTTTTTACATTATCAGGAAGTTATTACGCTATCAGGTTTTATTACATGTTTTTTGGAGTTGAAAGAGTTGTGAATCACTCATTGCTGTATGTACCTAGGATTGAAAGGAAGACTTTCTGAGCACCTCTGCTTACTCCCAGGTGTAACCCTTTGTCTACAGATACTAGGTGTACAGGAAGGTGGGGCCATCACACCTTCCCATTGTCGCTTATGGTTGCTCCAAGTACTGAGACCACATTTATACACAATAAACAATTACAGGGTATTCTGAAAAACGGATATTTTCCCCTCATTCGTTTTTAAAAATAATTCTGTTCACACCGATGCTAAAAACAGCTGGGGAAGGGTGTCGCGAACATGTCAACAAACAGGTGAGCAATCAGAGATTTTAAACAAACAAGGGAACATCACCTCACAATGCAAAAACACTGCTTACCCCTGTTTACATGCTGAGTTTTCCCAAATCTCCATTGGCCGGAGTTTTCAGAAATAATCGTTTTCAGCAATAAAACCGCCATTTTCATGTAAATGAAAAGCTAAACCGCATGAAAATATGTGTTTTTCCTACGTGTAAACGGGGGCCTGACACTATTGGATTAGCATAACATTTGGTACATAACGTTTATTATTGCGCTTCTCAACTGTAAGTGGGACATCAAGAGCAAATCTTCTTTAGTGCTGCTTTAGCCCTTACAAGGTTCTACCCCTTCTGACCTGACTGAACTCCTCCACCCAGTGTCCTACACGCTCTCTTAACTTATCTGATCACAGCCACCACAATATCCCTCAACCAAGATTCCTTTCCATGGATGACAGAGCTTTCTTACCCCCCAACCCCCTGCTTCTGAAAGGCTCTCCCCCAACATGTCAGATTGGCTGCCAATGTCACCAGCTTCAAGTTTCTCCTGAAAACTCATTTGTTCAGGAAAGCTTTTAATGTATTTTCAAATTGCATTGACATCTGCCCATTCTGCTGTTTTTTCCCTTTTCCCCTTTTTACACTGTAGCCTACAGTGCCTTGAGCATATGAGAAAGTGCTTTACAAATAAAATGTATTATTATGTTGGATTGTGGGAATAATTGTGTGCCAATAGTATATTCTAATTGTGAGTGTTTGTTTCAGAATAACAATTTGTATTGTCTCTGACATTGACGACTAATACAAAGTCCAATTTTTTGGAAGTTTTACCGTTGACCACATATCCAGGGATGTAAGGTGCTCCGCTGCGTCTGTGTGTAGAGATCCTGGCTTTGCCCTTGTTTTGTACTCTCACTTTCAGGCTGTACCTTCCTGTCTTCAGATCAATGAAATATGCTGAATAGATGCCATCATGTCTGAAGGCATCAGCACCTAGAGTAAGGAGATAAGTGCCCACTTAGATGACATTCCATAAATACCAACACCAATCAACATTTTACAGATTATTTTTTTAGATATTACTATTTTTTCTTCTTTTACCTGCTCCATTATCCTCCAACTGTAGCAATGCCATATGCCCAGCATCAGACTCAAGTGTGGCTGTGACATCTGCCATTATAACAGGCAATCCCTTCTGAGTGACAGCTGCATAGACCAACATGGCTTTTCTACCATCAGCAGAGTTCTGGTCCATGTGTGCTCTCACTGTGATAGGGGGCACATTAGCGCTGGCAGCACGGGTGGTTACAGTGATTGCCATCGCCTGTTTGCTACCCATATTAAGTAGACTATAGTGCCATTCTCCAATCTGTGGAGAATTTAAACAATTCCACAGGTACACAAATCCATTCAACAGATGCTGGTAATGTATCAGCGTAGGTGTAGACAAACTAGCAGCATTATGATATTATCTTTGACCTAATTCTAATTGATTTGCACAACTGCTGTTTGAAAATATTTTTTTAATTAGTTGATGATTTCAGTGTGTAAAGTAGCTTAGTTATCAACACTAATAATCAGGGTTCCACAAAAATGTCCACATTAAAAACAAACCACAAATAAATATGAAAGAGGAACTGACAATAATATTAATGTTGTGATCAAAATGTTGTTGTAGAAATGGTCTATGATTAAATCAATTGCATTAATAACAGGCTATATGTGACATGAACTATTTATAGTAATGACTACTTTGTTAATTATTGTGGCCTGTTATGAGGTGCTACCAAATTCTACCTGGGCAGTTCCTGGTATTCTCAAAGTCAAGGTCCTTGCAGAAGGGTCATGAATGAAGTCTGACTGAGTGAAACTCTCTCCACTTGGACCTTCGATGAATATGATTGGAGAGGATCCTGATACTTCATAGACAATGGTAATAGCTGTGTCTTTTCCAACAGTCCAGTCCACAGAAAATGTCCCATTAAACCAATCAGTGATTGTATTCCCAGAGCTTTCAAGCTGTAGAGAATAATATAAAGCAATCGTGTTCATTAATGATGGTCTGCAGGCCTTCTCCTATGATGTTGTAATGTATATTGCATTTTCATGTTTTTATTTACACAATAATCCAAGCTTCATATAGTTTGATCATAAACAAATTGCAAGACAAGGCCTCTCAGCTTTTTCGATGTCAGAACACCACCCTGAAAAAGTTCTCAGAAATGTATTTGGTGGGAAATGGTTTTACAGAAGTAGGCTATTTTCCACATACAGTCATGTTGCACCATTTTTTTTTTAAAAGGAGAAAAAGAAATCGAGAATGAAAAAGACTGGGCAGCTACAAAGCTACCATATGCGGGCGGAAGCTCACGGCAAATTAGGCTACTTTTTAAGTCACTGAAGAGCCTCAATATGTCATTACAAGTGCTGTGTAACATGGACAGAAGCCTTACTGAGGTACCACCTGGGGCCTATTGCACAAAACTAGGATAAGGGATTAAGCCTGGATATCTTGGTTATCCTGGCTTAATTTATCCGTGATCCAGTTGCACAAAAGCGGGATAGGGGGCAGCAGGATATGTTATGGTATAAGTTACCATGGCGATTTATTCTGTGGAGCTAGCCTGCTCCAGACCAGGCTAAGTTCCAGGATCTATCTAATCTCATCCCTTATCTCAGTCAGCAGTCACCACAAACAGATACCAATAGTTATTCCACTGCCCACTACACATTGTTATCACATATACCTAGACCCACTGTCATTATTTAAACGTTTATGATCATTAATTAACTTTTACATACTCACCATTCCCGACCTGTCATGCGACAATGTGACGTCACAGGAGTGCCTAACCATTACGCGCGTGGTGGTCGCGGCACTAGCTGCAATATTCTCCTAAACAGAGGTGTTGCTGTTTGTTGCTGTTGTGAAAAGGCTATCACTACCTACTTCACACCGTAGAAGAAGCAATGAAGCCGGTAGTTGCCATGGTGAATTAGTAAATCTGTGATCGGTGGCGGGGTCTATTTGAGGGAGCCGTGAGCACGCACTTATCCAGGATAGGTTTCACCTGGCTTGATGAATCCGTGTCTGCTCATCCTGGCTTGGTCTTTGTGCAACCAATTAAGCCTGTACGCTCTTGTTTTGGATTCATTGTGCACAGCTCAGTAACTTATCCCGGATGTCTTAATTCTGCTTTTGTGCAACAGGCCCCTGAGCATGAAGCCTCACAGTCATTTTGGTTGTCCTATATAATATAAGGAAGACCTCTAACACAGTGTTTCCCAAACATTTTTTCTGGGGACCCACTTTTTAAAAATGACAGACCATCGCGACCCAATTCACTTCAGATCTAATATGCAACCACCAATATTGCCCACAACGTTGATGTTTTAGGCCAAAGGTACTCAAACTTTAGCCTGGTTCTCAGCCACCTCCTCTGTTCGCTGATTGGACAGGTAAAATTTGTCCTGAGAAAACCTGCGAATATACCGAAATCCCAGACGATGTACTGATGGGAAATGAAAATTGAGCAGAAGTATGTAGGAGGGTGGAGCCAAGCTACTCAAACTTGTCAATGCCAGGCCCCAAACCATTCTTCAGTGCCATATCTGGGTGGTTGGATTGATAATAGCGCCTACTAGGTCTGGCCTACTATTATAGGGTTTGGTGATGCACCGACTCCTCACTTTTCTCACAATTCTGCAATCTCAATTACACTCATGAAACAATGTATAAATATTTTCAAAGCTGTTAAATTCACTTAGTTTTGTACACACAACCTCAGGTTGTCCTCATCCTGCTTTGAACACGGTTATGTTGCATTTTGAGCACCATCAGCTTGGAAAGTTCTAAATGATTATCTTCCGAAAAGATCAGTTTTAATATGTGCCAGCCGAACTTAGCCCCGCCCACAACATTTGAGGTCAGGAAGTTCGGTCTGGCATTGCTCCGTAGTCGAGCAACTATGCTCAAACCAGAGTTGTTAGGACTGAAAGTGTTGTGAATCAGAATCCTTTCTGTAAATGTGCATACTGTGTACTTCTTATGGTCATTTGTGATTTTTGTATCCATGAGTCTGTATTCAGAGTATCCTTTGTTTATCCTTGAATTCAATGAAAGCCTGTCTAGAGGCCTTTTGCCTATCACCAGGTGTAAAATGTCAATGTTTGTAAAAACAGTATGTGGCCAGGCCTCTGAAGAACTTCCCTGGAAAGGGGGTAGTTGTAATTAACCACATGAATTCCAATACAAATTTTAAGTTTTGCCTGAAATTGTACTGTGGCTATTTACAAGGGCATTGTTCCCACCTCTTTTGGGGCCTACCATCAAATGTTTGACCTCTATAGAAAGCTGAGAACCTGTAGTTTTCGTAGGAAAAATAACTCTGTGATGTACTGACACAGAGTTACAGAGGCTAGAATATGTTTTTTTCTTTCTGCCGGATTACAAGCAAATCTGAACTGACCACATTTCAGCCCTCTAGGTCACTTGATATCACTTAGAAACACAACTGAGCCCTAGCACCAGGTCTTGTGAAGCTGTGTGTAAAAGTAGATTAATATAGAATGAAAATATGAGTGCTTTAGACCATTATTTGCCAAGGTATGCTCATGCGTTTGGTAAAATGCCTATGGAAACTCCCCATAGGACTTTTGGTTATCCAAAATGCATTCTGACAATCAAATGCTTACTGCACATGAACCCCTGTAGAAGCATAATCCTGGTCTCAAATGAAAGGTAAAAGACAATAGAAGCTGACCAGACTTGATGGCACCAAGAGGCCACATCCCCTCCCACCATACCTTTACATTGCATATTCATACTAGGTCACTCCTTCTCTTTGTGTGTAACTTACTTAAGGTTAAGACTTGTTTTGTATAGTCAGAGAATACTGGTGAAACCCATGATGGGGTGACACAAACATGTACCTGTCAAGATCTGGCCTGGACTGTTGACTATGTGCCACCCTGGTGGCCATTCTGTGTATTGTTTTCTGTCATGTGCTCTGTGTTTACCTGTCTGCTGGCATGTGACTGTCTCCACCCCTTTTCCCTTATTTGGTCTGTGCTTCCTGTCTTGTTAGTTTTCCCTCCATTTCTGCTTCCACACCTGTTCCCCGTTATTGTCTCGTTGGTTTCGTCCAGTTCTCTGTCTTTCTGTTAATTGGTCTATGCATTTCTACCCCCCTGTTTCTCTGTCCTTCGTCGGACCGTCTTTCTGTTTTGTCTAGTCGTAGTCCCGTATATAAGTAAGTCTTTAAAGGGACACCAGGCAACGTTTTCGTGTTAAATTACTAATCTTCGTAAGTCTGTATATGGTAGGGATGGGCAAAGCGAGGCTTTATGAAACACTGAAACGTTCGAAGCAATTGTGCCGAATTGTTCCGAGGCTTTGAAACAATTCCGACACCTCAGAGCTGTTTAGGGTGAAACAAATCTGTCAAATGCTTCGTATTGGAGATGTAGTCTGTAAAGTTCGTGGCTCGCTCTGTTACCTGTGTTCAGTCTTTGTCAAAAGCTAAGCAGCATGCCCTTGGTCAATTACTGGATGGGAGACCACATGAAGTCACAATAAAGAGAATCTTATTGCTGCCACTATGTGTTCTCTAAATCACTTTCTTCTTATAAAAACTCTCGATTTTTGACCATTCTGAGAGTTTAGTTGAAACTGTGTGGTGAAGTAAGAAAACATAAACAGATACGATCTGAAACAGTACCTTACAAATCAAACGGGGATCGAACCACATTTGAGCAGCCTGGGCTACCGTGCAAAAAACACCCTCACTAACCACTACACCATCATGGTTATTGCTTAAGAGAAAGCTACACCGTTAATTGAACGCGCGGGCACGCCTGCTGACACCGGTGAAATGCACCGAAGGTTCACTTAACTTTGGTCACATGACATGGGGATTTTGAACGGTCAGTCTCTCAATGTAGAGCAGGGGTCTCAAACTCAAATGAGCTGGGGGCCAATTCTGCCAACGTCATCTGTTTGGAGGGCCGGCTATTTCTGAAAATGCAATGTTCTTTTTTTCAAATACCACACAAAACTGCAAACAGAAAGTGCAAGTTTTTTATCTAGTTTTAGACACCTGTGCTAGCAACCTTAGCTTATAAATAAAATAATGATAAAATAAATATTAATACAAATTATAAAACAAATGAAAAGCATAAAAACAGGTATGTGTGTGTTTCACACCAAATAAAAATATTTTCCTCTAATTTAAATAACTTTTTAAACCTGGCAAACTATAGGCGTCAGGGTTAAGAAAGCAACACCATTGGATTTTTATATCAAAATTTCAAAAGGCCATGGCTTGAAAGTGGTCAGAGATAAAGTCCTACTGTAAATGTAAAATTTTTTGAGTAAAACAAAAGTTTATGAAGGGGGTAAATTTACCCATCTAATTTGCCACTGGATGGCAAGCACCTCAAATTATGCACCTTTAAATACTGGATGAACATATTTGAGCAGGTTTACTTTTTTCATATTACCCACATAACAAATTAACAGGAAAACACCTAAGATGTATACCAACACCTAAGATGTATATGGTTTCTAAACCACAAGGCCTACAATAAAGTATTCTGGTTAAATGAGTTCCTATCGCGGGTAATCTGAGTACCCAGAAGTTCGCATCATATTGCGGGTGACTTTGTAGTTTAGAGCCCTATTTCTACTAGCCCTGCTGTCTGTACCACGTCCATTACAGACACTATCATCACGATTACCACTGCAACCTCCAAGCTATGTTGGGCAGAGGGTCGAAATAAGCATGGTATGCTTAGTGGACACCGTCATTACCGCAGGCAGCACCTCCATTCAATAGACGATCGATCATAATCTCCAAAAGGATATACTCCTTCAGATTTAGAATAGGTGAATAACACAGACTACCTAAGACTTCATCACACGTAAATGTTTTTCAACATTTGGTGTAGGCCTATTTCTGCTTAATTTCTGCTTCAATTTATGCAACACTATGGCCTGCATCGCTTCCGCGTCATTACAAATGCACGTCTTTGTGTTTCTCGCGTGTAATACAAGTATTTCCTGAAAACTTTGCGCAGCGATTTTGGGTTTGAATGAAGCTCTGGATGTCTAGCACATATGGAGCAGAGTACAAATGAGATCTGTCACCGTACTTGGAACCATCGTCTATTTTAATCAGTATCGTTGTTTGTCACAATTAAAAAGTCTCAAGGGCCGGATTACATTATTATTTTGACATTCGGAATTGGGCCGGACGCGGGCCGGGTGTTTGAGACCCCTGATGTAGAGTAACTATATGCATAAATATTTATGGTCAAAACCTATTGTGTCTTGTAGGCCTACTCTTACTCAGAAGTGCAAAGGGGAGATAAGATGCGAACTCCGGTCGAGCGCGCAGAGCGCCGACGCGCTGCCGTTAAGCCACGAGATAAGCCAACAAAACTTAACCTGAAATTCGTGTAGGCTATATAATTTTTCCAACACAGATATTTAACACAAATAATGACACAGATTGGTCGGTTTGGTGTATTGCAGTTTGGCGACCTCAATGGACCGTGAGAAGTAGTCAAACATGACTAGGTAAGTGGAGTTATCTAGATGACAGAGGTCAGCCCCAACCTGAGAGAGAAATGGAACCACATGAGTCTCATTCGAAACCGCAGAATGCGGGGTGACAGTTCGTCAAGTTGTTTGGTCCCTAGGAGGGCAAGCAGGGGCTTATGGTCTGTTTCAACCTGAAAATTCATGCCAAGCAGAAAATCCTTGAAACGCTCGCACGCCCACGTTATAGCCAGAGCCTCTTTTTCGATCTGCGCGTAGCACTGTTCCGTGGTCGTAAGAGCCCATGAAATGTATGCCACAGGGCGCCAGTCTGCATCTCGGCACCGTTGAAGGAGAACCACCCCCAGACCGTAGGAGGATGCGTCGGCTGAGACCTTGGTCTCCTTACTGGAGTCATACAAGGCCAGGCCAGGTGGGGTTGACAGCTCCTTCTTTATATCAGTGAAGGCTTGGCACTGTTGTGGGCCCCAGTACCAGGATGTGTCTTTTTTCAGGAGGTCTCTGAGAGGCTTTGATCTTTCTGCAAGGTTTGGGAGATATTTCCCCAGAAACTTCACCTGCCTCTTGGAGAACTCACATTTAGTGTTAAGTGTGAGCCCTGACCGAAGGAGGCGCTCAAGCACTGCCATAAGACGCGCATCATGTTGTGCCTGTGTAGCCCCGAACACAAGGAAATCGTCCATGTGACACAGGGTCCCCTCTAGACCCTCCTGGAGTTGGGACATGCGTCGCTGGAAGTGCTCGGGGGCTGAACTGATTCCGAAAGGCAATCTCCGGAAGCAGAAGCGGCCAAATGGAGTAATGAAAGTCGTCAGAAGCATAGAGTCCTCAGACAATGGGATCTGCCAAAATCCTGACTGCGCGTCTAGCTTTGTGAAGATTTTAGCGTCTTTCAGCTGTCTTTCCCAGTGGGGGAGGGGCCTGCAGGTCCAGATATATGGATTCAGGAATCACGGGCACCTCGGGCCCCCGTGTCAATTTTAAACTCAGTGCTACGACCACACAGGTTGATATGGGTTACCCATGGCTACGATTAAGATCGTCTTGGTAGTGTATAGGTCTAATTGAGTGCCTGTCATTTTAAGACGTTTGAGGGAACCCTTGCAATTGTAACACAGTTGAAAGGCTGCTGATGTGTGGATGCAATTTCTAACGTTTTCTACATAGTTAAAATAAAGGTTCACGTACTTCTCCTTGGGACAAGCACTTTTGAATTTTGGAAAACACTTTTCCATTTACATCGGGATTTTGCAAACATTCAGTGTCAGAGTCAATAAAATGAGCCCTTCAACGAAATTGACAAGCAGCTGTAAGTAGGCTAAGCATGCTAAATTCGACATCCAAACAGTATTCTAACGGTAGCTTTGAGATACTGCTTGATTTCATAACTTAACTTAGTTTAGTCTCTTCAATGTAGCCTACTATGTTGTGATAAGACCTTAGCAGAGTTCACTTCAATGCAGCAGTTTTGAACAAATTTGCGCAGCATGGTCACGATGCTAAGCAGATTTAATAGCAATTTAGCCAGACGTCTTCTATGCAATGCTTCTATGTGGCAACAACAATCCTTCAACAATCGTGAATATTTTGTTAAATGCACATGCAGAGGAGTGGCAGCGGGCTACGAGAGAGAGCGGGGCGGGGCAAGGAAAGGCTGCGTGCGTAAAAAGCGCAGCTCAATGGCAATGCAAGGATTTGACCTTATATTTAATTTAAATTAAATTAAATTGAATTAAATTAAACATAGAATATTAATCTGTGGCAGCCGATTTTTTTTCGTGGCGCCCCGCCACAGATTAGTCAATGTATGGGAAACATCTGAAAGAAAGCCTGTTGCTGTGTCACAAGTAAGTAGGGGAGAGCCGGGACGATCGAAACACGGGACGAATGAAACAATCCAGTTTTCTCCGAGTGTAATGATAATAGACCGACGTCCTTCGGTCAAAACATAGAGCATGTTAACCTCCTTCTATCAGCCAAATATCTTCCCGCTATGTAATTATATCACGGAGTTACTGGCGATAAACGAGGTTTGATGCGCAAAAGTAAACTTCATTTGCGGTTACATTTTTTCGATTATCAATGAGTATTTTTTCATTTAAAGGTTTGACTTAATGCTTATTCAGTAGACCATTTAGTGTTCTCCACAATCCCAGACTTTCATATCGCATGCTTGTTTACATGGAAAGCAAAACAAGCTATAGTGACATGTCTGTGTCGGGACGATTGAAACATGTGTTTCAATCGTCCCGACCAGGCTCCATGTATTTTAATTAAATGCACAAATATCTGTGTTTAAACAACCATTTATGGAGGTGAGACATGGAAAAACAGTTTTAGGAAGATGAAAATACATTTGGGCCCACCAGGCAGGGGGTCGAGTTTTCCCATGTTATCCTATGGAGACTGACGGCCGGTGGGTCGTTAAGCCTACTTATTTGGATGTGCAGTGGCCTAACCCACGTAAAAACCTAGTGAAATGACATTTTAAACAATATAAACATGATATAAATGGGAAAGCTTACCGTTCTAGCTATAAACATGGCAGAATCATCCACAGAGCATGATATTTCAAAAACCGCTTCATACACGCTTCACGATGATGGCAATGAGTTGTTAACAGACATGCAAAAAGACGTATAGCCCTGCAACAATCTATCTAAAATAAAACCTTTTGGGAGTACCATTCATGATATGTAGTAAAATGTCGAAGTTGTTGGACGTTTATATGGCTTAAACTGTATGTTTCATTCGTCCCCTTATGTTGTTTCAACTGTCCCGACAAGGAGGGACGAATGAAATATTACGCACATCCCACTTTTGTTGTAATAATTCCAGAACGGTTTTGTTCAAAGCTGAAAATGCATCTGTATTTGACAGAGGACAGATGTAGGTTACTAGTGACCAAATATTAGCTTTCAGTGTGGTACGATCGCTTTGTAAATTACATTTAGTTAAAAAGTGTTTCAACTGTCCCGGCTCTCCCCTACACCTCGCTGCAGCCTGCGGGAAGGTGAGGCTTGACATCAAGCCCCGCCCACATCCAACTCAGCCATGTTTTCTTTGCCTACGTCACTCCCCATACGCTTTGGCTTTACTACCGACAGCCGCTGCCCGGTAGATCTAGCGAATTATATAGTATATTGTTTCATATAAGTAAAAGTATATATACTCTTTTGATCCCGTGAGGGAAATTTGTTCTCTGCATTTATGCCAATCCGTGAATTAGTGAAACACACAGCACACAGTGTACACACAGTGAGGTGAAGCACACACTAATCCCGGCGCAGTGAGCTGCCTGCATCAACAGCGGCGCTCGGGGAGCAGTGAGGGGTTAGGTGCCTTGCTCAAGGGCACTTCAGCTGTGCCTACTGGTCGGGGTTCGAACCAGCAACCCTCCGGTTACAGGTCTGAAGTGCTAACCAGTAGGCCATGGCTGCCCCCTCATATTAGATGATAGAGCTAGATGATAGATGATAGGCTAAACACAAATGACATTTCATGCAACAACAGTGAATTTTTCATGTAGGCCTAGGCTAGTTACTGTAATTGGGTTCGTGTACTTTTTCGTGTCATTTTAAATATTGATGACAATGTGTTCAAACGGAAAACGATCCATATTTCATTTAATTTAGCCCTCAAAGGTAGAATGGTGTGTTGTTTCATTATCATGGACTATCAGTTTAACAGCAAGAATTCTCCATTACAACCAAATGTAGCCTACAAGGGGCGATTTTGCTTTATTAAGGTGAACCAGAAGCATGCATTGTGTAACGTTAACCGGTTAGATCAAGCTAGACATATCCTCATCTCAAATATAGGCTACTGCCCAGATAGCAAGCAGATATCAGACCACCGGTAGATAGGCTACTTGTCGGCCCAGCCCAGCGGACCGCGGTAGAACCGATGTGCAAAAACTCAGCGGTCCGCCGGCGGCAGCGATACCGGTGGGCCGCCGCCAGCCTCTTGCCATCTGGGTGGTTACCTTTGCTGGCTAGTTCCTATCTGACAAACGAGTAGTGTGACAACGGTGTTCTTATGGAAACGTTGGTGCTGTTGCGAGTTGTTGCACTGGTTTGAATCCACAGTTTACGTGTTGAATTACACAATAAAACGTGTTTTGCAGTAAGTTGCTGGTTTGTAGAATGTAGCAGCTCGCTCAGTCTCGTTGCGATTCCTGGCTCTCTCAACTGACTGCCTCCCTCAAGGGAGCAATTTTAAACTGCGTGACGTAATACAAAAAAACATGGCTGACTTGGATGTGGGCTGGGCCTGATGTCAAGCCCCGCCTTCCCACAGGCTGCAGCGAGATGCTCCTCCTGTGTCATGCCGGCTGTCGAGTGAGTCCCTCTCATACGTCTCCGTGTCAGTTTGTAGGCTGGGTGAGTAATGGTAACGTATCGTGGCTAGCGGTAACTTCTGTGAGGCTATCATGCAAATGCTGTAGCTACCCTTGAAGCGAAGCAGTCCTCTTTGCAGCGTCAGAAGAGTAAAAGTACCCCTTCTTATCTGTGACTATCCGATTATAGGTGTGGGTAGGTAATTTAGACCAATTCTGACACCATGTTGAGCGGCGTTGAATAATCGACAGGAGACAGGTCTTAGGCGAACCTCGAATGCCAGCCCTCCTCAGGTTTATTTCATTATTTATATCCGTAGCGCCCCTACCGGGCTCCCAAGGATATAGCTGGCTAGCTAACACCACAATTTTCATTTCTCTGCATTGGTTTCAGATTGTTGTTTGGTGATATACTCCTTTTAGCCTAGAAATCTAGACGCACCCTAGCGGTGGCAAATTAATTTGCTCAGCCTGTACGTCTAGTATCAAACCATAGGGATTTCTATTGGCTGACGCCATGGACGTCATCCAATGACAGCGCTCTACTTTGTTAGAGAGTCTTAAGGCGGGCTTAACAGGATAACGACAGTCCTGTGACGGTGAACAACAAAGAAGGTGGCTATGGCTTACGAAGAGCGGTTGTTTGAATCGGCGTTGGCGTCAACTTTGGAGGAGTTGGACTTTTCTTTGAAAGTTGAGCAACACAATGCACTTAAGTCATTCCTTTCGAAGAAGGATGTATTTGCCGTTTTGCCGACCGGATACGGATATGGTCGTAGCGCTGGCCTATTGCATGCCTAGGCAGTTTGAAAGACAATTCTCTGCCCGCCTCTTGGATTAAGCGAGGTGAATGGTTCGATTCCAGACTATACATTTCAATGATATAGGATGGCCCGCCAGGCTAATACTCCTTTACTATACCCACTTGTGAGCAAACAAGTACAAATCATCTACTGGTCATATCCTGCTCTCTCTCTGTTGAAACACCCTACCTCCATGTCAGTTTTTTGGCCTCTTCCTTCCTGAAGATGGTTTGTAGTGCTAGTGCTAGGTTTCAATCAATTCAATCACAGAAATTGCTTATTACAAATTGTTGAAGACAGCTAGATGTGAATATATTTTCTTTCTAATTTTCCCTTCCTACCCAAAACATCTTGGGGGCCGTATGAAACCTGCCGGCGGGCCTTATGTTTGACACCCCTGGTCTAGTTTGTTCACCAACAAAGCTTCTGTCTCCTCTCCTGACATACCCAATGCTTTCCAACTGGTACCAAGACATGTTCTTGCTCCTGCTCTTCCAATCTGGACCTGCCCAGCAATATCCCAATACTGCAATGCACTTGCATGTGACACTGAGAGGTTTGGAATACAACATTTTGTCCTGTAAATGAATGAAAAACAGAAATTCCTCACCTGGATTGCCTGATGAGTTAAATTTCCATCAGAAGTTATAAGAGAGGCAAAGGCATCTACCAGTTCATTGGAGTCCAAACTCTCTGCGGCATAAAAGAAAATCCCACCTTTGGAAAAAAAAATGAATAATCAAAATAACAGCAGATTAAAATGCAAATTGTATGCAAGGTATCACATAGGCTCTACAAACCCAGATTTTACAGACGGGTCTCAAAATGCTCCATTATCTCCATTTCACTTACAGACTGACACGATTGTGTAAAATGTGCCATGTCGGAGCGTATTTCCATAATTTCCCTGATGTTGTTGGGTAACAGGTTATCGTTATCTTCTGACGTCTCTTGTCCGGGAGATATTACTTGAAGCTTGGTGTGGCTTGTTTTCAAAGATTCTTATTTCGGTGGTTTATCAGTCATCTTCAATGTTTTAGATTGTAGGTTGATGAAGGTTGATGAAATATTCTCTCAATACACAAAATATGGCGCACAAGATGCAAAGTACCGCATGCAGTTATATCATTTCAGGGCTCCAGACTGCGACCAAATGGTCGCATTTTGCGACTGAATTTTACATCCAGTCGCACATGTGCGACCAGTAAATTTGACCCTTTTTTTACATGTTAAACGTGTAAGGGACCCGTCAATGAATCCGGAATCTGTGGCAGGCCAATGAGTGTGAGAAGGATAGGGCATGGCACTGTTAAGTGGCTAATGTGTGGAGGGGGAGGGTCCTAGACATAATAGAGCGCGCGTAAACGTCTGTGGGAAGGAGACAGATACACAACCTGCTACGTGCGTCTGAACAATGAGCAAGCAAACTATTCACTCGTTCTTCCCATAGTAAAAGAAATGGACGAACAGACTCCTTTGTTTTCAATGGGAGGGCACTGACACAAATGTAACGTTTTTTCAGTTTGCTTCCCATTGTACTTAACTTTGTGACGTTAGCCATCGAACTGAATGGTTCACATAGATTTTTATAACGCTTCCTTCGCCTTCAGTCATCAAAGTTAAACATTTATTTATGTATTATTATTATTAATATCATCCTCACAAGTGATATCAAGTCGTGTTCATGTTGAAACGACCAGACATGATCATCTTCAAACACAGTCAATGGTAAAACAAAACAAAAAGGTTTTAGCCAATCTTCTTTCCACTTATCTGACCTAGGCTACTGTCAACCCATCAAAAACCTCTGAAATGATTAACGTTAGTGCCATTTTTTATTAGGTTTACTTGCCTCTATGTAATGCGTCACCTTAACATACAATGATCTAGTAGCTTTGTTCATGAGTTTTCTGTGCTGGCTGGACTTTATCCAAACTATACGGTTATCTTCCTACGGTGCGACGGCATAACTACGTCAAAAGTTAGCTTCCCTACAACCGGACATGCTACATATTCTTCTTACGGGAACCCAACGTTAACTACGAGGTAGTTGAGCTTCTTTTGCCTTCTATTGTGTATGTAGATAATAGCTACAATGTCGGCACAGGGCATACAGTTAAGAACAAAATTATTCATACCCCTGGCAAATATTGATTTACTGTTGATTTTCTTTTTATCGATGTTTGTTCTGACTGAAAATGACTGTCACATGCCAAAACATGGAATCAAAAAAATAAGCTTTTTTTTAATGATAAATGCTGTGTCCAAAATTATTCATACCCTTTTTAAATAATCAATGGAAACATTTTTAGTTGCATTCACAGCTCTCAAAATGGTTGTTATAATAGCCTTACCTACCAAGCCTCTCCATATCTCCACAATGATTCTAGACGCACCTTTTTAACAGCAACCTGGGTTTTGAGTCAAGAACGATTATTTTCCGTCCCTCTTGTGCTCACTTTTTTGACGGCGTGCGTGTGGGTGTCTGTGCGTGTGTCTGTGTACATGTTTGTGTTTATGAGTGTGTGTGCATGCGTGTGCTTCTGTATGTGTGTGTATGCGTGTGAGTCTGTGCGTGCGTGCCTGTGTGTGCATGTGTGTACGCATGGCAACATGTCTACTGTGTGTGTATGTGTGTGCATACCTGTGTGTGTGTTTGTGTCTGTGCTTGTGTGTGTGTGCGTTTATGTGTGTGTTTGTGTGCCTGTATGTGTGTGCATGTATCTTTATGTGTGTGTGTGTGTGCATTTATGTGTGTGCATGTATCTTTGTGTGTGTTTGCGTGTGTTCATGAGTGTGTGGATGTGTAGTGTACAGTCACTAAATGTACACAATATTAATTATGACCGCCGCTAGCGAAGCGGTCATATAGGGATTGTCAAAGTTTTTTTTTTTTTTTTTTTTTTTTTTTTTTTTTCGTCATCTACTTCTTCTATTTTGGTCAACGATACCCGGGGCACCGAAACACCGGGGCACATGAAATTTGGTGGGTATGTAGCCCCACTAGACTTTTACGGAAACATTTCGTTTGGTCCCCGGGGGCCACTCCCCCTCCGCGCTGGGCCCCCCGAAACCCAAAAAATGCAGTTTTTCCTAAATAACTACCTGAACCGTGGCACCGAGGATGAAGACATTTTTATGGTATGTTGGTCTCAAGGGCCCACATCAACCTAGCCCATAATCACTCATTTGTGATTTGCACCCCCTGGTAAAAAATGAAAATGCAATATCATTCTGCTTTAATCGCCCCTCTCTTCAGTAAAGACGTTCAGAACTGCACCAAATTTTATGTGTACTGTATGATTAACCTGACATTCTCTGGGGGTATGCCAAATTTCGTAGAATTTCATCCATGGGGGGGGGTCTAAAAAATTAAGTTATGTGTACATTTAGTGACTGTACACTCATTGGCCTGTAGGTGGTGGTGCACACATATACACACGCACACACAGGCACGTATACCATCAGTATCGGCAATTAGAACGGCCGATACATAATTACAAATTCAGTAGGATTGAAAGACACTACGCTTCCTACAAGGACAAGACTACAGTAGTTTGCCGCAGAGAACGTCTAAGGGTAGGATGATTTCTGCATGACATGTAATTCCCATTTCCTCTTGAAGCCGAAATAAATCTGAGAATGTTTATCGGACATGCTTGTTTTTTACTGGTAGGCTACGTTAATCCTATCAATAGCAGAACGTAGGTAAAATAATGTTACCGTTAGCATGGTTGAGTGATGGAGGCCAATTTGATTATTGATGTATTTGTAGAAAACCATAAATGCATTTATAGGCTACCAAGCAAATTGATAACAGCACTAATTGTATCTTTCGACTGTCATCTCATTTGCTTATGACCATAACCTAGGCTACTAACAGGAGCTAAGTGAGTTAGCCATAACACGTTCGCTACGTGATGGTTTTTTAATGGAAAATATATAGGCTATACCTGAAAGATAACCTGTCTATGATGCATCCTAAACACCGGGCTGGGACATTTCTGCTCAAAGTCTCAAAAAGCATCTGAGTCAACGTTCATTCCCAAACACCCATATAGGCTACTTCAATCCTCTATTTTCAAAGGTGATTCAAGTAAGGAAGAGCATGGCTCAAAGTAAAGTAACTGAAACTACATAAATTCGTCCAAAGTGAATAATTAGGTGTCAACTTCGCGCAATGTAGATTTATTAACGCACCCGTGATGATCTACATCTCCATTTAAACCAGATGTTTTAGAGCGCACGTTGAGATGTATTCAGGGCAGGGCTGTACCTACACATATTTGTTGCACGTGCTACAAAAATCATTCTTTGCGATGGATGATTTAGTACCAACGTTACACCGGTTAGATACAGTTTTGCCTATGGCTATTCCGTGAGACTGAGGCGCTTTTTGTTTGTTCGAAGTGCGTGTTTAGGGTGTGAGAGGGGAGTCGATGTTGATTCCAGCTTGGTAGTTGTAGTCTATGCGATTAAAAAACACGTGTGTGTGAAGTATCCAAACAATGATAACGCTTTCATTATGGCTGCTTTAGCCACAGACCTTGAGCTACTGTACAGTGGGTTGGGTTCCATTTAGAAGTGTCCACTTCATTCGCCCTTTCCGTGATTCACACAGCTATGTGAAATGTATTACTGATATGTAAAACTATTAACTTTTCGCCAAGAGGTGGCAGCTTGATACTGTAAGGTGTAAGCCATTGGTTCCAAAGGACAGGGGCGCCTGCAGGAATTAATGCTATGGTACGCACACGCGTGGACAATATTTATCTGTTGGTCAGAACAGTAGCCTACATAGCATAACAACATACACATGCAATAGTAATCAACGTCTACAATGACCTATTCATTTGGACAACTTATACAGCCCAATACAGGCTAAATGTACCTTGTTTTGTTCTAGCGTAACGTGACGTCTGGCTTTAAACAGCTGCAATACTAGTCAGGGGGCCTATGTGGTTTCTGTGGGATTGAAATGTTAATTTTTGGAGAGTGGTTGGACTGTCTTTAGAGGTCATTGAACATGGAGAAAAATTATGTCTCCATTTTTTTTTACCTGTTTTAACCCTATTTTGGTGAAATTGTATATTTCACTATAATTAACACCATAAATTTCGCCTAAATCACTGGCTATGTTGAATAAAGTTCACAAAACAGTTATTTTCTTATTTTCAACAGTATGATTGTATGTCAGTATTATGATTGTATGTCAAACAATTAGAGATAAGATCAATAACCAATCAGTTTCACCCAATACACATACTCCATTGCTGAAAGATAGCAAAATCACAGAATCACAGATGAGACCTCAAACAACATTTAATTCATTTACATATACACAACATATTACATCTCACCTCCACAATTTCCTCATCATAATCTACAACTAGTCTACTAAACCCTATTTGTTCTCACCTTCTTAAGACTGGTCTCCCCTTCCTGGATAATGTTTTGCTCTAGATTATAAATAATTCTATCAGGGCATGTACCGCAGTCATTTAAGACATCTGTTATTAAGCCCTTCCCCCATCCTAGCATCTTTACACTGGCTACCTGTTAAAAGTCATTGACTTCAAAATATTACTTAGAGTTCTTGGTTGGTTGCCTGCATTGAAAGAGGACACCTCATGAAGAGAAGGCAGACTTTTGTCTGCTTCTGACAGAAGAAGCACTTCTATGCTGCCAGCAGCTGCTGCTGAACAAGTGCAAAGTCCCTCTAGATGGACTTGATGCAGTTGCAGGTGTTGCTGCAGGTTCAGAAGATGGTCTACCACGTCCTTTCTGAAGACACTGAGTCCTGCCTGCTTCACATGATTTCTAGTAGGGAATCTTGCATGCTGCAGATGCTCACTGTTACAGGTGGATTTGTAGCAGTTCCTGTGCCAAACTGCTTTGTTCTGTTGTAAAATAACTGCACTGTAACAATGTAATCGTTGGCTGATCCGTGATCCCCATCTCCATACTCTCTCATGGACAAAAACAAGAAATTTGGCATACGTCTCTAGTGATGGGTCATTTACCAGTCCACACATATCTGCCACTGGATACATAGCCCAAAATCTGTTTCATTTAGAATATGTGTGCCATCACCTGACTAACAGAAAGACACACCTCAGAATATAACCTAACTAGACTGTGCCACCATGAACTATGAAAATGTGCTTGCTCAAATGTAGAAGGCTAGAAGGTCACTAATATCACCAACCATGAAGAACAGAGCACTATGTGCTTCAGGTTATTCGATATTCTAAATTCTATCACTGCCTATCATCAGCCAACTGTCACTGGTAGTCAGGGATGGATTACTGCACGGGCCTACCGGGCCTAAGCCCAGGGGCCCAAGGAGTCAGGGGGCCCAAGCCATTGCATGGAATCATTGCCTCAATATCAACACATCATATCAACACATAGGCTATGAATCTGATTGAATTAAAGTATTGGCCATCCCCAAAATGCACCAGAATACAGGAAATCACATCAAATAAATTTTAACAAATGTCCCCCGCAACAATTAGTGGGGGGCCCTTAATACTTCTGGGCCCAGGGGCCTGAAAGTTCATAATCCTTCCAGGCTGGTAGTGTCTCTCTTTCTCTTTCTCTCTCTTACACACACACACACACACCTGTCTGTTTGTCTATATGATCCTTTACCCTTTCTTTTCTACACACTTACATAGGCTACGGAAGGCTACTTTCAGACTTCAGCTGATACTATGTAAAAGTCTGTTAAACTTGATTTAACAGAGATCTCTGCACTTTGTGCTCTGAATGGGTGTAGACAAGAACTGACAAAGCAGGCTAGGCCTACACTCAAGCACATTAATAGGCATGAATTGATAGTATTGATATTGAAGTATTATTTTTTAAGCAGACAATTGAGAATTTGAGAATTTTAGGCACAATTTCTTGTTAAAGAGATTAATCATCAGCCTAAAAATGTTTTATAAGATTATACTGTTTATGTGGCCCACTTTTGCACACTACCTTGTAGAATATCTTTGCTTTTTGGCACCAAACCCTATGCTATAATACCAGCAATGTGAGGTTTATGGACAAAACACCAAATCTGACCTTTTCTGAATTTGACCTTTGATTTGGGTCCTTCAAAACCTTCAAAAAAAATGGAGACATGTTTTTTTTTACTCTTAAGAACCCCTAGAACAAAGATATACTACTCTCCAAAAATTAACATGCGAATCCCACAAGCCCCCAAATTAGACACATAGGCCCCCCTACTATACAGTCTAACGTTCTGACAAGTAGCCTACACCAATTGCCTACCTTGTTCTTGCCCATCTGGAATAACTCCTCTAGCTTTGCATACTTTCTGTTTTCGTTGTTTAAACTTGTGATATCCATGATGAGTATTGAGTTAGTGAATTAGCTCAACATTGTGTGCTGATAACCATAGATAGCCGAGTAAAAGAAAATAACAAGTAGCCTAGCCTAGTTGCGTGCCTGCGTGCGTATTCTGTCTACTGCTCAAACAAAATGTGCGCCCGTTAATTTTGATAAATGTTCACGCTCAAGTTACATAATAGAAAATTGTAAATAGCCCCATGGCATGCAGCTAATGGGATACTGTGCATAGTTGGGAAGGTATGGTGGGCCAATTTGGAGTGAATACACATTACACACACACACAAGGGACGCGCCAGTGCGTGGATATCTCAATCGCAAAATTAAACAATATTTCTATCTGGCGCCTACCATGGACTAGGCTGGGTGAAAATCAAAAGATTGAGCTTAACCATGGACCTCATAGTTGCAAAATGCAAGGGAACATGAATCAGCATATTATTTCCACAAACAATAACGGACAGTAGCTCTTCAACTTTGCCCGTTAAAATGTGTATGAACAGTCTCGCAACGCATTTCATGAAGGCCCTTTTCAGTTATTTGCACCACTGACAAAAAAAACGGCATTTTGTTTTAGACTACTGGTATTTAATTTGTGCATTGACAATAAAGCTGAATATCATTTGAACTAGATGACTAAACTTATGCATATGTAGAAGAAGAAACATTCACAAAAACCCATGACATGACCTCTCTTCTTGATAGCTGTTGAAAACTACATGGAACTGACAGGGATTGTTTTGTTTAATAATAAATAAATAAATACATTATGCTGCTACCTTCTGCTTTTCCCAAATACAATGTAGCCTACAGGTGTACCTTTCATTAGTCCAGTTGCAATGGATGGACTGTGATGAACTGCCCTACTTGTGATTGTTTTTTAAAGGTTTTATAACAATGCTACAAATTTTTTGGCCCAGAAACAAAAAATCTATTCACCTTTGCAGCGCCAGTAGGCTACTTTGTGTGCGGAATGTGTGCAAACACACATTCCAAACAAGCATACACAAAAGTTTCAAGAGTGGGGGATGGAGTAGAAGATGGAGACAAATTCATTAATAAGATTTATTTTCGCGGAATGGATGTACAGGACTGAGCGGCGGTCATATTGTGTACCGCTATGCGGTATATCTAGTTATTATTATAGTGGATGGAATCCACTATCTTGAAATCTCCTGGCTTCTTCTTCTTATTATTATGACCGCCGCTAGCAAAGCTAGCGAAGCGGTCATATAGGGATTGTCAAAGTTTTTTTTTTTTTTTTCCCTCATCTACTTCCTGAATTTTTGGTCAACGATACCCGGGACACCGTTAATCTTATAATATCAATAAGGACCTAGGTAATGTTACCGTTAGCGTTGGTTGAGTGATGGAGGCCAATTTGATTGATTGCATTTGTAGAAAACTATAAATGCGGTTATACCAAGCAAATTGATAGCAGCACTGTCATTGTATCTTTCGACTGTCATTTGTGCTACAAAAATCATTCTGTGCAATGGAAGATTTACCAACGTTACACCGGTCTGATACAGTTTTGCCTATACATGCATGAGACTGAGACGCCTGTTTATTTTGTTTTAAGTGCGTGCAGGGTGTGAGAGGGGAATCGATGTGCTTTGATTCCAGCTTGGTAGTTGTAGTCTGTGAAATTAAAAAGCACGTGTGTGTGAAGTATCCAAACAATGACACCTTCATTTCATTATGGCTGCTTTAGCAACACACCTTAAGCTACTGTATGTAGTGGGTCCCATTTAGAAGTGGCTACTTCATTCGCGCTTTCCTTGACTCATGGAGCTGCGTGAATTTTATTACAACTTTTCGCCACGATATGGCAGTTTAAGTCCGCTTGATACTGTAGGCCCGCCTTACCATTCTCAAATGTTTTCAAAAATGGATTTATAGCAATTTGGAACCAAACTCTTGATATATACAAGACAATAAACTTTGGTTGATGTTGATGTTTTTTTCTGATTCTGAGTAAGTTGTCTGTCGGTCTATATGTATATCTGATACCACCTTACCTGTTTCATCTGACATGTGTTTTAGTGTATTGTCTGCAGATTTTCCCAGAGCAATAGTGTGCACAATCACATTACTCCTGGTAATGTCGTTGAAACAATCTGTCATTATATTGTCCGTTGCTTCACCATCAGTGAGAAGAACTATCTCATCTCCCTCTGCACTCTGATCATGTTGCTTTAATACCTGCAAAAAGAGGACTATAGTGGTTTTTGCAGACAAGAATGATATTGCTCATTTACAGAATTCTAAAGCATTCTCTGCTTTTACCTCCAAGGTTGTTAAAAGTCCCTTGCATACATATGTATATAAAATTGTCCCAGTTGGGAGAGCACTGACAAGATCCTCTCTGGATTGGTTACCGTTGATCTCTGTCAAGCCTTTCAGAATTTCGGCCTCAGTACTAAACTGCACAATACCAACATGAGCTGTATCCTCAATGATCTCTCGAAGAAACAAGGTCGCTGCTTGCCGCAAACGCAGTATTTTATCATTAAACTGAAATGAGGAATGACAGAAGATCATTTAGTCTAGAAATACATTTATTTATGCTTATTTGTATTTTCCTGTTGTTCTGTCATTAGATACATATTATCATGAAAGAATCACTGAGCATCATTATAAAATTCTCAAAATCTTGAACACAAAGTGAAAATGCAGTCATTTTGAAAAAGAAATGATTTTTATGTCTTACCGACATGCTCGATGACACATCCAAGGTGAGGCACACAACCCTGGACTTCCTTTGTACAAAGGTGATATTTACGCTGGGAATGGTGGCAAATGATTGTTGAGCTCCAGCATCCACAGAGCTGTTGAGGATCACGTCCAGAGCTGCTCTGTTGCCACACATCTGATTCTGTCTGTTTGGGGCTTCAGCATTATGAGTCTCTGTTGTGCAGAACTCACTCACCTGAACCATGAAAGAACATTTTCATACCATTAACTTGGGAAGTATGCTAACACTTTCTGTGAACCCAGTTTCCATAAAGCATTACAATTACATTCATAAGGGTTATAAAGCATAATGATGGCAATATACTGTAACTGTTCTGTCTTCACTTAGACATACTTCTATTCAGTTACACAGACCATTAACAGCAGAGAATGTGTTCAAATTCAATTCCACTTTAATGATTTTTTCAAAGTCATTGTTGTTTCCTCCCTATGGGCCCTATTGTGCAGCCGTCGCAATGTGGCACAACGCGTGACGCAAGTCTTATTCATACACCCAGTCAGTGATGAATTTTTCGCCATGCGCTCCACTTTTATTAAACCTTGCGCTCAGGGGTGTGGCAATTAATGACATAAGATGTGGTCTGGCGCATGATCCAAAAATCACTATCTTACACCCTCAAAAAATAATTTCGCCACTGACCAAGGAAAACCTGGTCTATAGGGAGAGGTGCATATAAAGCACAGCTGAAGATGCACAGTCACAAGATGTAAGCAGCCCTTAGCAACCAGTCCCAGAACAACCCCTCTGCAGGATAATTATCCTTAGGATTTTCTTTCAGTCATTCAAACATTATTGGGGCAAGTGTTGCTTTTTTCAGGCTACGTTTTCGATTGTAACCCCTTGCCAGACAATAGTGAAAGTAAACTAGATGTACCGCATAGCGGTACAAAATATGACCGCCGCTCAGTCCTGTACATCCATTCCGCGAAAAAAAAATATTTTAATGAATTTGTCTCCATCTTCTACTCCATCCCCCACTCTTGAAACTTTTGTGTATGCTTGTTTGGAATGTGTGTTTGCGGGCCGCACACAAAGTAGCCTACTGGCGCTGCAAAGGAGAATAGATTTGTAGCACTTGCCAAAAAAATTGTAGCATTGTTATAAAACCTTTAAAATATCTAAACAATCACAAGTAGGGCAGTTCATCACAGTCCATCCATTGCAACTGGACTGATGAAAGGTACACCTGTAGGCTACATTGTATTTGGGAAAAGCAGAAGGTATAATGTATTTATTTATTTAATATTATTAAACAAAACAATCCCTGTCAGTTCCATGCAGTTTTCAACAGCTATCAAGAAGAGAGGTCATGTCATGGATTTTTGTGAATGTTTCTTCTTCTACATATGCATAAGTTTAGTCATCTAGTTCACGATATTCAGCTTTATTGTCAATGCACAAATTAAATACCAGTAGTCTAAAACAAAATGCCTTTTTACCCAGTGGTGCAAATAACTGACATGTCCAAAAGGGCCTTCATGAAATGCGTTGCTAGACTGTTCATACACATTTTAACGGGCCAAGTTGAAGAGCTACTGTCCGTTATTGTTTGTGCAAATAATATGCTGATTCATGTTCCCTTGCATTTTGCAACTATGAGGTCCATGGTTAGTCTGAAGCTCAATCTTTTAAGAAATCGAAAAGGAATCGCCGGCATATCAGGCTGAGTTCACCCAGCCTAGTCCATGGTAGGCGCCCGATAGAAATATTGTTTAATTTTGCGATTGAGATATCCACGCACCCCCCCCCACCCCTGCGACGTGTTCGCCCCCGGTTTCAGAGCTATTCTAAATGCAAAAATGCATAGAGGGAGTTATGACAAAACCGTGACTGTTAACAAACTATAGGCTATATAAGGTAGGCCCTATGCTAGTGATGGCTAGATAGATGGGCAGATATCATTCCCATGCACACTGCCACATCAGCTAAAACAATAAGCACTGAGACACTTGTTTGCAGCTTATGGGTTACCAAAAGAAGTAACAGTTAACGGACCTCAGTTCGTATCGCAAGAGTTTGAGACATTTCTAAGAAATGTAAGTAAAACACATAAAATCTCCTGCATACCATCCTGCAAGTAATGGTTTAGCTGAAAGTTAATGCAAAATTTCAAGAAATCGCTTGCCAAGAATCGAGTTATTGGTGGGCAGTCACTTGAGCACTGTGTAGCAAATTTTCTGTTAGGGTACAGAAACACACCCCATACTAAGACAGGGAAGTCTACAGCTGAGATTTTTCTGAGAAGACAAGTGCTAACCAGGTTGTCACTTATCAAACCTCAGTTATCTCAGAGAATGCAAAGTGAAACAGAGCCAAACCTTCCTTGTGTCAGGTCTTTCAAGGTTGGTCAACAGGTGTTAGTAAAGAATTACAGGGGAGGGGAGAAATGGTTGAATGGAGTTATACGTTATAAGTGTTGGGTTCTGTAACTTAGAGCGTGGAAGTAAATGGAACTGTGTGAAAAGACATGTAAACCAGATGTTTGGTATCAAGGGAAATCCAACTCACTCGACTCAAATGGACTCTTGTGATGAAACTGGTTGGGACATTGATGAGTTCAATGCAGACTATGATTTGGAACAACCGTCTGTACCACACAATGTGGAAGAACAACCAATAGTATGTAGAATTCTGGGGTATTCTCACTGTATTCTGATGTGTTCATATGTTACTTCTGTGTGTATACAGCGGGGAGAGGTCCATACCATTGTGCATAACTCTGGGTCAGAGCCAGTTTTGTACACTGGTTGGCACCTGCCACGTTGGCATAATTAGGTTCGTATGTTTTAGTATAACAGGCTTTGTCTTAGGTTTTGACTCTGAGACGGATCGAGAAAGAGCACCTTCTGTCGGGAAGCTCAAGCGCAGCCGCTTCTAATAACAACCACACTGTTAGACTCTGCACAGTTTTACTGTTCGAGACACAGCTTGTGTTCTGTTATTCGTTATTGTACCATCAATAAATCATCATCTAATCTCCGATCCTGATCCAGCCGTCAAGCCAGAGAGGGTTCAAGCGGGGAGGGGGTGAATTTTAGATTTTACAGGGGAGGAGCTGTGGTGTTCTGAACACAGAAATGACTAAAGGTATTAGTTTTGTCGTTTTGGCATTTGTGATTGGTAATGAGATAGTGGAGGTCTCTAATTGGTTTGTTTATAAAAGTATAAATATGAGTATCCACCTCCGGGGCGCTCTCTTGGTATTGTGATATTGGCTAGATAAGTGGCTGTGTTAATAAAAGCATACTTTTGTTTTCATACCCTGCCATGTGCTATTCCAGTTGTATGCTTAAACAAGATGTAGAATTTTTTTTTAGTGTGTAATACACGACAACATGCTTATTAATTTAACATTAATACCTATCCAATTAATCTAATTATATGATGCTATTATTAATAAAATATCAAACAAATAGGCCATTTCTTTTGAGAAACGTACAGCCATGCTGCATCTGTTCTTCTGTACACTTACACTGTTTAAGCCTGGATAAGCCATAATTGATTCTTTTGCTGTTGAGGATTGATTTGGTAGAAACATGCAGTCACTGGTGGGCAATCCAGTTGTTGTGTTTTTTGCACAGTCCCCACAGTCCTCTCTAGATGTGCATTGCTCACCATCAATGTTTTTGCTACACCTGAAGGGAAGAATAAAATAGTAGCAATGGTAGTAGTCAAAAATTAAGCATACATTTCCTGTAGATTATGTGTAATGAAGGCCAAAGTAAACCTTACTCCCTGTTGTGTTATGACAGGAAACCAACTGAAATTTTAGCATATTTAGCCCCTCTCGTTTTTTTGTGGAATAACATTATAAATGTATGTAACGTTACTTATACACAGGTACAGATTACTATTTCTCTGAATCAAATCTGCATGGCAACAATTATCGGTAAGCTACCGAGCCAAAAGGAGAATAAAATAGCAGTGACTGGATCTGTCTAATATACTTATACTCTTATTTCTGGTAGTGCTACTGTCCTGTAAACTCCGGCTACATCTCACACAAATATCTCAATTGAGTTAATTGAGTTTCACGGTTTAGTGACTGTGAAACTGATGAAGCTGATATAAAAAATATGTGTTACCTTGTTGCCTCAACTGTAACCTCTTTAGACAGGTAGAATGGCTCTTCATCACTATACTCATCATATAAACCCCACCGTAGATGAGCCCATTCATGCACTAAAACTCTACCTGTAAATTGGCATCATGAAGAACAGGAAAAACAATAGATAAATATCAGCACATCAGATATAAAAACACAAAATGTCAATGTTGTCTTGATTTTTACCAATTTGCCCATGTTAATGCTATGGGAGCTGGGAGATATGAGCACATTACTTCAGCATTTCCCCAATTTTAGTCCCCATCAACAAATCAGCATGGTCATCTAGCTCACCTCTTTTTGCATACACGGCAACAAGATTGTCATCTAGCATGAAGTTTGGGGTGAGATGAATGTACTGGCCCTCATCTCCACATTGACCATACTGGAGGGTGTAGGGCTCATCTCCATATGCACGGTTTGGCTCATCAATAATGACATGGGCCTGAATAAGAAAAATGATTTATCTTCAAATCATTACTTAGATAGATAGATACTTTATTGATCCCCAAGGGGAAATCCAAGCAACTTGACTAACTAGGCTATTGGCAAGCATAATTTATTTTACTGATTAGGCTAGTTTGACCATTTTGAAGTCATTAGCGTATTTCTGCATCTTTGAAGAAAATGAAGATGCATGTTTCAGCAGTTACAGATGCTTTTTTCCATACCTTGTCATACCTCTCAGTTTTAGCCCTCTCATATTTGCCTGCCCAGTTAGAAGGAACCAATACAGTCACTTCCTTAAAATAAAATCTTTTCCCAGCAGCATAGTATAAATAGCTTGATGCGTCTTTTATCATGTCCTAAAATAGTAAAGACAGAGAACAGTGGAAATCACAGAATAACTAATGGTCAATATCACATTTCAATTCACATTTTATGAAATACTAATAATAAAATAAAAATAATGATAAATGATTTTGAATATTGTGATACAGCATCACCTCAATGCTTTGAAGGAGTGCTGGATCTTCAGGGACAGCTGGGTTGATGGCAATGAGAACACCTGTGTACCCATTTTCATTCAGCTGTATTCCAAATGTACAAGACAATAGGATGACAAAGAACAGTCCTGATGTCTGCAGATCCATGGCTATGACACTTCTGCAAGGAACTTTACCATGCTGAACATAAGATTGATCAAAATGTCAAAGGTCCACAATAAAATTGTCCAAGGTACACTGTGTTTCTCGTAATATGTTTTTATGGCAAGTTTCTCATAAGACAATGTTTTTATGGCTTCTGACCTAACAATCTGAGAGTAAAAGATAAGAACTCTGTCTCTCCCTACAAACAGGTATGAGAAGTCTGCTATATCACGAGGGTAACTGAAATTTGAGATGCAGTTCTGCAAAAACAATGTGACGTGTGATTGACCCAACAGAGAACCGCTAACCCATGCCCAGCAAAAGACAGATTACAGCGCTGATAATACTACTACCACTATATACTACTACTACTAATAGTAGTAATAAAAACAACCCAGCTAACAATTTTTTTTATTAGAACGTTAGAGGAATCTTTTTTCTTGGTTATGGGAATGTTGCTTGAAAGTTGAGAATGTTGTCCTATGGTTTGCCAGGAAAGTTTTTCTGATGGAAATACAATGGGTTTTTTTTTGTTATGTGTTTTAGTTTGCAGAAAGCTCTCCTAACATTTTTCTAACATTTGTTTAGGGACAACCTTTAGGGTACCTATAGGTTTCTATTTTGGTTGCAGTAACATTCCCCTAACCATGTAAATTACAGTACCCTCCAGAATTATTGGCACTTCTGCTAAAGTTGACTAAAAACCAGTATAAAACATAATCTGTTGGTGATTTATTGTAATCTCACAATGAAAAAAATAGGAAAAATACAACCTTGAAGGGAAGCAAATTTCTTTCGAGAAAAAGGAAAATCTCATAAAGAAATAAATATTTTTAACAAAAACACTTCGCTCACAATTATTGGCACCCCTGTTTGTAATAACTTTTTAAGCCTCCCTTTGCCAATAAAACAAAGTTGGAGAATACAAAGCAAGGGATTTAAGACTGTTTACAAAATCTCCCTAGATTGTCCGGATTCCTAGGTCTACACTTGTGCATCCTCCTCTTTGACTCACCCCACTGTTTTTCTATGGAGTTTAGATCAGGGGACTGAGATGGCAATGTCTGAAGCTTGATTTTGTGTTCAGCAAACCATATTGGTTTTGATCTGGACATTTGTTTTGGTTCATTGACCTGATGAATGATCCAGTCATGACCAACTTTTAGTGTCTTGGCGGAGATTGACAGATTTCCTTTGAAAATGTTCAGATTTTTCTTGGTGTTCATGAAACCATGCACCTTAATTAGGTTCCCAAGGCCTTTGGAAATAAAAACAGCCCCACAATAGCACAGCCCCTCCACCACAATTCTCATTAGGCATGGGGTTCTTTTCAGTATAGCCATTCTTGTATGCCAAACACACCTAAAGTGTTTCTAGCCAAGGAGCGCAATTTTAATTTAATCTGACAATAGACCACACTTCCAGACAAAGTCACTGTACCATTCAGTAACTCCTGACATTTACATTGGTAATTAAATGACTGGACAGGCTTTTACTTGGCATGCCCTCTAAATAATCTATTAGCAGTGAGGTCACTTTTGAAGATTTTTTGGGGGACTTGGTTACCCCAAGATGATACCTTTGTCTGTAACTCTCCAACAGTGGTTCTTATGGAATGGTGAATGTGTAAGTGTGCACTGTTGTACAGTATTGATTACAGAGGCATTTCCCATCAATTGTTTGTAGGTCAGGCAATAGAAGCAGTTTTTGAGATATGGTGCTTCCTCACGCTGGGACCCATATAATCTAAACTGTGGCACTGGCATGTGCTTATCCTCTCACCTTGTGTGGGAAAAGTGTCTGCCAAATATCAGCCAACTACTGTAGCTTAACTTTAAATATGGCTACACAGAAATCGATTGAAAATCTTTGTTTTCCACCATGGCAGCAACGGCACATTTGCAGCAATGCATTATGCAGTAGAGTCTGAATGTCTTACATTTAGAGATTGATTTGTAGGTTTTAATGACGTCAAGTAATTCTGTATTTGTGTTTTAATAAATATAAAAATAAAGCGGACATCAAGTGAGAGAAGACTTTCCTTTATGTCCACAATATCTGCTGCCCAATTAAAAGCATTATAGCAGATAAAACTGACACATAATTCAATCACCATGATTCTTCACAACATCATCACCAACAACAGCCACAACTTGCATCTAATTATTTGTGGAACACCTTGTGCTTTTTGCTAGAACGCTATTTAATATATACAATAACTGCAATTATGGCAGCCACTATGCCACTCACTGCAATTGCTATCACATTTGTGCTCTTATGTTGTTGGGGTACCGGAGGTTCCAATTTGACCACACGGGCAATGTTTGACATTCCTGATGGTAAAGAGTCTGTGTTTTCAGCTGCAATGGCAAAGAACCTAGTGCCGTTGTTGAAGTTGGATGAGCTGAATGAGTATTCCTCAATGGAGCCTCTTGTGGTGACAGTGCTGATGTGTTGACATCATCAGACTTATCAAAGGCCGTTCTCCGCAACCCCAAGTCTTCATTCCAGTGGATATGGTAGAGCAAGGCTGTAGAAATTATGTATCAGAATTCAATTCAATAAAAGGGGTGGGTTTTGCATGGGTTGGGTGAGTGGGTCATTCACATCTGTATACATTTTTCTTGTGGTGGTGAACCTCCATAACATTTGATACCATCAGATATCATATTTGGGAGTGGTATCTCACCTGTTCCCTGGCCCCAGGAGCAGTCCAGGTAAGAGGGACGTTGTCTCCCTCCAGTTTGGCCTTCAGGTCAGATCTTACAGGGAGGAAATGGTGGAGGGCCTGTAGATCCTGGGGGTAACTCCACCACAAAACTCTCTCCAGTGGCTGTTCTGCTGAAGTTCCCCACCTCCATTGGTTCATGATTGACAGGAAAGTAAATAATGTATAAAAATCTTAGATGTTTAACTGTGGGAATAATTGTATGTGAAAATGTGTGAAACACATGCAGATGCACATTTCTTTAGCCAAATTTTCATGATTGTGCATAAAATATGTGGATGAGCCAGATGGAAACCCAGTTAGTGTGTGTGAATCAAAGTCCATCAAAATACCAGTAATTTAAGCTTTGATCATTTCAGGAAAGGCTTTGTGAGTATTGTGTGCTTTACCATTCACCGCATATCCTGGGATGTACATTGCTTCTGTGTGTAGTAGAGAGTCTGACATGTACTTATACTCTCACTTTCAGACTGTAGCCTACCTTCCTGACAGTAGCTGAATGAAATATGCTGAATGCCATCATGTCTGAAGGCATCAGCACCTGGTGAGAAAGGGAAATATGCAGTCTGTGATGGGATGTTCTATAAACAACAATTTAGTTAATTAAATATTATAGCAAGGGTGGTGGTAGCATATGGCTAAGAAGCTGGGCTAGCATGTAGTAGCCTGAAAATGGGTTCAATAACCGCAAGTTGCTCCATGGGCCTTGTACAACCCCAAATCAGAAAAAGTTGGGACGTTGTGTAAAATGCGAAACAGAATGTGATAATATACAGATCACAACCCCATATTTAGCTGCAAAAGGGACAAAGACAACATATCAAATGTTGAAAATGAAAACATAGACTATTTTGTGGAAAATATAGCCTACGTTCATTTTGAACATGATGCCAGCAACATGTTTCAAAAAAAGTTGGGACGGGGGCATACTGTGCTGCTTCCGCCTTCATTTAACAGCATTCTGTAAATGTTAAGGAACTGAGGAGAGTTGAGAGTTTTGAGAAATAAATGTTGTCCCTTTTCTGCCCAATATAGGATTTCAGTTGCCTATGGGGTAGGCCTATTCTTAATCATGTTCATTCCGTGATGCACCTAATTTGACAGGTCTTGCTTCAGACAGGCCATTTTAGCATCTGGACTCTTTCTCTATTGAGAAATACTGTTTAAATACGTGCAGAATTCATTTTAGCATTGTTTTCCTGAAATATTCAAGGTCTTCCCCCAAAAAGACATTGCCTGGATGGCAATAGCCTGTTCAAAACCTACGTCATTTAGAATTGATTGTGCCTTGCCAGATGGGCAAGATGCTTGCACCTCCACACCGTCATAGATGTTGTTGGGTTTCGCACTGCAGTCAGATATCAATACCAGTCAAGGTGGCAAAGGTTTGAAAAGGTCCATGTCTGTACTCTGTAAATAACATTTTGGTGATAACCCTTCCTGGGTCACAGCTAAATTAGTGTTATCAGCTGTTGCTGAAAAATATGCATTTTAGATGCTGCATGATGCATATGTTGGTATTGGCTCATGTTCAGGACATATTTCAATGTTTTATATTCTTGTGTTTGGTGTCATTTTATCAACCGTCTCTGTACGGGTAGTAACCTACTCTGCGAAGACAGTGCAGCAACCGTTCAATTCCACCAACTCCGCCCACCAAACGTCCCATTGGTTGTGACGTAAGGGATTTTAAAAGCTCGCTTAGCTCATATTGGCTTATCTTTGTTTTTCTCTCAGCGATTGGATAATGAATTTACATTCTACAATTTTATTGGTTGGTAATGTCGTGACAAAATTCAAATTGAGCAGAGGATCCAGGAACTGAGTCGTGTGTTGCAAACACAAGTTTGTTTATCAGGTTTTGAACATACTGCATGTGCTAGGCTACTCTACTGAGATGTATTTAGATTTTGTCTATTTTGTCGCCGGAGTAGAGTGTATTTAGTATTACGTTACATCGTGTAGTTTCAAAAGATGGCAGTTCCAAAAAGTGATTTGATGGCATTTAGTCCTACAAACTACTTGTCTGAAGATCAATTCAGTGGCATGGACACAAATAAGGAAAACAATGACTCGACTGCTGTTTTGAGTTTAGTTAAGTTTTCAAGAGCTCCTTTTGTGTCATTTGGAACTGTTAAGTTGGGTTCATCTAAATCGTCATTTTTACGAATTGACAATCCAACCGATGAGGCTCCTATAGTCGTGATCGTTGATAAAATAGCCTCATCGAAAGGATTCTCAGTGGACCAAACCAAGTTTACAATTGAGGTGAGTATGTTACTTTATCGAAACTAACTTTTGTGTTAAACATTATTTAATTTGCCTGCTAGTTAGCTCGTATCACTAAATGTCACCTGGTGCCAGAATATCGGATGCTACGAACAATTCTAGACTACTTGCCATGTGTTACTCAAAGTTTGTCATGTAGCTGCTAAATGATTTATCATCAGTAATAACATTTCTTATTACTCGGTATCATCACCATTACTTGTACAAAAAAAACAACAACAAAAAACATGTTTGCTTCGAAATAACACGTCTAAGTTAAGTTGGGTCTGTTTTCTTGTTCTTTAGCCCGATGGCAGTACCATCTTGACCATAACTTGGACACCTGTGGAGGAGGGGGGCGTCAGGGAACTTATTACTTTTATAGCAAATGGAATTGTTAAGCATCAAGCTGTTTTGCTGGGAAAAGTGGAAACGCCAAAAAAGAAAAAGGTATGTGTACATTTAAAGAACCTTTCCTGTTAGAAACTTAACATATGAAAAGCTTCAATGCATACAATACATAGTACACATCCCATAGCCTACATACAACATAGTACACACCACATGGAGCATGGTTATATGTAACATACGGACATGTTACATACCACATAAGCAATACATAATTAAAATAGTGTTTTGATATTAAAAAGGTGTTCAAACATTCATGAGTCTGATGGATGCATGCACAAAGCTTGACATAGTCCTGAAGCTCTTATTAGTCCTGAATGTGTGTGATCTGTACCTTTGGCCTGAAGGTAGGAGACGGTATGGCTATGTAGTGAGTCAGTGGTGTCCAAGGCTATTTGTGTTCCTTTTAATATAGTCCTTCTATTGTAAATACTGATGAGTATTTGAGTATTAAGTGATTCCTGCTCTAATCCAATTAATTTACTGCTCACTGTTATACATTTGTTTAGTGGGTTGAGATGAATATTGGATAGTGCAATTGTGTTATAACTTTTCCTAATTTTACTCACATGAAAAGAATGACTGCTTTGTTTCTTTTTTTTATTTGGCGAACTAAACACACAGTGTTTCACAGAAGGTAAAGTGTTTTTTCCCATGCCTTTCAGAAAAGTTTGTGGGACTCTATCAAAAATAAGAAGACCGATCCCTCTGTTTCATACCGGACCAAGAAAACAGAGTCGGGACCACATAAAGCAGCAAACAGAACATTCCATGTACCCAGACAGCCTCAGTACAAACGAGAGAAGCTGAAGACTCCCCTGTTTCAGTGTAACAGTGAAAGGCCTTCTCTGAGGCCTAAAGCTGCGTGTGAAAGGGACCATTTGATTCAGGAAAAGCCCTGCACACCCCAGGCATTGAAGACCCAGTTGAAGTCCCTTCAGGATGACTTTGAGAACATTCCCCATCAAAGCATCTCCCCCAAAGTGGTGTTGGTTCCTGCGGACAAACTTTTAGCTGTGCCTACAGCAGGCACACCGCAGACTCCTGCAGGTTTGTCCGAACGTAGAGTCTTAAACAAGACCCTCTCTCCTATTGCAAGCACATTTAGGTGTAAAGAACAGGCTTATCAAAGCCCACTGCCTGTGATTAAAACACACCCAGCACCCGCTGCCTCCGATGAGGCACCATTGCCTGAATCACTTGGGTTGTCACTGAAAGAAGCTTTGGTCATCATTGACTCTGATCTCAGTCAGCCGGTGAGCCCTCCAAATGCTTGTTCAAGCTTTGACTTCTCTGATTCACTGGAGTCTGAAATGGGAGGCCCAAGCAATGAGTTGGGAGAGTGTGAGGCAAGTGAGGACGTTACCGTTCCCTTTCAGCAGAACCTTGCTGAGCCCAGGCTTACCTTCTTTGTGAAACCCAAACCAGCCCTAGAGCTTGAATGTAGATTTGAGGTCAGCTGTGAGGGTTCTGTTCCTGCAAGGCCACCAGTCAGCTCTGCCACAATTACCAAAAGCAGAGTGCCGTCGTCACCAGCAAGCAATCACCATGAGCACAGAATCAAAACATCACGGCGGAAACTCCTGGAGGAGTTGCCGAGCGTTAATCAGGTGGAGCCTGTAGATAAGCCTGCAAGAAATATAGGTGCTCTGCCTGTGATTGATTTGGACACCATGGCCTCTTCTGCGGTCTCCAGGCAAGACTTCTCCCCCACTGGTTCATCTTCAGGCAGTGCCCCAATCACTGCCTCCCACTGTTCACCTCTGGTCTCAGTGCCAACACCACCCTCCAGCAGCAGAGCAACCAGCCAATCAGCAGGTCGCTCACCGGAGACTGTCCAGTGTGTGCCAAAGGTTCCTGTTCCAGATGTGCGACAGCAAGAAGTGTTTGCTGTGCACAGGCCACTGCCACCACATCTGGGGAAAAAGAGAAAGAGCGACGAGTTCCTGAGGGAGGACGTGGAGGATGCAAAGAGGACGTTTCAGGTGAAGAGAGGCAGAGCACAGACTGGCCAGACAGAGACCATCAGCAGAGCTCCAGGCAAAGTTCCTGTGGCCCGGTCCACAGTGGAGCAGAAGCAGCCCAAGGCAGCTGGTGAGTAGAAAGTGTGTGTGTGTGTCTGTGTCTAGAAGGACAATGAATTGAATGATGTATTATACCATATTAGAGTGCCAGAGACAGTTGCTTTGTTTTGTTTCTTATATAACAGACATGGGCCTAGTTGGGGAACACAATTAGCAAACAGTATAACCCTTTGGATAAATCTTTTAAATTCAGAAAGTGGCAATAAGGGAATTGAATGGCTGCTGCAGGGCAGAGTCGGAGATTAAAATTGTAGTTTCAATCATTACAAAGTAGCCTAAAGTGTATTTTCAGAGAACTGAATTGCTGTCTACTTATGAAACTGTATTAAATCACAGATTTTGATTAAGCAACATTTTTCTAGTTTTCCCAAATAAAGATTGTCGGACAACTTAAATGCAAGTCCATTAGAGCATGACTGGATGTCAGAATAATTGACACTCTATCACTGAATGTTACTGGTGTGACCTATTCACTAGTTAAAAAAAAAAAAAACAATTACTGCGCATTGATTTGAATCTCATCTTTGTTTTGTTTATTTTTTTGTTTGTTTGTTTTGTTTTTTTTGCAGTGCCGAGCGCAAGGTCCTATACAAGCAGAAGGACTTCAAGGCCCCAGTCCAAGCCAGCGGCCCCAAAGACAAACCAGAGAGGTAAAGATGTGCTTCTGTTAAAAGCCGTACATGAAAATGTTGCATTGTACATCTACATTTTGTCTTAATGTTCAAACATGTTTCAAACACAGCTCCCTCGGTAAAGTCAGTGTCCCTTTCCACGGTGAAGAAATCAAAAGTCATTGCTGTGGCACAGTCACAGCTGACTTTCATAAAGCCAGTTCAAACAGGTGATTGCATCTACATATCTTCACAAGTATACATTTGTCTGTGCTGTCTTTACTTTGCTTACTCACTCTGCTTTTTCAACAGTCATACCACGGCACCCCATGCCCTTTGCTGCCAAAAACATGTTCTATGATGAGAGGTGGATTGAGAAGCAGGAACGAGGATTCACTTGGTGGATAAACTATGTCCTCACACCTGATGATTTCAGGGTCACCACAGAGGTCACCAAAGGTGGGTGTGGTGGCACCTTCAGTCACTTGCATTCAAACATAAAATGTGAACAATTAGTATGTAGTGTTTTCCTGTGAAGCTTATTTTACTCTACCAGAGTTCAGGTTTGGTGAGCTATAACCTAAAAAGGATATGAAAGCAATTTGTTTAGTCAACAGTGGAACTTTACATAGCCTGATAACACACATGTGCTGACTTGATGTTATCAGTCTGGATTGATTTGCATGGAGTTTTAGTCTGATGATTTAGTCTGAATAGAAACCTATTCACCCCTTGCAAGTGACGTCACGTTTTGTTCGCGCCACAGCAAAATAGCCTAGTGGACGGCAAGAACACGAATCAAATCAATGGGTTGTAATGGGACATATCGCACAGCTAGGAGATTATAGTGAGATTTAACCATAGTAATGCCCTTCCACGACTGTTGGCTTATTGTTTGGAATACAACAACATCCCATGTTCTTGCATAGATATATTTTGGTTTGTTTTCTTTGTGTTTCGGGAGTATTTCAACCACAATTGCATGCTTATCTTCTCAGTGTATGAAGCACAGCAGCGGTTGCTATAGCAACCATGGACTCTGAACAGGACGGCAGATAGCACTTAGGCAAAGTCTTTGGCAAGATCTGAATGTAAACAGATAAAACCGTTCAAGTTTTTTTAAAATTTCCTATTTCTTTCAATTCTTTAACTTAAGACATGTAAGAAGTAAGTTTATTAAGCTGGGCAACATTACAAACTGACGAAGTTACATTAGCCCTAGCACTATGAGCTACGATAAACGTTAGCTAGAATAGCTAGCTTCTAAGTGTGGCAGCTAGTTATTATTTCATGTTCTGATATGACATTCTTAACGTTTTGACTATGTTACAACTGATAAAAGCAAGACAAATAAAGTAACCAAATCGCTTTGCAATATGTTAGTCCAGAAATACTTATGGGTGTTCATTTACCATAATGTTAATTACAGTAGCCTAACTTAACGTTATCTCCCCTTGCTGTTACCACCAGTTTTAATAACTTTACATTTGCGATCATGACCCATTTCATCTAACAACACCACTGGCATCTTCTTTGACTATCAGACCCCAAACAGCAATACATTGAACTACAAAGATGTTATAGTAATGGTGTTCAGTTCATCATAATCTTTATGACATAATGTAATTTGCTGTCCGTCTCCCATCTTTTTGCCGTCCAGCATGGAGCCGTCACGTGACTTAAGTCACGTGTCTGCAAGGGGTGAATCAAAGTCAAAGTCAGCTTTATTGTCAATTTCTTCACATGTTCCAGACATACAAAGAGATCGAAATTACGTTTCTCACTATCCCACGGTGAAGACAAGACATATTTGACCAATTTTAAGTCCGCAGACAAACATAACATTCAAGTAAACAAAAAAGTAAGTAAATAAGTAAATAAGAGGGCACATATAATAATGAAAAAATAAGAGCAGCAAAATTTTGTCCAAATTGTGCATAGACAGTCAATAAAATACTAGTGCAAATACTGTAAAATACTATAAAATACTGTTTGACCTAAGTAATAAAGAAGAAAGTGGCATAGTGGTGCAAGTTATGTAAGAGCAGCAGAAGTGTTGTGTTTTCAGGACAACAACACCAAGTTGTAAAGTGTACAAGTGTGCAAGTGTTCAAGTGTGCAGGTGGAGTAGTGCAGGCGGCCATTGTGGGTCCAATGTCCAGGATGTTATGTAGCTGAGGGTGGAGGGGGGAGAGGAGGGAGAGAGTTCAGCATCCTTACAGCTTGGTGTATGAAGCTGTTGGTGAGTCTGGTAGTGCGGGAGCGCAGGCTTCTGTACCTCTTCCCAGAGGGCAGTAGATCAAACAGATTGTGAGCGGGGTGACTTGCATCACTCACAATTTTGGTCGCCTTCTTGGGTGAGGTGGGTGGTGTAAATGTCCTTCAGGGAGGGGAGTGAAGCACCAATGATCCTTCCAGCTGTGTTCACTATGCGCTGCAGGGCTTTCCTGTTGTATTCAGTGCAGCTTCCGCTTCACACAGCGATACAGCTGGAGAGGATGCTCTCAATGGTGCCTCGGTAGAATGTGGTCATGATGGCTGGTGGAGCACTTGCTCGCCTGAGTTTTCGCAGGAAGGAAGTACAGGCTGAGCTCTCTTCGCCAGTGATGCAGTGTTGGTGGTCCAGGAGAGGTCTTCACTGATGTGCACCCCAGGAATTTGGTGCTGCTCGCTCTCTCCACCACAGCACCGTCGATGGTCAGTGGCAGGTGTTGGGTGTGACCTCTCGAAGTCAGCAACAGTGTGTTTGGTCTTGCTGACGTTCAGCAGGAGGTTGTTGTGTCTGCGCGACGTGGTCAGATGGTCGACCTCCAACCTGTATTGTGTCTCGTAAGCCCTTGGTGATGAGACCCACCAGAGTTGTGTGTCGCCAGCAAATTTCACTATGTGATTGTTGCTGTAGGTTGCAGTGCAGTCATCGTCAGCAGGGTGAAGAGCAGCGGACTGAGCACGCGAGGCCTTGGGGGCCCCTGTGCTCAGTGTGATGCTGCTTGAGGTATTGTTGCCAACACGTACTACTTGGGGCCTCTGACAGAGGAAGTCCAGTAGCCAGTTGCAGAGGTAGGTACTGAGTCCCAGTTTGTCAAGTTTGCAGATGAGTTGTTGTGGTATTATGGTGTTGAATGCAGAACTGAAGTCTATAAACAGCAATCTCACATATGAGTCTCTTTTTTCCAGGTGGGTGAGGGCTGGGTGGAGGGCAGAGCAGATTGCATCCTCTGTAGACCGCTTGGCTCGGTATGCAAACTGGAAGGGGTCCAGGGTGGGGGGGAGAATGGCTTTGATATGTGACATGACAAGCCGCTCAAAGCACTTCATGATGATGGGTGTCAGTGCCACAGGGCGGTAGTCATTGAAGCAGGATGGAGCAGTTTTCTTCGCACAGGTATGATGGTGGCAGCTTTGAAACATGATGGGGACGATGGCTTGCTTCAGGGGCGTGTTAAAGATGTCTGTGAAGACATCCTTAAGCTCCCCTGGCGCAGTCCTTCAGCGCCGTCCTGGGATGTTGTCTGGACCTGTTGCCTTACGGGTGTTGATAGCAGCAAGTGTCCTCTTCACGCTGTCGGCAGAGAGGCACAGGGGCTGCTCATGTAGAGGGGGGATGGGTCTTCTGTGGGCAGGTGCTGTTTTGTGCTTCAAAGCGAGCAAAGAAGCGGTTCAGGTTGTTGAGCAGAGGGATGTTGCTCTCACAGCTCTGTGGCTGGGCTTGTAGTCCGTGAGGGCCTGAATGCCCTGCCATAGGCTTTGTGAGTTCCTGCTGTCTTTGAAGTGGGTGGTTATCTTGTGAGTGTATTCCTTTTTTTGCTTCCTTGATGCCACGGGACAGGTTGGCTCTCGCTGTTTTCATGCCAGCTTCATCCCCAGCTCTGTAGGCTTTGTCTCTGGCCCTCAGCAGCCTGAGGACATCCCCTGTCAGCCATGGCTTCCAGTTAGCCAGTGATGATGTCTTTTGTGTGGGTCACATCATCGATGCACTTGGTGATGTAAGAGGTTACAGTGTCTGTATACTCCTCTATGTCTGTCCGGTTGTTGTAAGTGGCTGCCTGCTTAAACATTTCCCAGTCTGTTGTGTCAAAGCAGTCTTGAAGAGCATCGGAGGCTCCCTCAGGCCACACTTTTACCTGCTTACGAACCGGTTTGTTCGCTTTTACCCTTTGTCTGTATGCGGGCATTAGCATAACAGTGATATGGTCTGAAAGTCCAATGTGGGGGAGGGGGGTGGCTTTGTATGCTCCTTTGTGTGTAGTGTAGACCAGGTCCAGGATGTTATCTCCTCTTGTTGGAAAATCAACATGCTGGTGTAGCTTTGGAAGTACAGATGTGATTATGATATTATGCGTCATGTGTCCATCAATGTGTGCCTGTGATCATGCACCAAACCTCTACATCATACTCCAGTCCTGAACTGATCTGTTTGGTGTGTTTGTGATGGTACATTTTCCTCTTGACGTGTGTGTGTGTAGTGAACGCTCTGTCACTGGCAACGGGGGACTGCAAGTTTGCCGTTCCCAAAGCCCCAACCAAGGAGGAGATGTCGCTAAAAACCTACACAGCCCGTCGACGCTTAAACCGCCTGCGTCGCTCTGCGTGCCAGCTGTTCTCCTCTGAGGCTGTGGTGAAGGCCATCCAGAGGCTGGAGATGGAGGTGGAGGCCAAAAGACTGCTCATCCGCAAGGACCGACACCTGTGGAAGGACATTGGTGTGTGAAAGTTCATACTTTATTGTACAAAGACCTCTACAGTGCTTCAGTGTTGTAACTGTAGGAGCTTGTTAACTGTACAGGTCCTTTTTTATTTTCTCTTTCAGGAGAGCGGCAAAAAGTTCTGAACTGGCTTTTGTCCTATAATCCTCTCTGGCTGCGTATTGGACTGGAGGTATTGTGGAATTCGGATGTGCTCATATATTGATGGTCTACATAAAACATGTATTGTCTCTTCATATGACCATTAAAGTCATTTGAAATGAATAGTTGATCATACGGTCACCATTTTCCCCAGACCATTTACGGCGAGCTGATTTCATTGGAGAGTAACAATGACGTCATGGGGTTGGCCATGTTCATTCTCGGACGCTTGCTGTGGAACCCTGACATCGCTGCAGAATACAGACACCATAAAGTCCCACACCTGTACAAAGATGGTAATGTTTACCAGCACTTAGCACTACGGTGCCTGGTAGTTACTGTTAGACTACATAATCAAAATGTAACCAACACCAAAAGACTGTCACAAGATGTCAACCACTGTAAAGAACTTAGAAATATTAGAGAAGTGTTGCATACTCTGGCTCCATGTGCATTTTTGTTTATTAATTACGCTTTGTTCAGATCCATCCATCCATTTACTTTTAATTTATAATCCAGGTCATGAGCTTAACTACCAGGATATTTGTTTGTCTCAGTATGCAAGCAACATATGGTTGTACCAAATCTGGATGATTCAAGTCTCAAATACACCCAATAGAACAACAGCGTTGTGCATCTTGCAGATTAAGCAACGGGTTGTGTGATGCTTTCAACAGGTCACGAGGAGGCCTTGTCGCGCTTCACCTTGAAGAAGCTCCTCTTGCTGGTCTGCTTCCTGGACAAGGCCAAAGAGTCGAGGCTGATTGAACACGACCCCTGTCTGTTTTGCATGGATGCTGAATTTAAGGTAGAGTTTGTGTTACTGTGGTATTGAGGGGTGCTGTGGTGCAAGCGGTCATTTCCTGATCCCACCCCATCTCTCTCTCCGACCTGCTGCTTGTCACTCTTCACTGTGCTATTTGAATAAATGGCAAAAGAACCACAAATAAACATATTAATTCATGTATTTTGTTTTTTGATGTATATGGTATTGGATTTTTTTTTTGTGTGTGTGTCTTGTAGACCAGTAAGGATCTCTTGCTGGCTTTCTCTCGAGATTTCCTAAGTGGTGAAGGGATTTTGTCTCGACACCTCGGGCACTTGGGGTTAGCAGTGTCCCACATTCAAACCCCTCTGGATGAGTTTGACTTTGCTGTGAGAAACTTGGCCACAGACCTTCGATGTGGAATTCGTTTGGTGTAAGTCGTCTTGTTCTATAACTAGCCTCACTACCAAATGTCAAAGACTGCTTGTTTTAGGAGCTCTATACCTTTGACTGGGATGATCTGTTTGCTGAGAGTTGCATGCTATATTGTTGTTGAATGCAAAGTTGTTGGCTAGACTACTTGTAAGGACTGGTTTCAGAACAGAATTGTTAGTTTGTTGGTTCCGTGAATCAGTTTGAATTTCTCTTCACATCTTCACATCAGGCGTGTCATGGAGCTCTTCCTCCAGGACTGGAGTTTGTCCAAGAGGCTTAGGATGCCAGCCATCTGCCGCCTCCAGAAAGTCCACAATGTAGACTTGGCCTTTCAGGTGCTGAGAGAGAGGGGGGTGGACTTGAAAGACGAGCGCGGTGAGTGACCACGTTATATGTTTTACCTTAACATAAAGTTTCCAAAAAAATGTCATAATATGACAAACAGCACTTCTGCCATTGTCTTAGCAGCCCTCTATAGACGATTACCGACCTAGCAACTTTCTGTGTTCGGGTAGGAACACTGTACCCCACCCCCCGAAATTGAAATGGAAAAGTTGCTATGCTACAGGATCTCTTTCTACAGGCTGCCGTCGGTGCATTCCCTCTATAATGTATCAGTTATGTTCATGCTTTGTAGCAAAAGGCGCATATTTAGTTTGTTTATAATTGTGCTTCTCAACTGTAGGGGGACCCAGAGAGCAAATCTTCAGTGCTGCTTTTAATGAATGCTACTCAATATGGAATAGTGCAAATGCAATTTTATTTTATGCTTGTTTGGAATTGTGTGTTTTGGGGTTGAGGTAGTGTTGTATTGTCATGCAGGCACAGCTATTGAATCCAGAGACATTGTGGATGGACACAGAGAGAAAACTCTGAATCTTCTGTGGAAAATCATTTTTGCATTCCAGGTATGTTTTCATTATTAATATTTTCTGTATTTTTATTTCCCTTCCTCCTTTATAATGGTATGTAGGTTATTGTTATTATTTGTTTTATTTTCCACAATTATTATACTATATCTCTTGTTATTCCATTATTACTGTGTAATCTCGGCTTCACTGAAAATGAGGACTACCTTCAATGAACCTCCGAGAATAAATAAAGATTGAATGTGTCTGTGCTCTAGTGTTGTTTCATTGAGTTTTGTTGAATTGAAGAAGCAGTTCTCTCTGCACAAGACGTCACAAAGCTATAGACATGTCAATCAATTAAACTTGCCATGTCAATCAATTAAATCTTGTGAATGTTACACTGTTCTATTAAGGTGGAGGTATTGCTAGATGAAGAACAGCTGAAGGAGGAAATCAGTTTCCTTAGGAGGACATGGCGAACAAAACGGAAGCTGAATTCCCTTCGGACAGACAAAAGTGTCCCACTCAAGGCCATGAAGTCCCAGCCCGAGATGAAACAAAGCAATGTGAAGATCACACTGCTCATGGACTGGGTGAATGCTGTCTGTGAGTTCTACAATTTGAAGGTAAGCCATCTTCTTTCCCAAGGCATTAGTGTGTGACCTATAATCCATGTTTTTTTTATACTCTTTATTATTATTATTATTATTATTATTATTATTATTATTATTATTATTATTTTTTTTTTTTCTGTTCCCAAGGCTGAGAACTTCACAGTGGCCTTCTCAGATGGCCGGATTCTCTGCCATCTGGTCCACCACTACCACCCCGGCCAGCTGCCCTTGGAGAAGGTTCGGCAGGAGACCACTCAGACCATAGACTGTGGCCACCGTGGCAGAGTGGAGCTCAATAACTCCAGCAGTGACTCGGACACCTCAATCAATGCTGACCCTGTGGCGCCAAATGGTAAGCGTGAATGAGCAAGTGTAGTTCTGTAGGCGCAGTCTGGGGTTTCTGCACAATGCGGATGAAGCAAATTTTGAAATCCACACAGTATGCACAGACTGTCCATGCAGCATTTACATTTTGTCTGTGCAGACTGCACACGCTGACTGGATCGGGGGAAACAAAAATCTGTTAATGTTTTTCATTATTCATTATCAGCAGACACTTCTGTGCAAAGCTAGTTAACAGTAGATTTACATGTGTTGGTAGTATGTTGACTGTCTACTGTTTGGCACCTGCAAACAAAATAAGTGTATTTTCTTCATCGTTCAGCAAATCTTAGCTGATTTAGATAATCAGCAACAGTATGTTTTATAGTATAGCTATATTGTGGAGGTAATTTATTCATAATGTTATTACCCATGTTCTTTTCTTAGGCCTAGGATCCTTTTCAGTTGACTTCAAAGAGCTGCTTGAGAATGAGAAGAGTAATTTCATGTTGGTGAACTCTGCGGTGTCATATCTTGGAGGAGTTCCAGCTATGATCAACCCCTCTGACATGTCAAACACCATTCCAAATGAGAAGGTAAGAGTCAAGAGATTTAGTTTGCCAAACATTTGTTTCTACATTTTTGTGTAAAACTCTTGGAGTGTGCAGTAAATAAAGAATAAGAATAAACTATTAGTAAACAAATTAGATAATAAAAAAATATAATTCACTCCATGTGATAAAAGACATGGAGATACATGCTATAAAACCACTGTAATCAAACCGATTAGATCCAGGAGCCAATACTTACAGGTTGTATCCAGCTGAATAGGACCAAGTGAAGTTTGAACAATTAGGACAATCCCTTCTTGTCTGAGTCATGAATGTACCTGTACATATTTTCTGGTAAAATGTCTTTGTAGATATCACATGAAACTGACTAAGACTTATTTCCTTATTTCAGGTCGTTACATGCTTTCTGTCATTCCTTTGTACTCGTCTCTTGGACCTAAGAAATGAGACCAGAGCGGCCAGGGTCATTCAGGGAGCATGGAGGAAGTACAGATTGAAAAAAGATCTTGAGCTTTACCAGGTAAGCTCATTCCCTCCAACAAAAGTTGCTAACTGACATTTAGCTAATCTTTCTGTGTTGCATGGTAATGATGGAAGTACAGGTATGATTTTAGTCCCCTCCCCCTAATTTTTGTTCTTTGCTTAGATGAGGAACGTGGCAGCCGCAAAGATCCAGGCTGTGGTAAGGAGGTTCCTTCTGAGGCGGCAAACAGAAAAGCATGCTGTGGCAGCAATCGCCATCCAGAGTGCCTGGAGGGGTTATGCTGCACGTCAGGCTTTAAAATGCATAAGGTTGGCTCATCTTCTTGCCTGTCATAACCATGCAGCAACCATCATACAAGTGAGTTGTCTTCTGTGGCATTATTATTGATGTGGTTCAAAACTTTGTGTTAAATGAAAAGTAAGACATTTTTGTTATTTTTGTCATAGAAAATCTATAAAGGATGGCGAACCCGAGAATTTCTGAGGAGGAATCGCGCTGCCACTGTGATCCAAGCCTGTTACCGCATGCATACATGTAGAAAAGAATACCACAAGCTCAAATGTGCAGCAGTGAGCATTCAGTCATGGTTCAGAGGTTGCTCTCAGAAGCGTCGATTCCTGACCTTGAAACTGCAGCAGTCCTCTGCCATTAGCATTCAGAGTGCCTATCGAGGATACCTCATCCGGAGACAGGTTGCGAAGATGAGGAGAGCGGCTCTCTTGATCCAGAGATGGTTCTGGGCCTGCCGTCAACGGGACCAAGAAAGGCTGCATTACCTTAAGATGAAGCAGGCAGCTGTAACCTTGCAGGCATCTTACAGAGGCTTACAGACTCGCAAAGAGCTGGAAAGAAGACACCAGGCAGCACTGACTATCCAAACCGCTTTCCGGATGGCCGTGGCTCAGAGAGCTTTTCGGTCCTTGAAGAGAGCTGCTGTGGTTGTGCAGTGCAGGTACCGGGCCAAAGTTCTGGGTGAGCAGGTCAGGAGGGACCACTTGGAGCTCAGACACGCTGCTGTGACACTTCAGGCCATCTGGCGAGGGAGAGCACACAGGAAGAGGATAGAAGAGCTCTATAGATGCACAACACTGATTCAAGCGCAGTATCGTCGCCACAGGGCTCAATCTCGTTTTAGGGCCCAAAGAACAGCGGCTCTTGTCATCCAACAACAGTACAGAGCCATGCTCTCTGCCAGGCAGGCGAGGACTGAATATCTCCAGCTGAGACGAGCTGCAGTTGTGTTGCAGGCTGCGTATCGTGGCATGCAGGTCAGGCAAGAGTTGAGCACAAAGAACCGTGCAGCCACAGTGATCCAAGCTTATGTGCGAGCTTTTGCATGCCACCAGCGATATCTGGCATTGCGAATGGCGACAAGCGTACTTCAGCAGCACTATCGTGCACAATTACTGGGTCGAGCTGAACGGGAGCGTTACCAGCAGGTTCAGAGAGCAACCGTGAAACTCCAAGCAAGCTTCCGCGGACTCTTAGTTAGACGGCGTTTGCAGAAGGAATGCCAGGCAGCTACGCTCATTCAAGCATGTTTCAGAGCTCATAAGGTGCGAGTAGCTTACCTCGCAGCAAAGTGTGCGGCCACCATTATCCAGCAGCGCTACCGGGCAGTTGTCGCTGGCCGGCGAGCACGGAAAGACTTTTTGGAGGTCAGAGCAGCAGCCCTTAAACTGCAGTCAGCATTCAGGGGCATGCAGGCTCGTAGTCATGTCAGGAAAATGCACACAGCTGCAACAGTCATTCAGGCCCACTTCAGAGGGCATATTGAGGTTGTCAGATATCAGAGATCCCGTTGGGCAGCGCAGTTAATTCAACAGAGATTCAGGGCTCACCTGGCCAGGAAAACAGCTGTGCTTGAGTACTCTACCCTTAAATCTGCAGCTCTATGCATCCAAGCCCATTACCGTGGTGCAATAGTGAGGAAACGTCTAGCAAAAATGCTAAATGCTGCCACAGTCATTCAACAGACATACAGAACATACAAACAGCGGAAGGAGTACCTTGTTCTCAGAGAGACCACAATAAAAATCCAGAGACTGTTCAGGGCCACGCTGATGGCACGGCAAGAGCAGAGGCAGTTTTGTTTGTTGCGAGATGCAGCCATCACCGTCCAGTCCATGTACAGAGGTATGAAGGTGAGAAAAGATATGCAAAAGCAACAAAGGGCTGCTACAGTGATCCAGGCGTTCTACAGAATGTACAGAGCAAGAGTGCGATTCCAAGCTATGAGACTGGCTTCAGTCGTCATACAGAGGCAATACAGACACCATCTAAGAGGAAAACAATTCAGAGAAGACTATCTGAAGCTTCGTCAGAGTGCTACCACTGTTCAAGCAATTTTCAGAGGCAATCGGACAAGGCGTGAGATCCAAAGGATGCATTCAGCAGCTCTCATTATCCAGTCCCAGTTCAGGATGCATTGTTGCCGAACACGGTATGTGAGGCTCTTGTGGGCCACCAGGATTTTACAAGAGAAATTCAAGGCCAACAGAATGCGGAACTCTTACACCCAGAAGTACAAGGCCAAGAAAAAGGCTGCTTTGACAATCCAGTCTGCCTTCCGTGGATACCGAGCCAGGCAGGAGATAAAGAAAAGGCACAAAATGGCTACTCTGATTCAGAGGAAGTACTTAACGTTAAAGGAGAGGAAACACTTCCTTGCACTTAAGTCCGCTGCAGTGTTCTGTCAAAGACTGTATCGATCTCAGCATATGGCAATGCAGTGTCGGCAAGAGTACCTCAACAAGAGAAAAGCCTGTGTCACTATTCAGGCATATTACAGAGGCATGAAGGTTCGACAGCACTTGCAGCAAGAACAAAGAGCAGCAGTGCTCATACAGGCCCACATTAGAAAACACCTCTGTAGATCATACTACATACGTCTGTTGAGGGCAGTGCAGGTTATACAGGACCAATATAGGGCCAAGCTAGAGATGAAGAAAGATTTAGAGGACTATAGAAGAAAGAAATGGGCTGCCACGGTGCTTCAGGCAGCCTTCCATGTCATGAAAGCCAGGCAACGTTTGCAGCAGATGCACCAGGCTGCGAGGATTCTGCAGAGCCATTTGCGAGCCTGCCATGAGCGCAGACATTACTTGGCCCTCCAGGCTTCTACCCTCACGGTCCAACGGCAATATCGTGCCATGAAAGCTTGCAGAGAGGAAAGGCAGCGCTACCTAGGCCTGCGGCATGCAGTGGTCACCCTACAGGCTGCTTTCAGAGGGCACAAGACTAGGATGGAGATTCTTCGATCCCACCAGGCAGCCAAAGTCATCCAGGCAAGTTTCAGGAGACACCGGGAGCATGTGAAGTTCCAGGCCATGAAGTTATCCGCCATAATCATCCAGAGGCATTACAGGGCCTACACCATGAGTCGAAGCGTTCGAAGAGAGTACATTAAGTTGAAGGAGTCTACCATAGTCATCCAGTCAGCTTTCCGAGGTTATTGTGCCAGGCAACGGGCTGCTGAAATGCACCGGGCGGCCATAGTTATCCAGTCTCACTTCAGGAGGCACAGGCAGTGGTTGTCCTTCAGGAAACAGTGCTGGGCTGCCGTTGTGCTTCAACAAAGATTCAGGGCTGTGCAGCTCCGAAATGAGCATTTGCACAATTACCAGCAACTGAGAACTGCAGCTGTTTGCCTTCAAGCAGCATATAGAGGTAAGAAGGCAAGGGAGCTGGCAAAGCGGATGAAGGCAGCCAGGACCATCCAGTCCTTCCTTAAGATGAGCCAGAAGAGACGTCATTACATTAAGGTGAAGGCTGCTTCCGTGACCATTCAGTCAGCCTTCAGGGCTCAACTCGCTCAACGTCGGTATTCTGAAATGCGTGCCGCGGCCACAGTGATCCAGACGTGGTACCGGTCGTGCCAACAGGTCCAAAAGGAGCGAGCCATGTTCAAAACCGTACAGCACGCGGTGCTGACTCTGCAGTCAGCCTTCCGTGGCATGCAGGCGAGGAGGAGCGCTAAGCGGGAACACGCTGCCGTCAAGATCCAAGCAGTGCTGCGCATGGCCATGCACCGCAGGAGGCTCCTGCTGCTGCGAGGCAGTGCCATCAGGCTGCAGGCGAGCGTCCGGATGTACCTGGCCAGAAGGAGCTATCTCCGGCAGTGCAGCGCAGCCCTCATCCTGCAGCGACGCTACAGAGCTCAGAAAGCCCAGAGGGAGCAGAGGCAGCATTACCTGCATACTCTCAGAAGTCTGACCATCCTCCAGGCACACCTGCGTAGGGCTGTAGAACAGAGGAGGTTCCAGAGACTTAAGAAGAGTGCTATCACAATCCAGGTAAGAGCACTGTATGTTTGTACACTGATGACTGGATTCTTTATAGTGATTGCGGACACAACGTCTGAAATAATTGTAATATTTCCAATAGTTTTTCTAAGTGTATTTCTAAATGTGTCCCACCCCAACCCACTAGGCTGCTTTCCGAGGAACAATTGAGAGACGGCAGTTGGAACGTCAGAAGGCTGCAGCTGCGGTTATCCAGAAACATTACAGAGCCCAAGTCCACTCCCAGAAAGAGAGGGCCCGCTTCCTGAAAATGAAATCATCTGCTCTTTTAATTCAGGTATTTTCAGATAAAGATGTTGGGTAAAGCTGTCTTTAGCCTCTTGCAATAGTTGCTTGACTTGGTTTCTTTTTCTGAATGTTTATCTGAAGAGAGCATTCAGACAATACCAGTTCAAAAAGCATGCCGAACAGGAGCAGGCTGCAATCAAGATTCAGGCGTGGTTTAGAGGAACCCTGGCCAGACAACATTACGTCGCCCGACAAGCTGCTGTTGCAACCATCCACAGGTGTCTGCAGGCCAGGCTACAGCGTAGAAGGTAATGCAGATACTAGTTCCCTCAGACCATATGCATACTGTGACTGTTAAAAAAAAAAATAAACATCTTCAGAATCCTCAGCAAGAATGGTCTAGTTTTTCAATCTTAAATGGGTTGTTCCAGATTCCTGGTATTGCAGCAGAGGACTCTCCTTATTCAGCAGCGATGGAGAGAGACATTGGCTACAAGGCAGCAGCATCGAAACTATTTGAATATGAAGGCTTCAGCGATTGCCATCCAAGCCTTATGGAGAGGCCACAGAGCCAGACAATGTATTCACAAGGTACCCTGTGTTTTCTCAGAGAATTGATCATTTGCTATTTCCATGGAAGAGCATATATCAGAAATGTAGTGGTTCAGAGAAAATGCTAACTATGCAATGGTTTGCAGGAGCGGCTGGCAGCCACATTGATCCAAGCCCACTTCAGAGGCCATTCCCAGAGGCAGGGCTTCAGGCGTCTCAAAGAGGCAGCCCTAAAGGTCCAGAGGCGCTTCCAGGCAGCGCGAAAGGAGTGTCTGGCGAAAGAGAATGAGAGGCGTAGGAACGCAGCTGCCACCAGTCTGCAGGCATACTGCCGTGGCTGGCTCACCAGGAGAAGGGTACAGTTGTTTAGTTAGTTGTTTACACTTGTTTAAGTCATTCTAATCTATCCTGTGACATAGTTGCATTACATTACTGATGATTTGAGAGACAGACATGGTTAGGTGTCAAGTTTAACTGATGACTGTTAACAAATCCCATGTCCGATCTCAGAACCATGTTGTTTAGTAGGTTGTTGGTGATTTAACAGATTCATGTTTAATTTTTCAAGATGTAATTGATTGCTTGCTTCCCTAGATGATGGAAGCAGAGAATGCCCAAAGAAGGCTGCGCTTTTCTGCCGCAGTTTACCACCATCTCTGTGCCGTGAAGATTCAGCAGGCATTCCGTGCCCATCAGGCTCTGAAAGCGGCCAGAAAACAGATCCATTCAGTCATCTGCATCCAGGTGTGTACACTGACTTCTTTTTTTTTTGTACTCTAGCACCAGCTGTTGCCAAGTAACACTTAGAGACTCTTAGTTCAGTGAGTGTTTGGTGCGAATCAGAATCAGTTTTTATTGGCCAAGTATACTTACATATACAAGGAATTTGACTTCAGTAGGTGTTAACTCTGTACATTCGACAAATAGACATGTAGTAGTAAAACATTCAATAGTAATAAAGACACACACACTGTACAATGTAGACAACAATATACAAGTAGGCACATATCAACGTATTAACATAATATACAAAATGCAGTATACAAGACACATGGGAGTGGAGTGGATATAAAGTGCAGAAATAATACTGCAAATGTATGCATGCATGTAATGAGTGCAAGATGCATATTGGGATGATGAGTATGTAATGTGAGGGATAAGTGGGTGAATGGCTTAAGAGGGGATGAGCCCACTTCTAACTGCAGTTTAGTACAGTGATGGCAGAGGGAAAGTAGCTGTTCTTGTGTCTGGTTGTATTTGTGCGCAGGGATCTGTAGCGCCTCTCAGAGAGGAGGAGGTTAAAGAGGGTGTATGCAGGGTGTGTGGGCTCTTTGATGTTCTCTGCCCGCTTCCTGGTCCTACCAGTGTAGCAAATAGTGGAATACTTGGTCATGGTCCTGTTCACCAAGCCTAAGATGTTCTCTGGAAACCTAAGAAAATGTCAGCATGTCGTCTTGTCCAACTTTCTCATGCAATTTGTTTATCATTAACTGTCTTATCTGATGGTTGATTCCATCAGTGGGCAGGTCACTCACTCACGCTTTATTATACAATCCCTCACTTGTGTTTCCAGCGGTGGATGAAGACCAAGCTGCAGAGGAAGCGATACCTGGAGGAGCGTCGGCAGGTAGTTGTAACCCAGAGGGCGGCCAGGGCATGGTTGGCCAGACGCCATCGGGCAGCCACGGTCATCCAGCGCACTGTGAGGGGAATGCTGCTTAGCCGTCGCCAGGAAAAGATGCAGCGCGGCATCATTAGGGCACAGGTACATGGCAGCACACCTTGCACAGGAGGCCAATGAGCTGGATATCTCCTCATTTAATGATCATCTTTATTGATGGACAGTTTTTTGGTTATAATCAACTTTTTCATTGTAATATTTGTAATGGAAGAGTAGGGTTGGGTATCAATTCCCAGGGTTCCTACGCAGAATGGAAAACCTGGACAAGTATGGAATTTGATATTAGTAATTTCCAGGTCTGGATAAGTATGGAAAAAAGAAACAAGGGTATGGAAAAATGTGTTTCCAGACTATTGCATTTGCAGTACTAATCACTTCACTCAGGTCATAATGAACCATTCCTACTGTTGTGTAGCCTAACTGTCAGTCCCCATCGTCAAGATACAACTAAAAATGACCCAGCTAAATGGACGAATATTAAGTGTCATTTTTTAATTCACTTCAGTTGTCCATACCTTTGTTTTCATCGAGTTATCCCAAACCAGATGTGGCCGCAATGTCAAGAATATGGTCAGAAAAATCTACCGAGAAGTTTGGAAATTTCAGTATGGAAAAAGTATGGAATTTTGAAATGTGTAGGAACCCTGAATTCCGGTTCTGATTCTACTTATTCGATTTTGGTTTGGTCCGTGTAATGCTCATCAGTAAAGTATTTTTTTTTTTCCATTTTTTTTTGCTGGTCAAATAAATGCATACCGGTATTTAAGATTTTGGAGTTGTATCCTGATTTTGTATTTGTTTAACGTTGGATAGAAAAATGGATAATTAGTGGATAACAAATAGAATTAAGAATTAGGAAACATGATTTTAGAAAATTTAATCCAATTTTCCCTTTTTTCCTTTTCAAGGACACGGACCGAACCAAAATCGAATAAGTAGAATCAGAACCGGAATCCTATCAAACCAGATTTATTTAAATTATTTTTTTTATTCCAAAATGTAAAAACAAAATCTAACATTTCTTTATTCAAAAAGTGATCTGTGCTGTACTACTAAGTATTGATCCTCCGACATAATTATGCATTAAAATACTAGGCCTTAATAATACATCAATCTAGAGTTGCTAATTAAAATGACTGCTCGGCCTTGATGTTACAGAGTCTCAAAATTGTGACAAACTTGTGTATCTTTACTTGCCCTTATACACAACATTAAAAAAAGACTTGTGTTTGTGAATTAAAAGGCAGAACCAAATTCAAATGTATTATTTTTTTATTTATTTCGGTTTTTGGTTCTACTTATCGGTTCCGGTTCCTTCTTATCGATTCTACTCGATTCTAACATTTTGATTCCCAACCCAAGTGGAGAGGGGACCTAGCATTATGTTGTTGCATACCCAAATCTGCAAATTGATTGTCTGTTTGGCATTTCCCTACAGGCTTTATGGAGAGGTCATTGCTCCCGAAAGCTGAATGACACCCGCAAAATTGTTGCCATACGCCATCGTCTTCGGAAAATCAACCAAGAAGTAAAGGAGGAGGATTGCCTACGCAATAAGACCACAATGGCCATTGGTTATCTCCTGGGATGCCACAACTTTGGCTACATTATTTTAGCCTTGAAGTACTTGGGTGAGGATTTCTATTGAAGTTGCATTTGCCCGTTGTAAGCTAGAAATACCTTCCGTTTAAGGACTACAGTAACCATTTGTGTTTCATAATTTGTCTGCAGAGACCGCGACCAGGCTTTCGCCCGAGTGCTGTGAACACCTGGTGAAGAGTGGAGCGACAGAGAAAATTGTCACTCTCATCAGGAGCTGCAACAGGAGCCTTCCCTCCATGGAGACAATCAGCCTGTCTATCCAGGTGCTCCTCAACCTCTCCAAGGTAGGCCAATTTTAATCCACCTCCCCGAACACAGCCCCTTGTGATGACGGCTCTTCGTCATTTGAAGCTTAATGATGATCATAACAACGACACAAATACATGTCGTTAGTTTATAATGATATATTAAAAAAAAACATTACCCCACAGTACAACCGGACGATAGAGGCAGTGTTTGCAGTCGAGCATGCTGTGGACATGCTCCTGGATCTCCTGCAGATCTACCGGGAAAAGGCAGGAGATAAAATGGGCGACAAAGGAGGGAGCATCTTCACCAAGGCGTGTTTCCTGCTGATTCTACTTGTGCAAGACCGCCATAGGGCAGCGGTAAGAAAAGCCAGTACAGACATGGATATTACAGTTGTTTAGTTTGTAGTTTCAGTTTGATGGTATTATGACTAGTTGCTGTGAATCCTCAAGTTAATATCTCTCTGGAAAGATCAGACAATTTTCTAAATGAATGGGCCAGAAACCCGTCCTCAGGGCATGGCTTCCAGTCACAGAGCTGTAGTTTTTGCACTCCTGGGCATTTTTTGCACTCCTACTGATTTTGTAGTTTTCTGTTTTGTATACTTTGAATAGTTCTTTAGCTAGTTGATCATGATGTGAACTAAAAGGCAGTTAGCATTATCACTGGCCTATATCACCTTTTCAACATTTTGTTAGGAGGTGAGAAACATCCCCAAGGCTATGGATCGTCTTCGCAGCATCTACCGTCTTACGATGCGTAAATGCAAGAAGGACACAGAGAGAATGGTGGTCAGACAAAAAATGAATGGGTCCCTCAATGGCAGTCTGCTTGTCCCAGCCACCCCTCGCAAGTCGAAGATGCCACCAAGGTACACTGAATCTATGTGCGATTGTGCATACACACACACACACACACACACACACACACATTGAGAAATTATGTGTATCTGACTTAAATTATTCTCATTTACAGGTTTGTCCCAGAGTGGGTACTCAGGAAAGACAAGCTGGGAGACATCATTGATCCTCTTTGTGCCATCCAAATGCTAGCATCTGCATTAAGTTTGTAAATGATTTAGCCATGCATTGCTCAGTGCTAATTTTCATGAAATGGTCATATCTGTATGTTTGTGTGTATAGACAACCTTTTTTTATGTGCCTGTGTCATACTTTTTAAAATTATTTTAAATGGTCATTTATTTTGTCACCAGTTAGAACATGCAGACTGCCTTTCACTTCCCACTGTTACAATCTTAATTTTTGTTAAAGGCAGTGAGAAAACATGGACTTGCTAAGCTAACTGAGCTGATTGTTCAGAAATGGGAGTTTCATCACTTACAAAACATCACTAGTTTCCTCACTTTGCTTTGTAAATATTATCGATGTGCTTTGAACAAGAGTGAATAAATTCTTTTTCCCCTTTCTAGTAAATTGTATGGATTTATTTATTCCTAAAATACAATTGGTTACTCTAAATAGGGCTACATGATTGCAAAAGGCTGCTTGGGTGGTTTCTGTAAGCAGTGGAGATACAACTGAAAGAGCTGAATTATGGGGCGTTCCTGTCCCCTTTACCTGGGTAGTGGGCCGAGTACCTGTAATGGAAACGAGCCTCATGTTTATGGCAATAAATTAAGTGAATTGACACATCCCCAGTTCCACAACAGGGAAAACCTGCATAGACTTAACAATGAGTAAATTATGTTATTGCTTTACTGACAGTCAATTCATGCCATTATGCTTATAAAATGTCTTAATTTTGTTGTCGGGCAACAACTATATGGACCTACAACTATAATCTGTAAATTGGGTTGTAGAAAATGGGGTCAGAAACAGTTTAAGTAAAATACTGATTGTTTCTGCACATACCGTACGTTACAGTACATTTTTTAGAAGGGTCACACTTCAAGATCACCACGCAGAGTGCTCTAGAATCCTTGCCATAACTATGAACGGAGCCACATTAGTCTCAAAAAAAAATGGGTGTTAGAAACAAAAAAAAAAAAAAAAAAAAAAAAAGATTTACTTGTCAGAGTTCCAACAAGATCTTGGTTGAAACCACTTTAATTCAATGACATCATGAAGGAGTATACAGAAGAATACAGTGAGTTAGATGTGTTCAACTATTATCAATATTTATTGCACGGCTCTTTAGAGTGCTGCAGAAAGTTCCATTTACATGAAAGGCCCGAACATTGGGAAGGCCCAATGTTAAATCTACGCTGTCAATGGCAACGGGTTTATTAACGTCTTTCATATCGCTCCGCAAGACGTCTGTTCGCTTATTGCAATGGGATTTCATTGAAAGGGAACGTAAACTAGTAAGACGTTGCCACGCAACACCTGAAACTCAAGTTCTATCTGTGTGGCGAACTATTTATTTTGTCAGCAGAAGACACGAAACGGTAGCAAAATCATTTTAAAGACCCATTGTGTTAGGTTTCTTTTCTCGCTTTGGCAAGTAGTCGTGTAATAAAGCGGGATAATGTATTGTTCCGCCGAATTATCAGAAAATAAGTCCCTTCAGGTCGAAAAAAAACACCTCCGCTCGCTTGGCGTCGGGTTCTGTTCTCCCTGTCGGGACTTATTTTCTGATAATTACTGGCGGACAATACATTATCCCTTACATATTTTATATTAGTCTTTTGGCTGTTTGACATGACCCAAAATATTTACATTAATTCAATAGATGTAACATTTAGGAAAATCCATGTGACCGTCATCACAGTTTTGTGTAAGTTTTGCATAGCTGTTACTTGTGCCTGGTTTGCAAATAAATGTTATACGGTCACCATGTGTAACATGCCGTAGGTCATCTCTAGGACGTTGAAACTCAATGTTCCTTTTATCCATGTCTTCTAATGTTACTGTGCAGGGTCCTAAAAGAAACGGAAATTAAAGACATCAACACACTTCCAAAAACAAAACCCTGGTGACTGACTGATATAAAGCACAGGCAAAAGCCAAATCAATGTACTTACTACGACATCTCATTGACTCATTCTCCCATTTCCCATTCTTACATTGCATCCACGAAGGATACCAGTTCCTACTCTCCAAAAGGTAGTAAGGTTGGCACTGAAACTCCACCCAGTCCCCATGACTGTATACTACTTTCGATCCTCTAACTATATCTGCAAATTCAACTGGAGGTGGTGGACCACATGAACCATCAGGCACTGGTTGTTTTTCTACAGAGCAAAACAAAGGAAGGACAGGTTGGAAGGCATAGGCTATAAGGAAATGTAGCCTATATTTAAGTCATTGTGAATTAAATGTTTGTTGAAATCCAAGTTCATTCTTTAAAGTTGTTATTGAATTACTGAATATCACTTAACCAAACCAACCTTAACAGAAATGGATCTTATAACAGTTTCAACAGGTACTGTGTTTATAATCTAAGCATATATGCATAGTATTAGCCTATGAGACCATTGAAGTAAAATGTGACTATTTGTAAAGAACGCTGATTTTAAACACTGATAAACCTGACAGTGACTAAATTGTGGAGAGCAAATGATTCCTACCACATCTGGGAAACATGTTGCTCCACTGCCCATTATCCAAACAGACCACCTCTCTCGCCCCATGCAGAACCATGGATGAATGGGCGCAACTGAAATATAGTTTTGTTCCATATATCACAGGACCGTTTCCAGTGGGCAGGCCTCTCACATGGATACTGGTATGGATTTTTTCACGTGCACAAGTAATCGCTAAGATGTAGAGAGTACATTAGTTCACTAGAGTTTTTTCTTTTTTGTTTCAATAAGAGTTCTTATTTGAGTTTTCAAAAAGACTGGTGTCATTACCTTCACATTTAGGAAACGGTGCACTCCATTCCCCCGTGGATGTGCAAGTCACCTCCCTCTCTCCCCTTATGGTCCTCCCATCTTCAGCACATGTAAAGTACAGGGTCTTCCCATATTTAACAGGTTCACCATTAGCTGGAACTCCTCTTACGGTGACACTGGAGTATGTCCTCTCCAACTCACAGGTGACAACTGAGTGAAACAAACAGCTTGAGTTTTGCTGAAAAGAAAAAATCCAATTGCAACTAATGGAGCTAATGGTCAGTACAGGATTAAGCAGGCATGCACTGTTCAGGCTTCTACAATGTTCAGGGTTGCTTGATTATTCATTTATATATTATTCAATAAATTAGACCCAACCTCCTAACCTAGCCCTGGGAATGCTCCTCTTTCAGCACACACAAAGAGTGCATGCACACAACCACCTGTGTTGGTGAGTGACTATCTAAAAACGTTTGCTTTTATGTTGTGGAAATGATCACTAATTCGCCTTATTCACCCGGCGGCCAGAACGAGGCTACAGGGTACACTTGCCATTACACCTCAGTCCAGTAGATGGTGGTAATGCACTCCGTTTGCAAACTGCCAAAAAATGACTGAGGTGTAATGGCAAGTGCACCCTGTAGCCTTGTTCTGGCCGTCGGGTGAATAGAGTTTTGGGAAGGGATCTTTGGAGCTTAAATGTCGGTTTAAATACCAAGCAGCAAGCACATCGACACTCAGTATTTTAGGACCTGAGCACGGCTATATGGATATTATAGACAACAGGTCAGGGACACAGAAAACACGAGCAAGGAAACACTGGAACAATACAGGTTTAAAATCCTATGTCGGCACCCCTGAATCAGTTTTTGTTCATAGAAATTAACTAAACAGGGTAATCATAAGCCATCTGATATCTCCGTTCCGTACCTTCACATCGAGGAAAGGGATGACTCCACTGCCCAGCCGATGTGCAGGTGACCTCTGGTTCTCCTCTTATGACCCTACCTGAATCCGCACACTCAAACTGTAACTTATGGCCAAATGAGATGGGGGTGTCATCCTCGGGGAGTCCTCTTAAAATCAAACTTGGGTTGTCCTCAGGCGAACAGGTAACCGCTACAAAGAATTCATGTGTAAATAAACAATACCACAATTTGTGTAATTATAGAAACAAATCATGAATTTCACTGCATCCTCAATAAGGGATATCAATATTAAAGGTGCACACAAACAGCATTGCAGCCAATCAATAGAGTAATAGCGTAAATGCCCAGATTTTGTTTCGGGAAAAGAGGGCTCCATTTGATTGGCTGTTGAACTATCTACTACTGATTATTGTACCTTATTGTAACTTACCTTCACAAACTGGCAAACTGTTGCTCCATCCATCAACCATACACACTTGTGTGTCAAATCTGCTCATCATTTGGTAGCTATAACAAAAACAGTAGGCTATGTAAGAATTCTGTTCACTGACCTTTATATTTTGAAAATGGGCAGAGGTTTAATACAAGAATTGGATTAATTTGATTTTATGAGAGCATATATATTTCGATTAGTTAAGCCTTACAGTCTAGGCCTACCCTACTGTGAATAAGCTGTGGATACATTTGGCAAATTGTTCAAAATGAATGGACTCATGGACACATGAAAGAAAAGATCAAACGAAAAACAATGTGGTTCCATGCTATCCTTGTGGGGCTACATGCCCACCAAGTTTCATGCACCCCGGTCTTTTAGTGTCCGAATCCTTCACAGAAAATTGATCATGCAGAAAAAAAAAAAATCTGACTAAACCTATGCGGCAGTCATAATTAAACAAAAAAAGAATAATAAATGACTCACCCCTCATCACAGGTGTACTTGATTGTTGCTCCAAACACTAGATCAGTTCCCTCAACTAGGTCATAACTCCCATTTGGAATGTCCTCCGGTAGTTCACATGGTCTGGCTATGAACAATTATCCAAAAAAACACAACAGCAGATATTCGATGTTGGAAACCCTATAAATATCGACAGACACATTTGGGCCAGCTGCCAGCTGCCAGAAAAGCAATAATATTTACTCACGAACACACTTCCCATTGCGGACTCTAAGCCATTTGGCCTTGGAGCAAGAGTACATAGTCCGTCCTGCCGACACGTAGCCTAATCTACATGAGAAGGGCAGGACACTGCCATCGGTGTAGTTGTGCCTCCTGTACTCCTCTGACACCTCTGCATTGGCCACCACTGGGAGTGGCTCAGTGCACACTGCCAAAACCACAAATCAGTCAAAAGCATCAGCCTCACAGCACTGACTTACAGACTTCATTAGTTAAGCCTTACAGTCTAGGCCTACCCTACTGGGAATAAGCTGTGGATACATTTTTGCTCACTGCACTGACTTACAGACTTCATGTAGCAACTGACTGACAGAGAGAGTTAAAAAAATCTTACCTTCGTCAAGGTCTGTCTGTGAGGCATCGGTGGCAACACACACAAGACTGTAGAACAGCAATAGAGTTGTTTTCATTGTGGCATGTAGCATGTCCAGTGAGGACTGGCAGGGCTGTGTGTTTGTGGGCAGGTAAATACATATATTGCCTCTACTGGCCCGCCTCTTACATGACTCAGTGGTTCATCATCCAGTGTTTGTCACGTCAGTGAGGCGCAGGATGTCCCAATGTTGTAATGACACAACACCCACTGGGAGTATTTCGCAATTTAAACCCATCATATGTTTTGTATGACATCAAACGATTTTGAACATTTCGTAAATTCCCCACTGATTCATTGAACTAGTCAAATCATTTTAGATATTTGAAATTTACCATTGATTCGCTGTTTCAAGTAGCCCTGAACAAAGCTAGTAAAAAATCAAAAGGAAATTTGTAAATGTATTTTAGCATTTGCCTCAATGGATTTGTTTCCCCAAAATACTCTCATTTTGGTTATGGTTAAACATATCATATTTCTTATATGTGAAAATAACGATGACACTATATTTTATTAATTAAGTATGACTCAAATAACTGAGCCAATTGTGATTTATGTTTAAAAGGTGAGTTTTGAGGCACTTTTTGAATATACCAAGGCTTCTTGGAGAATAGCATCTTGAAAACTGTTGTTTGAAAGGCAGTAGCAGGCAAGTCATTCTACCATTAAATCTCTTGATGCTGAGGGAAGGCAGAGACGTGTTTAAAGAAGGTGGTGCTGAACTTGTATTGTGGCTGTCCTGTACCTAAGGGATTTAAAATGGAATATTAGCAGCGGCAAGGAACAAATGAAGAGTCACCAGCAGAGGAGTTACAAAAGTCCTCGTCAGCTGATTAAAAACCTAACACGCTGCCACATTTGGAATCCTTTGCAAAGGTCTTACTACATATGAAGATGTAGATACATATGTAAATACAGCAATGCTATAATGGCCTTCAACTGAAACAACTATGGAGTAGAGAACTGCAACCACAGATATAGATATCTATGGCTGCAGTACCCTCCAGAATGGTGGGGACAATTAAAGGAACCGTATGTAATTTCAATTAATCATAAAATGGCCCTGATATGTCACTAGACATTAAGAAATCATGTTCATTTCAAATACTTATATCACTGACAACAGTAATCCGGCCAGGATATTGTCATTTAAAAAGTGAAGTTGCAGCCCTCAACCGATGTTGATGTTGTCATGTTGTGTTTTGGCCTGATGCACCACCCTCCACCTATCTACTAATCATGAAGTCAGTAGTGTTTCGGCATCTGGGTTGCCAGATCTGCCAGTCAGAGGGGAGGGGGAGGGGATACAACGCTCTACAGTAATTTGAAAGTGATTGTAGTACCAGTTTTGGCCACAATCTTACATACGGTTCCTTTAAATGCTCATCAATATGTAACACACTAAATAGCACTTCAATAAGTTTAGCCAAGGCATGGCAAGGCAGTTTTCTTTGTATATAAATAATACATATACAGTGTAACTTAATGTTCTTTACGCTGTCAGAGAATAGTAGATAATAAAAAGAAGCATGAGGGTCAAATAAAAATAGAAAATATGAATAAGGAAAATTTAAAAAATATGTAAAAATAAATTAAAATACATATGTTACCAGACAAAAGACAACATTAAAAGTGGCTAAGAAAGTCACCAAGGCTAATTTTCTCTTAAGTCTTGATTTACAAGTTTGCCATCTTAGCATACCTAAGATCACAGTAGCTCTGAAGGCAGATGACAAGTGTGTAAAGCAGTGGTCCCCAAACTACGGCCCGCCACCTCATTTTGGGTGGCTCCCCAAAACATGTCCGTGGTAGCCTATATAGCAACCGGCCCGCACGGGAGTACGACATCCTCAAACCATAACCTCCGCAATTTCCCCCATTCATTCTCTATGGCGAGTCTTAACAGTACACATGTAATACTCTTTTTGTCCACTGGTGGTTGTTTTGGCGCTGTTTCGCGTTTGCCATCAAAAACGGAATGAAATGTAGTCCTACCTGCAACAATGTAAGAGGCCTATGCTGACTGCATCAGTGCTCAAAGTATTCTAAAAGTTTATCAATGAATTGTTAATAACTAACTAACTTATATTCAAGTCATATTTCTGGGACTTTCTGGGATAATTATTTTTATTTGTTCAAATGTTCATACAATGTTCACAAGTTCAGGTGAGTGAAAGTTAGAATGGTGGTCATTTCAGACCACTTCAGCACTTCATAAAATTCTCATAGTTTGAGAACTTTAAATTTTCAGAGTTCAGAGTTCACACATTTTTAATGAAATATACTTTTGGGACTACCTGCTAATACCTTTGGGAATGCAAAAGTCTTTTTATTAGTATTATTTAATTTGAGTAACATTTTACACATGATGGCAATATAAAACACAGCTAACAATGGTATTAAATTGCAATAGCCTATAGATTAAATGTAATGGAATATTCAACTAAGGTAGACTGCTGTTGTTCACAGCACTAAGCTATTTATGGTTACTGATATACTCCGAGTCACTGGCCCTCTCTTACAGCCAGGCATAGTAAGCTGGCCCTCGGAAGAAAAAGTTTGGGGACCACTGGTGTAAAGCATGGGTTCCCAAACTCCATCAATGTGGGCCTCCCCTCCGAAAACAGTGACACCTCCGCGAGTGACACCTCCGCGTCCTGGCGAGCTGCTAGTGTCTGGGCTGTCTTAGGCATGCACGTCTGATATACAGTCTGATATAAACCAGTCTGATAACCAGTCTGCTAAAGTCTGTAGTGAAGTCTGTGTAGGGTTTTCCAGGCTCCATTTCTTTTTACGAGACACCATGCTCACAAGAGCCATCTGCCGGTTGTTTGGGTTGTTGCAGTGTCATTGCAGCGTCACTGGAGAAATACAAATTAAAGTCGTGTAATCTGAGGGAAGCTGGCCAATTTGAAGTAACGCCCACTGTAGAACTGCAGCAACATGCTATGCAGGTGCTGGTGTGAGGCCGACAACACAGAGCGATCAGTGTGAGTTGACAGGCTGCCGTAGTCCACATTGAGCACACTTGACATTAGAGACTGAGACGTGACACACACACGCTGGGCGCCAGTCACGTGTGTGAAGTTGAAAGCACAGATCAGGCTACCAATGCAGGCTATACATGTGAGCAAAGGTATCGCTCTAACCCCAGCTTGCACTTAAACCAGACATGTTCAATAGAGATGCTCTTCCAAGATGCTGCAACACAGCCCTTGAGTGATGGGGCCTGTAGCCTAATGCCTTTTATGCTATATAGCCATAGGCGACGCTACCATTCGGCAAGGTCAGGCTATTTGGGGCCTCGGCCACCAAACTCGCATACCTGCCAACACTCCTGTTTCTCCTGGGTTTCTCCCGTATTTCAAGGTCATCTCCCGGCACCCTCCCGTTTTGTTATTCCTCCCTATTTGTTATCACTTGATCTATTAATTTTTTTTGTTAGTCTGACATTTCCCAGGTTGCCAGATTGTGTATGAAATACACCCTACACATACACAATTACTTACTTTCAATTTAAACCTTTTTGTCTTAAAACCTGCCAACCCCGAACCCAAACTAGATGTACCGCATGGCGGCACAAAATATGACCGCTCAGTCCTGTACATCCGTTCAAGAAAATAAATCACACTTCAATTTGTCTCCATATTTTCTCCATCCCCACTCTTGGAAACTTTTTTGTGTATGCTTGTTTGGCATGCCTGAGTGTGTGTGTCGCTGCACAGAAAGTAGCCTACTGGTGCTGAAAAGGTGAATAGATTGTAGAATAGCCAAAGAAGATGTAGCATTGTTATAAAACCTTTAAAATCTCTAAACAATCACAAGTAGGGCAGTTCATCACAGTTCATCCATTGCAACTGGATTGATGAAAGGTCACCTTACATTGTATTTGGGGAAAGCAAAAGGTATCAGCATAATGTTATTTATTTATTTATTTATTTTTATGTAAAACATCCTGTCAGTTCCATGCGCTTTTCAACAGCTATCAAAACAAAGGTCATTTTGGATGGATGTATTTTTGTGAATGTTTCTTCTTCTACATAAGATTTTTAGTCATCTTTAGTTCATGTAATACTTTATTGTCAATGCACAAATTAAGTAACAGTAGTCTGAAACGTTATTGTTAATGCACAAATTAAGTAACAGTAGCCTAGTCTGAAACGAAATGCTGTTTTTACATCTAGCCATGGTGCAAATAACTGACATGTCCAAATGGGCCTTGATGAAATGCGTCCGCCTCTAGACTGTTCATACACATTTTAACGGGCCAAAGTTGAAGAGCTTTTGTCCGCTATTGTTCGTGCAAATATAGGCTGATTCATGTTCCCTTGCATTGTGTAACTGAGGTCCATGGCTAGTCTGGCTTTCATCAGACCAAGCTCAATCTTTTAAGAAATCAAAAAATAAATAGCTGGCAGATCAGGCTGGGTTCACCCAGCCTAGTCCATAGGCACCCGATATTGTTTAATTTTCCGATTGAGATATACACGCTCTGGCTATTCTAAATGCAAAAATGCATCAGGAGTTATGACAAAACAGTAACTAACAAACTAGATCCTAATAGAAAGCTGTTAGCTTCCCTAAGCTACAGGTAGGGATTATAAGGTAGGCCTATTTACAACATAAATTGTCAATAGGCTATGCTGGCTTAACACAAATAAAATCTCCTTTTGAAACCAATGGCTTCAGCGGACTTTACAGTATCAAAGCGGACTTAAAAATTGTAATAACATTCACGCAGCTCCATGAGTCAAGAAAAGCGCCAATGAAGTAGCCACTTCTAAATGGGACCCACTACACAGTAGCTTAAGGTGTGTTGCTAAAAGTGAAATGAAGGTGTCATTGTTTGGATACTTCACACACACGTGCTTTTTGATTTCACAGACTACAACTACCAAGCTGTAATCAAAGCACATCGATTCCTCACACCCCGCACGCACTTAAAACAAAAATAAACAGGCGTCACAGTCTCACGATGTATAGGCAAAACTGTATCAGACCGTGTAACGTTGGTAAAATCTTCCATTGCACAGAATGATTTTGTAGCACGTGCAATAAATGACAGTCTAAAGATACAAACAGTGCTGCTATCAATTTGCTTGGTATAACCGCATTTATAGTCTTCTACAAATGCAATCAATCAAATGCCTCCATCACTAACCAACGCTAACGGTAACATTACCTAGGTCCTTATTGATATTACAAGATTAACGCATCCGCAGTAAAAACAAGCATGTCCGATTAACATCCTCAGATTTATTTCGCTTCAAGAAGAAATGGGAATTACACTTCATGTGAACATCGCCCTATCCTTATTAGATGTTCGCTGCGGTAAATTACAGTCCTTGTAGGAAGCGCCCATTGTTTTTCCAATCCACTTTTAACTTCCAACAAAATTACGCCTCACTGCAACGATGCGCCATCTAGTGGACAAACCACTACTTATCGCCAATACTGAAAATGCAGCCATGATGATGATGATGAATATTTTGGCTTTCTTTGATCCTATTGAATTTGTAATTATGTATCGGCCGTTTCAATACCGATAGTATGTGGGTGCCTGTGTGTGTGCATGTTTATATGTGTGCACCGCCATTTACAGGCCAATGAGTGTACAGTCACTAAATGTACACATAACCTAATTTTTTTTAGACCCCCATGGATGAAATTCTCTAAACTTGGCATACCCCCAGAGAATGCCAGGTCAATCATACACATAACATTTGGTGCAGTTCTGAACATCTTAACTGAAGATAGGGCGATTAAAGCAGAATAATATTGCATTTTCATTTTTACGGGGGTGGGGGTGCAAATCACAAATGAGTGATTATGAGCCAGGTTGATGTGGGCCCTTGAGACCAACATACCATAAAGATTCTTCATCCTCAGTGCCACGGTTCAGGTAGTTATTTAGGAAAAACTGATTTTTGCGGTTCGGGGCCCAGCACGGAGGGGGCTGGGGGTCGGTGGTGGTGGTCCCCGGGGATCTAAAATGAAATTTTTCCGTAAAAGTCGAGTGGTGCTACATACCCACCAAATGTCATGTGCCCCCGGTGGTTCGTGTCCCGGTATCAATGACCAAAAATTCAGGGAGTAGATGACGGAAAAATTCTTGAATTGTGTGCATGTGTGCGTGTACAAATTTATGTTTATGTGTGTGGGTGTGTTTGTGTGTATGTAATGTGTTTTGTGTGTTTGCCTGTGATGTGTGTTTGTGCATGTGCATGCATGCGTACATAAGTCTACTGTGTGAGTATGTGTCATAATGTGATGATTACTGTAAATGTATGTGTGTGCGTGTGTATCTGTTTATGCACATGTGTGCACATGGAATGGGTTAACATGGACCCCTGGAGGCAAACATACAAAAAAAAATTGGTCATCCTAGGCCCTACAGTTCTCAGGTTATTCACAGAGAACTGTGGTTCGCCCTACCCTCCTTTCAGGGGTCCAGTCCAGCGGGGGGCTACAGATCAAAAACGAAGAATGACGGTTCCATGCTATCCATGTGGGGGTACATGCCCACAAGTTTGTGTACCCCGGTCTGTCAGTGTCCCGGGAATCATTGACGGAAATTTGGGCATCTAAAAAGAAAAAAAAAAAAAAAAAGAAAAAAAAATCTGACTAAACCTATATGACCGCTTCGCTGCGCGGCGGTCATAATAAGGAAGCGGGTTCACACTGCGCAGCCACAAGTTTCGCGAACAAGCGGGCTAGTTGAATTTTGTGATTAACACATCACATACACTGTTAAGTGTTGTTGATACACAATAGGAAACTGGTGTCCTTAGAACATCATTAAGCTGACAGCAGCTTTGGAGTTTTGGAGGTGGTGGATACATAACTGGCCTGCGTATCTGTTTCGGTATGGGTAAAAGCAACGACCGAAATGCAGTGTTGCAAAGAGTGTATGAAACATGTTAAATATGCAAACACTGATTCTGTGCAAACACTGAACCCAATTATGACTTCTGTCCAACATTGGTGTTGGTTTAGAAAAAAGTCAGCACATTTGAATCATATTGCAATAGGCCTAGTATTGATAACCGTGATCATTTTGGTCATGACATCAAAATGTCATACTGTATCTCTAGTGGTAAAAAGTTAGAGTGGCTGGTAGATTTTAGAATAATTTCATGGTGGGGGGCTCAATGCTCAATGACTCCTTTCTAAAGGGTGAGGTCAACACTTTAGGTTAGTAGAAAGGATTTGGATGCTGGAGCATGAGAGGGGCATAGAGACTCCTGCTGGCATTCTTTGATGCTGTCATATTTAGCCATAATAAAGTATCTGCTGTAAAACACTCTCAGTATGTCTTGTGCAGGAATTGGGTGGTTGGCATGTTTCACTGTGGTGTGTTTTGTTATTTTCTCTCTCAGAATAGAAGCGCAATGAGGTGGCACTACCATGGGTAGAATTATTGTAGAGGTTAGGGATTATATTAATGAACTGTAGCTTTTTGCAATCATTTGGAGAACCTATGATTGTGCATGTTCACCAATTGCTGAGGTAAGTAGTGAGGTGTGGTGGTGTGTAAAGGTGTGTGCTTGCCAGAGCATTATGGACTGCAGGCAAAGGCAAGAAATAGCAAAATAGGCTGTGTGACCTGCATGTGGGGTCAATTTAGGCAAAACTGGGGTAGACAAAGCTACCACACTGGGGCTAAGATGAGTCATGAGTAACAGTTGCCATTGTAAAAGTGGGTGTGAAAATGCACAGGCTTACGCACTCTGGTGCAAGAGAGGCGTCGAGCTTTACTCTGACCCGGGAGACCATGGAGAGCGTGAGCTTCAACCTCTAAGGGCTTAGACTGGGGGCGAAGACAGGGGCTGAGGCTGGAGGCCCACAGTCTGCTTAGAGGCTGATTGTGTGTTCCCCTTGTCATCTTACCAGTAGTAAGTGGTACTATGCGCATTTCAAGTCATCTGATGATAAGTGATCTTGTACAAAAAATTCAGCAGAGTTCTTACGACTTGAAAACAAAGATAGCTGCACCCTGTGTTTGTCCTAAGTAGCTGTGCTATTTTACTTTTCTTTTTACTGCTTAGCAACTGGGTCCACCTTGCATGGAGTGAGCGACTGTAAAGTGCTTCGGTTTACATGCAGATACCCTCATTATGCTACGGTGTAAGTGTGTTGCTATTTGGAGCCTTGGTAGCGATTTATTTCTAGTCTAATCACAGCACAGCACCCAGAATGCATTGCAACACACCGTCATGAAGGGACTCATCGTTAGGTCGGCTTTAAATAGCATACAGAACCTGTAATGATTTAACGTTTCGTGTACGCTCCACAGGTCGTGGTAAGACAATTGAATTGGTTATGGACTTCTTGCCGGGCAATGATGAGTAACTTCACTTGTGTAAAGTCGTGTTGTGTGGACATACTTAATTTCTGTGTGAATGTGTGTATGTCAATGTTGTAAAATATACAACTGTATACATGACAGACTTTGAATGGAGCAAGCTGGGCATTGAACTGGGTTGAATGGATTGGGAAAATACCTTTTTTTTTTTTTAATGACCTATATGAAAATGGTTTGGCTTTAAAAAAAAATATCTCATCTTTTTTTACATGACCTTTACACTTGGTGCTGGCAAGGCATTGAACTGGGCTTCATTAAAGGATTCCAACGGTACCTCATTCATGAAAATCGGACATACGGGTCAAAAGTTACATGCACACACCTTCATATACACAGACAGCCCAGCCCAGCCCATTAGAGTTGTTAATAAACATTTAAACAATTATCCATTGTATTTGATGTTGTAAGGTATCACAAAAAAGAAAAATAATAAGGAAAAGTAGGTGATATTTTAGCGGTTAGCACAGGTTTCCGATGATTCTTATTTCTCCCACAATGCATTCCATGACGTCACATGAGGTACTCGCTTTGGGAGACAGACATTGAGAGAGACGAGTAGTGAGATTAGCAGCTAGTGAGAGAGTAAGTGTCAGATAGATAAGTAGATAGATAGATAGATGGATAGATAGATAGATAGATGGATAGATAGAGAGAGAGAGATCATAGTATAACATAGCATAGATAGATAGATAGTGAGAGAGAGATAGCATAGTATAACATAGCATAGATAGATAGTGAGAGATAGCATAGCATAGCATAACATAACATAACATAGATAGCTGAGAGAGAGAGAGAGTAGATATAAATGGATAAAATGGTTTACTACTGTGTTTGTGCCGGGTGCAAGAACTCCAGCAAAACTGGACATAGGGTCCATTCCTTCCCCAAGGACAAAGGGATCTTCCGAAGCTGGGTGCAGTTTGTCAAGGTTAGGCGGGCAGATTTTTCAGCTAGCTCTGTCACCGCCTTCTCGAGAATATGCAGCGCGCATTTCAAGGAGGAGGATTACCACTCAGGGGATGCCAAGATGGTCTCACTTGGTTTAAAGAGTGAGAGGATGGCGAAGTTAAGTCCTACCGCTGTGCCGTCTGTCCATGCAAACCTCTCTGCCTGCCCTGTCCCGAGGTCGAGAGACACCGTCAGCCGCAAGCGAGATAGTGCCACTGTAAGCATCATGCTAATGTTTACAAGCTGCGCGTTAGCTAGCTCTGTGTGTATTTTGCATACCGTGTTTCCTTTGACACAGCCTCCACTACAAGCATGATCAGTCTGACATTAAAAGAGCATATTTCGTGATTCACGAATATGAGCCAAAACAAAGTAAAGCCCTGAAGTAAATGTCCATATCGCCATGAAAGCTTCATGTCTAGTGTTGGGATCAGTGGTGGTGATCCATCAAGCAGCTTTCACACTTTCACTAAACAGTGTGTTTGCGTTTTGTTAGACTGCGGTTCTCTTTCACATATATTTGACCATGACAGTGTCGCCAGTGCTGTAGTGGAGGCTAACGCAAGTAAACACAGTTTACCCACCTCTGACATTTCAGAAATAGAGTTTATCCACTTCTCACTTCAGAGTTTAGCTACCTCCCAATACAGTAAATACACTACCTCATAGAGTTTATGCACCACATGCACTCTAGACATTTATTACCACTAGTATTGATGTAAACATTTAACAGTAACCTTCAACATCATCAAATATGTTCTGAATGTCTTTCATGTATTTTTAAAACATCGAGTAAGCCGCATATCAGGGTCCACTGTAATGTAATCTTTTTTCTCTTGTATACCCTCTTCGCTGACCTTTTTTATATTTGTTTTCACAAGATGTTGAAAGACGCCTCACAGCAGGAGACCATGGACAGTGTAGACACTGTGGAGAGTGTCGATACTGGGGATCAGCTCTTGCCCTCCTCCACTTCTGATGCTGGGACACAGTGTGATTTGAAGCCCCCCCAATGGTCTCACGGTAAATCCTGGGTATTTTAAGGGGTAGATATTCTGTCTAAAACATTGCCAGTATGTAAGAAGGACATTTCCATACACATTGATGAAATGAATATATAGCCTACACCAAAAACATAGCCGCTTAGATTTGCCATGAATGTTATATGTTTGTTTACTGCCTTTGCCACAGCTGTGCAGGTTAACCTGAAGCCCAAGATGGTCAGCGTGGGCACACAGACGTCTTTCAGCCCACAAACCTCCACTCCCCTTGCTAGTCCTGAACAGACAGATGATGATGATGATGATGATGATAATGCCTCTGTCATCAGTGACTTATCGTGGGTGCCTGAAGAGCCGATGCATGAGGAGGATGAGGAGGAAGTATATGATGAGGAGCCACCTTACACGTGTGACCCTCACCACAAGTGAGATAATTTAAAACCAACAGACCATTTTGAATGCTCATTTTTTTTATGTACTGTAGCTTTGGTAGTTTGACCCCCCTCATTTTTTGTTGTTGTAGTGGCATTGACAAATTCATTGTTTGCCAAGAGGAGCTGATGGGGCTTTTTGCCATCTGTCCGGCCTGTTGTGAGAGGTCGGACAGTAGCATCGTGCAGCAGGAAGGAACTTTTGTTAAGATCAAGCAGGTACGGTTTTGTTTACGCAGCATGCCATCTGATTAGAAAATCAGAATATCTCATTAAAATCTGATAGCTCTGACTGTCTTGCCAGTTAATTTACAGTGTGTACCAGGCTGGCTTTAGTCTGTTGGTTTGTGATGTCATCATATTTAAGTGTTATACTGTATTGGTCATGTGTGTTTCGTTCAAGTTTCTTTTTTTACATATCTAGGTCTGTGCATCATGTGGCTACCACCGTTTCTGGCAAAACCAGCCAATGCTCCACAGGAACATGCCGACCTGCAACCTCCTGTTAAGTGGGGCCCAAACATTAAGAATGTTGACCCTGTTTGGCCTGCAGTGCATCAGTGCAAGCAGTTTCTTTCGACATCAGCGCCACTATACCATCCCTGTAATCGTTCAGGCCTGGCAGAACGATCAAGCCAAGATTTTTAGTGATCTACGGGCAATGGATGGCGGGCTAGTTCTTGCTGGTGACTGCAGGTAAACCAGTGTGAGAGCTCATAGACCAGTTGCACGTTTTGATTTTGTTATTTGTTATCATGTAGGGTGGTTTAGTCAGCATTTGCAGATGACATGGTGTATTATCTTTACAGACCTTGGTTATTAAAAACTGGAAACATAATTAAAATTTGTAATTAATTCCAGGTCAGATTCTCCTGGGCACTGCGCGAAGTATGGGTCATACTCTCTGATAGAGGACAGAGTGAACAAGGTGGTGGATGTTCAGCTTGTTCAGGTAAACCTGATATTATTAGACAAAGAAATGAACTCTGCAATTTGGTAAACGGATTGTATCTTAATATAACGTCTTTCCACTAGTACAACCACGCATAGAGCTTTATTGTGTATTGCCTAACTAGAGTACAGTGTATCATAATGCCTGGACCAGCAACGCTTCGGTTCATTCACACCTCCTTCAACACCACCAGCATTCTGCACTTACACTGTTATGTCATGTTGCAGAGCTCAGAGGTCCCTAACAGCTCATGGTGTGAGCTTGAAGGGCTCAAGCGCAGTGTTGGCCTGCTGAGGGGAAAGGACCTGCATTTGGCAACGCTGATCACCGACCGACATCGCCAGGTATTTACACTAAAAATGCAGTATAGAATGTAAATATCTGAATTGCACTGAAGCTGGATGTTTGTGGTTTGCTGATGCACTGAGGGCCACACAGGTCAATCATCCACAAAAGTTTTTTTTTTTCTCTAGGTTGCCAAATGGGTGAGAGAGGAGCTGAGTCCTGAAGGGACACGCCATTACTTTGATGTGTGGCACATTGCCAAAAGTATGTATCCATTGTTGGAACCTTGAAGCAGTTTAGCAGTGTTAGTGCATATCAATTAATACCATTTATTCTAAAACAGGTCTGGGGAAGGCATTGGATGCAGCTTCAAAAGAGTGTGACCAACTACGATTGTGGAGGCCAGCTATAGTGAATCATCTCTACTGGACTGCAGCCTCAACCCCAGATGGCAACCCAGCGGTCATGGAGGCCAAATGGAGAAGTTTAGTCAACCACATCCAGGACATCCATGACCATGACACCCCTGCCTTCTCCAGTTGTGCCCATGGCACTCTAGACGGGGATCAGCGCAACAAAGAGTGGCTGGAGCCAGGTACAGTACACACAGTATGTGGTATTATGCACGCTCTACATAGTTTTGTTGTATTTGCTGTCTTTGAGTGATTGTCTGAATGCTTTGTCATGTGACCTTTGTGATGAATTTATTTTTTCATTCCCTGGCAATCTCATAACTTTCTGTCTATCTGTCTTGTCTATTTGTACGTTTTCCGCCTATGTGTCTGTCTGCCTCCCTGCCTAGGTCTTTGCAGGCTCATTGGCAGCAGTAAAGTTGGAGAACATAATCATGAGGACAGCCTTACAGAAAGATGTTCGACAGCTGTCTCCACAGCACCAGACCTTCTCCCTTGAGGCTTACCACTCCCTTATCTTGCACTTTGCGCCCAAGCACACAGGGTTTTCATACCTTGGGATGTATAGCAGGTCAGTGCTATCCAATGGAATAATACTACCAATTATTATGCCTTTCTTAGTAATGATAGTACATATTATCATGCTTGTTGTAGTATTTTGTCATACATACACCAAGTTTCAAAGGTTTTCTCAAATGTGTTATTTTGTAGGCTTCTCTTAGCGGCGCTGCATTACAATCACAATGAGTGAAGTGACGGGACGGAGAAGTACTGTGTGCGGTATCCGCGCTTCAGAAAAGGAGCCCATGTGGTGCGTCCCATCAAAGAGGCAGCCTCATACGGTAAGCAGTGTCATGCAGTTCTATCATATCTTGAGATGGCGCACGAGACATCTGTGATCAGTGACAATGATCTTTATACAGCATTGTTATCATTATTATTATTATTATTATTATTATGTCTGCAGGTTATGCAACATCATTAATGAAGGCCCTTCGGGAGAGCTACAACAATTCACCCGCGGCTCTTCGAGAGGTTAGCGCCAATTTGTCCTCCCATGCACCCGCCCCTATCGCCAAATCCTTCGAACAGATCCCTAAGGAGGAGGCCGTCAGCCTCTACCTAGCCCGGCAGTCACGCTACAAAAAAAACTAATTATACATTATTATTTTTTTCCACAGACAAATCCAATTATTTAGTTGTAAGTATTTATTTTAGTTGTTAGTTATCTAATTTCCTTCTGTCCCTTTCATCTCATTTGGTGGTGGTTTCCTGCATGCTGCATGTTTTGTTTTTTCTTTGTGTGCTGTTGCTTTGTTTTTTACTTTGCACAAAATCATTACCTTTTCTCGTCTTTGTAAGTGGCAATAATTGTCTCTGTACCCCATTCAAGGGGTCCTGCATGCTGCATGTCTGCTCCTCTATCTGTGTGCTTGGATTTTCTTTTTTGTTGTTATTTGCATGAAATATCTTGTATGTAATTCAAAATAATTTACCAATCATTTTACCTGTGCCTTGTCAACCTCTGTGTGCGGTGTTGTCTGGGCTCACTGTGTGTCTGCTTGATGTGCTTTTGCATGTATCACTGCATGTATATGCATGCATGAAATAGTATGGGTTTGTGTGTGAGAAAGAGAACCATCAGCTGACCCTCAGGTAAGACCACACTACTGCAGGCCAAAGAAACAAGGTGCAAATGTTTCGGGTCTAGCCCTTCATCAGTGTTCCTTGTATGTTTGTAACCATTTTTTTGTTTACTTCCAACCTGTGTCTTTGTCCTTGTTCAGTAAATGTTTAAATGTTCAGTAACCATTACAAGCAATGCCAATAAACTGTTTTGTTTTAATCAAAATTAATGTGTTCTGTGTACTTTATAACATTTTAAGGGCAATGGAGCGATCACAACAGAATAAGCATAACAATTATTTTTATTCATTTTCATCTAAACGAGGCCATTGAAAGCCCTGATAGGTCTGGTCACCACTTTGAAATTGTTGTCTGATGGTTGAAACCACACAAGAGGGTAGAGGCTTCCTTATACTCCTGCCTAAAACTCCATAAGCCCAGCGTATAGCCTGCCTGTATGCAGTGTACCGGTATTGCCTAGGGATAAGTAGGAAAGATTGTTTAGTTTAAAACTCTGTAAGTAGGTTGGAGACATCATTTTAAGTCTGTTTCTTATGCATGTTTATTGTGTATGCAACACATCTCCTCTCTCCTATAACTGTTGGTTCAAAGGACTCAGTGTAAAAAGATTGGTAAAGTAAACATAAACCATGAACATACTCGTGCGTGCTGGCTTGAAGGGGACCATGATCCTGCCTGAAGTGTGAGTATGCTATGTGTAGCACAAACGGATTCAGGCAGCATGCCTCAAATCCAGGATGCTGCGTTAGGCACGTTATATTTGCTGGGCGCGGGGTGAGCTCCTCGACCAGCGACCAAAACGCGCTCACCTCCCTACAACACAAGCTCTCCACCACAGTTTCCATGGGACGACACCGCCCACACAGACACCTGCCAAACACAGCGACACAGACACGCTTACTACTCTCTCCCTCTCCCGGTAAGCGGTACCCTGACGGTGTCAATGACAATCAATCACGGGAAGTGATCCAGTGATTCTCCTCTGACCATGCATTTATTTCTCTTTGATGATCATCAGCTCTCGGTATTTCCTCATTCGCCCTCTCACGTCTAACCGGTTCGAAATTATATGGCTGTGGGCCATCATAAATGTTAACTGTGGGTCTTGCCACCTCTTCCTCATCCCAGTTAGACGCCATAGTGCTAGTAGCTGCTATAAGGCTGAGGCTACTTCCACCAAAGATCTGGGATATGACCGCAGGTCGGATTCCTTCTTATCTCTGCTTCCACCACGTCTACCTCATGTGACGTCATCGCCGAATTGCATAAAAAATAACCGTTACTAACCAAAAACTGGACTTTAACACCATTTTGGAGACATATCTAACTTTATACACATATCTTGAGTGCTTAATGTACCTATTAATTGACAGTGTTGTTTAACCTGCACCACAGGCTTTAAACAATTAGAGCTGTGATGTCACAATCGGAATTAGAATCCTTGAACATTCCGCCATTTATTTCAATGGGGCCGAAAAACGGGAATACCGCGAAAACGTCAAGGGCCAGCGACACGAAAGTAACAAGCAAGTTACACCGGTTCGGGCCTGAATTTTTGGAGTTCGAACTGCGTCGATAGCTCAAACGGTCTAGGAGCAGTAGTTCGTCCAAAAAGTGGGTGAAAAGGAATAATAAATAAGAAAACTTAAGAAGAACAACAGTGGGCTTGCTGGATCAAACCCACTAATAATAATAATAATAATAAGAAAACTTAAGAAGAACAATAGTGGGCTTGCTCCGCTTTCAGCCATGCTGTGGGCTTGCTGGATCAAACCCACTAATAAGAAAACTTAAGAAGAACAATAGTGGGCTTGCTGGATCAAACCCACTAATAATAATAAGAAAACTTAAGAAGAACAATAGTGGGCTTGCTCCGCTTTCAGCCATGCTGTGGGCTTGCTGGATCAAACCCACTAATAAGAAAACTTAAGAAGAACAATAGTGGGCTTGCTGGATCAAACCCACTAATAAGAAAACTTAAGAAGAACAATAGTGGGCTTGCTGGATCAAACCCACTAATAAGAAAACAGCCATGCTGTGGGCTTGCTGGATCAAACCCACTAACAATAGTGGGCTTGCTGGATCAAACCCACTAATAAGTAAACTTAAATGCCATGCTGTGGGCTTGCTGCATCAAACCCACTAATAATAAGAAAACTTAAGAAGAACAATAGTGGGCTTGTTGGATCAAACCCACTAATAATAATAAGAAAATTTAAGAAGAACAATAGTGGGCTTGCTGGATCAAACCCACTAATAAGAAAACTTAAGAAGAACAATAGCCCACAGCATGGCTTTTAGGGGTCATTTAAGGGGTTTGGTATGGTGTTACAATGATGTGGAGTCGAAATGTAAATTGTTTAGGGATCATTTAAGGGGTCATTTTTGAACAAATTTCTCTGGGGGAACATACCTCCAAACCCCCTAGAACTGCTTTTTGACACTGTATAATTTAAGGACAGACTGTAGTGATTACAGAGAAAGACATTCACATATTAAAGGCACACTATGCAGATTTTTTAGCTTAATATGCAAGTTTTTGTAGCTTAATTTACCTTCATTTAACAGCTTCAGAGTCATTGGAATGGTTATATGACTTTTTTCGGGTTGAATGGTGGCCGTCTCGCTTCCCCCTAGCGCCTGTGAGCGGAAAAACCACCCTTGCAACTGTGGGCTGGCGGGCCGACGGCCTCAGTGTCAGGAAGTATAACGAGTGTAACAAATTGCTTTACTGCATTCAAATACACATACACACCTGCAGGCACCGGCTAGAAAAAGGTAGAGATGGAGTTTCTCAGACATTCGTCATGACAGAGCCAGCGAAAAAGAAGCAAAAACCGAGAACACAGTAAGGAAATTGCCAATACTGCATAGTTTACCTTTAAGACCCACACCAACCAAAACACCAGCTACATCTCCGATTTGCCTCCCACCTCGTGTAATGTAGTGTAGAGAACAAAACATATTCAATGAAATCCGTTGAATAATGTCCCTGGCCCCCCTCCTGGAACCTCATGCCACCCCTTCGTCACCCCAACAAATGTCTAGATCCGCCACTGTTTAAGTGAATGTAGCCATGTCTAAACAACATAAAAGCTTATCAGAACGTGTCCAAGATGCAAAGGCATATAGGGAAGGACTTGGACCACAAGAAAAGGCGTGATATTTCGAGAAATTACGGTTTATTGGCGGTGCAGATCCCTATGAGTTGGCTCCCTCTTCTTGGATCCTTCCCTCACAGATCCTGGTTGAGCTTTGCCAACCACAAGCGCCTCCTTTCCTCTGATAACTTCTGGCATTCCTCTCCCTGGCTTTTAGTAACTTTTGGAAGTCGATAATATTCCAAATGTTTTTCTTGGTCTGACCTATTGGTACAACCTAAAAGACGGCGATGATTAACCATTTTCCTTGACGACGTTCAGGGTCTACTTCAGTGCCTGGACTTTGTTGTGCGGAGTGTCTCCAATATGGCGACTTTCAGTCTGATGACACGCCGTGAAAACCCCTTATAGGAAAAATCGCAAGATACCGGATCTCCTTTTATGGGCAAAGATGGCAGCCTTTTTGTAGGCGAACTTCAGAGGTCTATTTATTATGTCATCTGGAAGTTGGTTACTGTTTGCAGTACCAGAGAATGACATGGGATAGCGCTGTCAGGTAATCCTTATATAAACCTGACTGAGCTACTCTAGTTTGGGGGTTCAGAGGCCATCCCAAGATTTTGCCTGGTGTGTCAGTCTATGTTGCTATTATTTCAGCACAGGCGAATCCATAAAACAGAATCCAGCCATGCACTGTACTGTTATCCAGTGTTTTCAAAAAAAGATTTTTGTTTGTAATTTAACCACTTAATGTAGAAATGGAGCATAGCGTTAGTTCAGGCAAGGCATGGAGTCACGCCCAGCAACTTGGCTAACTGCTCAGTTAACTACCCAGCTGATTACTCTGCTGTAGCCTGCATACTCTTGCCACTTTCTCTGCAAGCTTTTTTGGAACCCACCACCACCCCATCTCCTCCTTATACATCTGACTTATCAAAGTTGTTGACATTGATGTCTGGTCTGTTCTATACCCTATGGGGGGTTTATCTTGCTACTCTTTCTGCCTTAGGCTAGCCTTAGGCATGAAACATATTTCAAATTGTGTCACGTAGGTCTTGCAAATGGCTATGTATTTTTATGTATTGATCCAAACATTTAGCCTAATTTAGTTCAATTTATCTTAAATGTTCTTATACACTCTCAAGAAATTCTTAGTTTTTACCTTTTAAATGTTTCAGCAACTGACTTTCTGCAGTCTTCCTCATTTGCATATGGAATTAGATATCAGAAGTTCCTGTAATGTCAGGCGGTCCAATATTTTTTATCTATACTTTTGTTTGTACTTTGTTTATACAAGACAAAATTAAAGGTCAACACAACAACATGAAAAGGTGAACACAAACACATGAAAAAGGTGAACACAAACACATGAAAATGTATTTGCCAATCTTTTGTAACCATTTGGAGCAGAAGTGCAAAGTTAACAGGTAAATGAATAACTGTGATTGGCTGTGTATGCTAATGTTCATATTATTATATTAAGCCTGTAGCATTGTTCACTCTCACAGTCTTGTTTCAGTAAGCATTAGGTGTAGTAGAAAATTAGGATAATTCCAGGGCCACAACTTGTTTTTTTCATTACCCAGACTGAATAAACCAGACTGAAACACCAAACCTGCCATAGTCAAGTCAAGTTTATTTATATAGCGTTTTCATTTCATACACAGAGGTCATTCAGTGTTTTACATAAACAAAATCAAACAGTAATATAAAAAAGCAGAAAAGCAATAGTCAGATAATAGTTTGGTAACTATAGGTAAAGATCATCAGAAAAAAGAAAACATAAAAAGCACAAGGTAAAATCATTTTAAAATAAAATAAAAAATAATTAAAAAGACAAAATAAAAGACACAGTTGTGTTGAGCTATTGAAATGGTCCTGGTTTATTTGTTTTCTCAAAAAAACTCCAAAAGTGTGTGTATTTTGCTTAAAAACTGACTGTGACTGTATCTTGCCTACTTATAAGGCTATGCACAGCCCTATCAGACCTCTGTGTAGCATGCATACTGGCAGTTCCATTCCATCACCAACTAGTTTGCACATTGGATATATCATTGGATTGTGAAAAGCCAAATTTCGAATTCCAAACGACAACAGATGAGGGAAGCATAAATGGTATATTAGTGTATTAGTGACATTCAGGAAGTTCCATCTTGCCGTTGATACACTGCCGTTTCATGCCAACACTACCAGGCTTTTTTGTTGTACTCTGTTTGCACTCAAATGTAAAATGGTCATTATGTATGATATACTTTAGACCTTCCCTAAGGTATTTAAACACAATGTTTCTGTCATCCATGTCCTTTTGTGTCACCGTGCAGGGTTCTGAAATAAATCACAGAAGACAAATGAACAAATCTGGTTTTAAGTATAAACTGTCATTTTTCACAATAGAAGTAACTTCTCATCATGTTACACACTCAGATGTACTAATGTTTCTGTGCCCACTTCAGGTGTATTTGATTTGCAATGTGCATGTAAAAAATGGTGAGGTATGTACAAACAGGCTGTACTGAGGAAAAAGCAAAGACTGCCTGACGCGGGAGCTGAGAATGGGTATTTGCGCTTTTCCGTGTCACGCACATGCATTCATAGGAAGCTCAGGAGAAAGTGGGAGTATCGCACAATTAAGGGGACATTGCCCAACCCTAATGCATGAGTAGTGTGCTATTCAACTACTTTACCAATAATCTAGCCCATCTGTTACAATAATGCATACAAAACTAGTTTCTTTCTTCAACACAGGGGAGGAAAAGTGCTTAGCGATTGATTAGTTATTCCGCCATATGTATGAAAACAGCGCACGTCTGTTTTGCGAAAAAATAGTTGAATTGCCAAGTGTGGAGTAACACGCTCTGGAAATTCACAATTTCGTCGCCGTTTAAAAAAAAAAAAAAACACATAAAGACCTCGGGATACTTCGGTTTGGCTTTAGGGACCCTCTACTCACTACCACGTAAGTGTAATGTTGTTTGGAACTGTAGAAGAGGTATAAAAATAGTGTTTTGTAGCGGCAAAATAATATGCCCTTCTCACTTCCACGCTAACGAGTTTTGACTAAAAACGGTAAAATCGAACTTTCTCAAAACACATCCGAATGACATGATTTTGATGTCAACTCAACGTATGTACTCCAAATCATCCATAAATTGTTCTAAAGTGCATTTTATTCCAGATAATTCCTTTAAAGGGGAAATCAGGCCCTTTTTATCAATATCTTGCATAACAAATACAAAAGGAGAATCTAAGCATCTCACTTCTCCAGGTGCAGTGAAAAATCAACTCGAGCTCATTCAGGTGACCTGGATTATTGCTTCAGTGTTGCTCATTGTATAAAGCCCACCCAAACGATTTGATTGGCCATGTTAAATGATATCAATGATATTTTGCATTGCTTAGTAACTGGAGATGCCAAGTTCAATGAGAGAGGATACTATATGTACACAATAATTATGACGCAGCGAAGTGGCGGTCATATAGGTTTAGCCAGACTTTTTTTTCATCCGTTTTTTTTCTTTTTCGCATGAGTAATTTTCCGTCAATTCCCGGGACACTGAAAGACAGGGGTGTACGAAACTTGGGGGGCATGTAGCCCCACAAGGATAGCATGAAACCATTGTTTTTCGTTTTGATCCGTCGCCACTCATTTCATGTATTGCGCCACCTAGTTAAAAATGAAAAAGCAAAGATGAGATGTAATCGCAGGTATCTCTGACCTGACATGATCAAAACTGCACGAAATTGGAAGTGTAGGATCATTATGACACCCTCTGAATGCACGCCAAGTTTTTTGGAATTCCATTCATGGGGGGTCATACAATAAATTATTTTATGTTACTGTACACTAAGTGGCCTGTAGGTGGCCGGACACAGTTTTCTGTGAATATCTCGAGAACCGTAAGGCCTAAGAGGACCACCTTTTTTTGTATGTTGGTTTTAAAGGGCCATGTCAACCCTCCCATAACCATTCATTTCATGTATAGCGCCACCTAGTTAAAAATGAAAAAGCAACAATTAGGTGTTGTAATTACAATATCTCTGGCTGACATAGTCAAAACTGCACGAAATTGAAAGTGTAGGATCATTATGACACCCTCTGAATGCACGCCAAGTTTCGTAGACTTCTGTTCATGGGGGGGGCATACAATAAATTAATTTATGTTTACATTTAGTGACTGTACACCAACAGAGTTTTCTGTGAATATCTTGAGAACCGTAGGGCCTAGGATGAAAACTTTCATGCACAACCAGCGGAATATTCCACATTGCCAGCCTTCTGGGCCTAGCAAAAAAGCTACTAAAGACTACTATCGTGGTCACTCATCTAAAATCTTCAGTAGTAGCCTACGTTATGCATCCCATGTTATAGACTACCGGCCATGCCGACTGAGGGCGACGGAAAGTGAAAGTAAGGGGCTGCGATCGCACAGTCCAGGCTATAGGAGGGCGAAGTAAAAACACTTTTACAAATAACGAATCCCGATTACCACCCCGCTACTGTCTGGGGCTTTTGCTAAATGCATGAAATACAAGCCTACAAGACGGCTAGGCTACCTCCTGATCCTATAACTAACAAAAGAAATGGTTTATTTTAACACGGAGGAGAAGGACTCATTTGGCGCTTCAGTGCTGTAGCCTCGCAAAAATATTAGAGCGCTAGAATGTCCTAGTCATAACAACAATAATTAATTAGGACTATTTTCTGCTAAAACATTAGGCTACATATTTTACGTTCAACGTAGGCTTTAGGCCTACTGCGAGACATGTACAAAAAGACAATTACAGTGGGCATCACTTTGAAATGGCCACTTCAGTCACGCATTACGAGGCGTGAAGCTGCGTGAAGCTTTAGTACCACTTTCAGCCACTGTGCGTCGCTCTGCCACTGTACATCGCTCTGCCTGCCGCCCCTTATGAAAAAGCTTGATTTACCTCGATTTAGGCAACTTGGGTATGGCTTAAGGCTTGACTACACGGTGGTAACGAAAATCGAAATCGAAATTTGCTGTCTACATTATTGTCAGTGTTGGGGTAACGCAACTACGCAAATCAAAACAGTGGTGTGATAATTGAGCCAGTAGAGAAATAACTGTTCAGAATTAATCTGTAGCCTTGGGCAGGCTTCTGCAAAGTTTTTAACAGGCTACGCTATAGAGGCTTAGACAACTAGCCTGCTACAACTATGACCCACGTTTGGTTTCGTAAATTAATTTGCCCTACTTCTTGACTGCAATGTAGTCAATTGACTGTTTGACATGTCATTTTTATTTTTCTGTACAATAAACAAATACATCTGCTTTATAACGCAGAATTACATTCATATTTGGAACTTACATAGTCCAGTGCATCGTTACACTATGTTAGTGTTTCCCAAAACCATAGTAGCAACTAACGTTCGTAACCACTATCGTAAAGTTGTGTAGTTACAACTACACCTCTCGACCTGTGGTAGAATGCTAGTAGTTCCAGGGATCTTCATGTCAAAGACGTCACTGACGCCAGTTATTTGTTTGCAAATTAATAATTATAAATATATTTAGGTTTCTAATTGATATGTACACTTCTAACCACCATACATCCATATTTTAAAATGCCCAAGGCAGAAAATACATGTGCAGTTTGCAGCCATGTGCACGTAAGTAAAAGTCACACACCTGCAGATAATAATAAGGTGGTGCGCATTTTTTGACGAGTCAGCTGAGAATATGTAGCCTTTGATTTTCATAGAGGGGGGGTCCTTGTTAGTTTACGCAAACCGAGCCAAGGAGGTTGATTCACTTTGGATAATATGATCTGCACAAAAGATAAACTTAGGTAAACAACAATGTCAATATTGTTGTCAAAATCTTAACCCAGATTCGAACTCTTGGACAGGGAACTGCTGTGCAACGGCGGCTGTCATCTTCCGGCCTCAGCGCAATGCGCCACAGAAGTATGTGCAGGTGCCCGTTCACGTGCTACTAAACGTCATTAACTACCTTAGTCCAGACTACTGAAGTTTGGAAACTATCATGGTCCAAACTTACAGTACTATGTAAATATGTTTTGGGAAACAGTCGTAACTTACATGTTGGTTAGTTGAACGATGCATCCGGTTAGTAAAAAGCTAACCTCCGTAGTTGTACGGGAAACGCACCCCAGATCTGCTTGTAGGCCATTAGCAATCTGTTTATTTTATTTTATGAAGCCTACACAGTAGATCACATGCCATATTTTCACTTTCAATAGACAGATGCAATAGCCATTGGTCAAGTATTGAGTATAAAGCAATTAAGATAGTATGAAGTACTTTTTGTATAGGGTACTATCATAAAAATTCGTTAAAACGAATAGCATTTTGCAACTTGACAAAACACTGGATTAAATATCGTAGGCACAGGAGAAAACTTGTACATCCATTGGCCCGTGGGGAGATCACATGACAGTTGCCTCTCCCATCAGTGCTATGACTCGTTCGGCTGTGAGCTTGTTTCGCCAAAAAAAACTCTATTGCAGATATCAATGCGTCTTTGTTCATGGGTTTGGCCTCACAGCAGAGGCTTAGACAACTATGACCCACGTTTGGTTTTGTAATTTCCCCTACTTATTGACTGCAATGTAGTCAACTGACTGCTTGACAGGTTATTTTTATTTTTCTGTACAATAAACAAATACATCTGCTTTATGCCGCAGAATTATGCACTTGGCCAGCCTATAGAACGGGCACATTTTGGAGAGAATAGAGAATGTACGCATGCAAGAATCTGTAGGCTATTTGTGGCTGGTTACCAGCAAACAATGTTTAATGCATTAACTCAATACGTCAAAAATGTTCTAAACAATACAAACAGAAAGGATGCAGCAGGCAGAAAATAATGTAGAAGAGTCATTTCCAGTGGAAGAACAAAATGCTGAATGAAGCCCAAAGATATGAAGGCATATCTGGCAAGTTGTTATTTTTTGAAGACGTAAATGGTTGGGCTATAGGCCTAGTTTGCAAGAAGGAGACATAAAGCGTGAGCATGCCACACTATCCACAGCTGTGGTAGCGGGGGTAGGAGGATTACTGTTAGTGCAGGATTTATATAAAATTCTTCAACAGAAGGCCTGCCTCAAATGCAGGCTTGTCCAAAAAAAAGGCCTGTGGTTTGCGCAGCCTACAGTAAGTAGGTCTTAGTGAGTTAGGAGTCCTCTAGACTTCTTTTAAGCTGTCTCAGAGGTGAAAAGTTGCGTTCGTTGGGGGCATAGACCCTTGGGAACAAATGTCTGATGGCCCCCCCTGCACCCCAGCCAACGTGAATCGGGCGGTCAGTTAATAGGCCCATTTAAGGCACGAGCGCATCTGTGAGGCCAAGCCTCACCAAGTAGCCCGTTTGTTTACAACTAGCATTACATTTAATTAAACTGCTTATAGGTTATGCTGAAATAGTTTCAACATTTTGAATATCAGTGTCGGGTGAATTAGGAAATGCCTTATGGCTGAAAGCTGCTTGGGATCCCCCGTCAAGCAATAACCATACAAAAAGTTAAAAACAGATGACATGATCTTTGGGCCACTGACATAATGCGCCAAAATAATATAGCCTAGATATTCCAATATATTGAATACATGTGTTTATTTTAGAGGGGATATTGAACGTCATTTTTGAGCAATTTTGACAGCCCTAGTCCACTGTAGGCCACCAATCGCCTATTAACACCTTCCACCTAACCCCGGTGAGTGGGGGTCGCTATAATGCGTGTGAAATAGCACCATTGAGTAGCCTATGCGAAATAGCCTTAAAATCGTTCGGTGTTGTGTGCCTTCTAGTTTCTCCACCTACTGGTTTCCTTGCGCGTGCGCGCGCTTGCAGCAGTTGTCAGACATTCACAAACAAGTTGTTTTAGGCGGTTTGAAGTCGCCATACGCCATGAGCCGCGGCTACATTACAGCCACTTGGACAAAAGACATGTGAAAAAATATATGTTTTGAAAACTAGCATTAAACTGGATTCGATCCCGCAAAAGCAACACACGCGTGACTCTCTCCATCCTGATTCCCTACTCTTTGAGCCAACTAATGTTACGCGAATCAATTAACTATTGTAGGCTTCCATTAATTAATAACGTAGGCAACACCCAGGTAACATGTTGTCCAGGCTATCTGAAACAAGGGGTTGCCTCTCATCTACAACAACTGGTTACCTTGGGCTGCTACAGTCGTCAGTGCACTGTGCACAGTAGGCCTATGCTACTCTTTGTGGTTGATCAACTAAAAATAAAAGATGTATTTGGTGATGACGTTATTGTAGCCCTAGTAGACCTAAATTCTGAGAAATTAAATGGTACGAGAAACGATCTACATAGCGCACCAGACCGCGATGTCTTCAAGGGTTGAATGAAGGGAGTTTGTGTATTTTTCAAGTCAATAAACATTCTTATACAACAATTGGGTTCTATGGAACTATTTATTTGTTTCTGATTGGCCGAGAGACGTTCCATGAGTTGGAATATCCCTGGACATTTCAACTCAGACTTAGCACAGCTAATAATAAATCACTCCGCAATACAATGCGAAGATTTGACACAATGTTCTCATCCCAGCTCTCCACTATTTCAAGCAATGGGTCCCTATCTTTTACTGTCTATAGTTACTCCTTAGCAAACCATAACGAAACAGTGCTTCACCACATCTGTGGATTAAGCCACACAGTCAACTCAATGCAAGTAAGATAAACGAGGATGCTAATTGTTCTCAGCATTGCCAGCATTGTGTATAATATGATTGTCACTTGGAGGAGACTTGTAGATAACTAACGTTAGCATAGTTAGCTAACCGCTGCTAACCTGCTAGCATCGTCCGCCAGGCTGTGCACAGTAGTGTAACATTTATTCACCATAAATTAATAAAGTTGAGTGGTTCTGCAATGTAGACTATGTTTCCGTTTTTTTGCAGTACCATGTCCCTTACATGACATGGCCCATCCTTGTAACATGCATGCAGCAAACCTAGATATGAATGTGATTTCAGCCCGACTTTCAACATTTCTTTCAAGAAGACACGAAACCACAAAGACCGTGAATGAGGGATCTGGAATGTTGGTTACCTAGCAACCAAGACGCTGTCTATTGAAAAGGGAACTATTTTTTTGGTGCGTAAGAACGATGTCGAAATTAACATTTTTAAACAATAACGGGATGTTTTCAGATTATTTAGTTTGTGGTAGAATTGTTGTATAAAAGCAATATAGCATTTTGGATCGTGGGATTGGTCATGGATATTCCCACGGCTGTTTGCCTGCCTCGGCCGCCTCTGCCTCCGGCCTCGACGTCAACAACACCGTGGGTATATCCATGACCAACCCCACTCTCACTCGTGCTATATTGCTTAATTAATTTTCGAATGTCTTTGTCAGGGAACATCTGACTTTTAACCCTTAAAGGTGTAGGTTTTTGAACATTCTAAGTTCCGCAACAATTGAAGGTTCTAAAATTCTATGTTGAATTCAATGAACCCAGATATTCTTTAGAACGTTAATTTCTCAACATTCCCGTGACACCGGTGTGACGGTACTCCTTTAAGGGTTAAAACCCATAGGACTGGTAGTCGCTCAGACAAGGAGTTATAAGATAAAGGCAATACGATTTGTGTCACCTAATGCAGTTCAGTGAATTAGCAAGATACCATCAGAAGCCAACAATCATAAAAGCACCTGCCAGGCCTCTCCCCCTGCATGAAGCTGTCTGCGTGTTGTAGGCTAGATTTGCGTGAGTTCTTTCTATCTGCTTTAGTTTTGTGAGTTGTGACCACCTAGGCTATGTTATAGACGTTCCATGAGGTACCAGTGTTTAGCTGTGTCACAAAACGATAAGCTTTGTCAGACTACTTTTAAAATGATATTCAGGGCTTTATACATTTTAATCATTCGGGCTGAAGATTCTTCCAGGTGGGAAGACAAAGCCTTGGTTAAAATAAATTGACAGCAACATATCCAATCACATTAATGAAGTAAACTTTGACCATTAAAAATCGAACTGTTATAACGCGTCGCCGATGTTTTCAGTGGGTGCCGAGAGACGGCGCACCCCCGCCTATGACAAAGCGATAACAGCATCCATTACAAACAAACAGGAAGGCATTTGGCTGAGCAACGGAGGTTAAATATGCTCTATATTTTGTCCAAATGATGTCTATCATCGTGATAACAGGGGACTAACAGGAGAAAACCAGAATGTTTAATTTGTCCAAATGATGTCTATTCTTCTACGGGAAAACCAGAATGTTTAAACAGTTTATTCTACGGCTGCAAACAGGATTCACTGGCCGTTAACCAAATATGTCTTTATTAGGGCAGGGCAGGCATATTTCTGGCTATTAAATTATTTCTAAACCAGTCTGCTAAAGTCTGTAGTGAAGTCTGTGTAGGGTTTTCCAGCTCCATTTCTTTTTACGAGACACCATGCTCACTTGAGACCTCTGTCGGTTGTTGCAGCGCCAGTGGACCGCGAAGGAAACTGGCCAAGTCGAAGCACTGCCCACTGTACACATTCACGTCACAATCAGAAATTATTTGAAGTCTTTTATTTTACAAGACGGTAGACTAATAAGTGATAACTGTTTGGCTGACAGCCTTTAAAGTATATATATATATATATATATATATATAATTTCCAGGGAAAGGTTTTTTATGTTTTAGCCTATGTTACAGCAGGAATTAGTGCCTGGCATGTGGGGGCGTGGCATCACAATGGTTGCTTCCCATTGTGATGTCTGTCAACCATCACGATGGACGATGATCGTCCATCGGCACAAGCCTAACATGCACACACACACATACATGCACACACACGACACGCACAAACACGCACATGCACACAAACACATAAACACATAAACACACACACACCCTCACACACATGCACCCACACATACAAACACACCTACATACACAAAAAAACACAAAAAAACTAACATGCAACATGCAGGCACACAAACTCAATAAACACACAGAGAAGCACATACATACACAAAACAACTACACACTCTGCACACACAAGTATTACAACCACAAAAAAAGGAACAAAGTAGGAAATTAACACAATTTGACAAATTTCACAATTTTTTCACAAAAATGTCACAATTTTGAGGAAAAAATGTGCTGGACTGGGCGGCAGTCATATTTTGTACCGCTCTGCGGTACATCTAGTTTGTATAATTGCTTGCCTATACATTGCATGTTATATTGCAGACTCACTCTACTCCATTTATTCTATATTCTCATTCATTATTGTTAAATGTGAAGTTATGTTATAAATAAGTTGTATTATATTGTCATTTGTGAGATGATTACCATATTTTCCGGACTATAAGTTGCTCAAAATCTCAAAAGACAGACTATGTAACTGGACACAGAGGCCAAAAATATTGAGAATTCTACCGGGAATGTTAATGAGGAGTGAATGGTGGCAAGCTGAGGCAAGCCGGGAGATAATGAAGGCTGCCAACAAGGGCCTAAAACTGCACGAAATTGAAAGTGTAGGATCATTATGACACCTTCCGAATGCATGCCAAGTTTTGTTAACTTTTGTTCATGGGGGGGCCTTACAATAAAATAATTTATGTGTACATTTAGTGACCATTACACCAACAAGGATTCCGGGACACTGAAAGACCGGGTACACGAAACTTGGTGGGCATGTAACCCCACATGGATAGCATGGAACCATCGTTTTTCGTTTTGATCTGTAGCCCCCCCGCTGGACTGGACCCCCTGAAAGGAGGGTAGGGCAGACACAGTTTTCTGTGAATATCTTGAGAACCGTAGGGCCTAGGATGACCAATTTTTTCCGTATGTTTGCCTCCAGGGGTCATGTTAACACATTCCATGTGCACACATGTGCATAAACAGATACACACGCACACACACATACATACATTCACAGTAATCATACGTATGACACATACTCACACAGTAGACATATGTACGCATGCATGCACATGCACAAACACACATACGCAGGCAAACACACAAGCACGCACACACACACACACACACATAAACATAAACGTGTACACGCACACAATTCAAGAATTTCTCAGAATTATGAACAGGCAAGATGGGGGTGGGGTTGTATAAAATGAATTTTACATGTGAAATCTATGAACTAATCATGTTTTGGTACTTGTTGTCTAGCAGATACTAGTGAGAATTGAGTGTGGATAATGCAATTTAGTGAGACAGTTAGAATCATATAGGCCTTTCAGCGTAATTTATTTTTGTGGAAAAAATGTGCTGGACTTGGCGGCAGTCATATTTTGTACCGCTCTGCGGTACATCTAGTTTATTTAATTATGCATGATTTACTTTTTTGTGGAAAAAATGTGCTGGACTGGGCGGCGGTTATATTTTGTACCGCTCTGCGGTACATCTAGTTTATTTACTTATGCATGATTTACTTTTTTATGAAATTCGTAGGCTGGAATGCCTCGCAGCAACAATTGTTTAAATGTAGCCTAGGCTACTGCTTCAGCCTCTGGCAAGCTCAGAAGGGGGCGGCAAGTGACTGGTAGCTTGAGAGCGACGTGTTGGAGACCCATAGGACAACGACTTTTCATTGGCAACAATATTAAACCAGGCAACAATATAAAATATTAAGAAGAGCTCTTTTATGAATTAAATTGAATATTGGTCGAGTTAGCGCTATCAGGAGCTAGTTAGCTCTATCAGGATAATAGCTAACAGAACCTAGGACTTTTACAGGCTTTTCCCAAATCACGGAAATAACGTTAATGCAGCAGTAGCTAGCAGCAGAGAGTAGGAGCCATCAGGCAAGTGTTATTTAAATAAACTCCTGGTGTACTTACAAACTTTACAATGCCTCGTTTTATGAGTACAGAACATATTTGTACTACTGTAGAAGTTTGTTACCATTCCGGGCATTATTAGTGGGGTAATTTATGAGATACATCGTTGGTTCCGTTAGCGCCTGCTCTAAGCTATTATCCTGATAGCGCTAACTCGACCAATGTTCGACCAAGGGAAAAAAGCTTCTGATGAGGTGTTTGGCTCGAGGTCATGGTGCAAAGGACCCTAGGGTAAAATTACTCCGAACCATTGCTTTAATATGAATTTAAACATATTTAAAAACATGTTCAATTATATATATTTTCATAAATGTATATTGTGCGTCATTGGTAAACATGGCTGTGTAAGTCGCAGGACCAGCCAAACTATGAAAAAAGTGCGACCTATAGTCCACAAAATATGGTAGGCCTACTAATAATCAAAGCCACTAGCAGCCACTATCCAGTTTATAAGGCTCAATTTACCATTTATCATTTCTATGGTAACAACATCAGTTCAGATACAGGCATTACGCTAAATCAGTGTACTTACTCCAACATGTCATTTGATGGGTCCATTCTCCATAATGGCATGTATTCTCGAACGTATTCACAATTTGGTCTTCCACGATTTGGTCTTCCAGAAAAGTATAATAGAGTGGACATTGGAATTTCACAGAGGTTCCATGATGAAATAATTCATCTGTGTTCCCAATTACTTGTATGAAGCTCTCATTTGAAGGTGGAACACATGAATATTCAGGCACTATTTAAAAAAATGCAAAAGAAAGAAGAGTCAAAGGGTTAATTTCAGAATAAACAATTTGTAAAATAATTTTAAATGGTCCAAATTAATTATTCAGTGTGATTATTAAATATTGTAGTTTCTTGTATATCATATTATTACCCAACATGAAGTAAAATAGAGAACAGTCAAGGTACAGTGCTGATAGGAGACAATACTGTAATAATAAGTGCTACCTTTTATAAAAATTGATTGACAGTTCAGAGACATGTTAATTCAGGGATGTAGATAAGAAGAATAGACAGGATAGAGAAGGATGTCATGGTAAGTGTAATTTAAGTGTGTTGGAAGAGCTGGGTCTTCAAGAGATTTTTGAAGACAGGGATGCATTTTATCATCGAGAAACAGGAGATGAAAAAAGTTACGCGCCTTTTCTCGTTTTTATTTTTGAGCATGAAAAATTAAGTGATTAAGCTCAATAAAGTGATAAATGGAGCCATGCGCTCCACTTTCATTAAACCTCACGCCTTGTCAGTCAATAGTGAAAGTAAATAACTGTGTATAACTTTGTCGTTGACTATGAAACCAAAATGAAGTTATTATAGTTTCACTTTGCCTATGAATTCAAATAATAAGAGAGTGCAGATGCATGGTGGCTACTCTCTGCTGGTCACAAACAGGTTTTAGTAAAGCAAGGTTTAGGGAAATCCCTGTGTTCCATACACGGTCTCGCATGCAGGCAGTATCCTTAAAATGCCCCGCTGACTGTCAAAATACCAATGCACTGTTTGAAGTTGCGCTGCTTGCTATTAAAGGGAATGACAGATGTCACTCTCATTGGTTTAAAGGATGTTACGCTCAAAACACACCCATGACTGATTAAGAAACAGAAGAACAACCGTTTTGTAACAATGCGCCCGACGTCTGATCACAAAATCAAACCAATTGTGGACTGGACACGCCCTAAATGTCTTTTATAGGGTTATTAAAGGGATATTTAAGCTTTGCACCTCTGGCCAAGCATTTCAGATCGCCCTAGATAGGGCCCTGTCTATTTTAAAGGTCAGTTTGAACATACATTCATACAACAAATGTGCTTTCCCATAAAAATGTAATTGCAAAGACATACAAAACCCAAATTGTTTTACAACCATATTGGAAGTTTGTATCAAGATAATTGATAGATAATGAAAACGTACCTTTGCATTCCACTATACCATTCCACTGGCCTTTCGCACAATTCAAAACTCCACCTGGTGTTGCAGTGTATGGTGACTTGCATGTATACCTCACGGTAGCTCCATCTTGATACTCAACCACATCTGGATTTAACTCCATATGTTTGCCATTAGGCTTACCACAGCTTTCTGAATGGAACATAGAATAATGACGTATAAATACATATAAGACATATAAGTATGTGGTTCTCAAAGTGAGCCATGGACTGGGGGTCCTCAAAATAATTAGTTATACATTATAAAGCTGTGCTGTATCATTACAAAAAATGCATATCTTTGATTAGCAAATCTTACAAGTTGCAAATATTTCAGTTGAAATTCCATATATCATATTTTCAGCGCTTGATATTTATTTAGTTTTACAGCCTGAAAAACACATTATTTGGGAAGCAATGTTTGGCCATTAATATTTTTTATGCCACTGCTGAGTTCAGTCAGGAAATTTTGAGTGACACAGTTAATTGTTTTTTTATGAGAACCAATCAGTACTAGCTCCAAAAGGAAGCACTGTTTAAATTTCTGTGGTCTGCAGTCTGCAAAGAAGAAAGAACAAACATGTTCTGAATGCCTTACCACAAAAATCCGATACCGCATGGCACAGTTCATCTCACCAAGATCACAAAATTCATAGTTTACCCACCTCTTATTTTACCACTACATCCCTGTGTGGGAGACCACCACAGACAGCTGGGAAGAAGACATTGGTATAAAGTGCTGGAGATGGCTAACTAGGTGATGAGTCAGGAGGTGGGATGTTGGCTCTTATTGTGTCAATTTTATCTATGAAGAATTTTAAGAATTTTTCACATTTCAGAATAACAAAGGTTCTACTGTATGTGCCATATTTTAAATAATTTAAATATTTTTCATGAGTGAATGTCTATTTCTAAAATGATACAGGGTTGAAAAAGTTTTTAATGTCAGCACCGTATTGACAGCAAGTAGCCTACACTATTATAATAACAGGTTAATTGTTGTACAGGAGAGACGTTTCAATTAATAAAAATAGAGGTGTATTGGTATCAGCATCGGCAATTGGCCATAATGATCTTGTAAATAACGGCATGTTGGATATCGCCTAAAATTCAATATTGTGCATCCCTACTATTAACCATTGTTTAATAAACAATTTTGTGACATAAACAAAACTAGGGAAAGAGGGTGGACTGCCTAATTTCCCAGACTAAACCCTGGGGATTATTTTGCCCCAACGTAGTGGGTTAGTCTCTACTGCAAGGAGAGTCTGTCTGGAAGGTGTCTAACTCTCTTGGGATAAGTACGTTCAGTGGGTATGTCACTCAAAGTGTCACCGAAGGAGGGTGGCATGGAGCACGGCTGGTGTGACGTGATGCCTTGAGTAAACACCTGGACTGGTGGAGGTCAGTGTTTGGAATAACGCCGTTTAAAAGAATGGCGTTAGGTAACAACGTTATTTTTTTCACTAACGGGGTAATCTAACTAATTACTTTTCCCATTGTTACAACACTGTTAACGTTACTAGACATTAAATGCGGTGCGTTACTATGCATTGATTGATTAAACTGTGTAATCCGAACGCACCCTGGCTCACAGCTAGTGAGGAGGTGGGTTAATAATGACTAAGCGATTATGATTGGCTAAGGCAGAGTCGAGTCATGTTTCATGATAGCCAATCAGAGCCAGTGTTTTTACACACTTGCCAGCACACGTGCCAGACACACACACGCAACAGCTAAAACAGATATTCAACGAAACAGCAGAGGTCAGGAGTAATCCCAAAAGCTGGCTTTTTCAATGTGGAGATATAAGCACTTACAGGCAAGAACATGCATGTAATGTGTACATGTCCAGGAGCGAAGACTTTGTCTACATCTGTTGTAAGCAACTCTAATTTAATGAAGCATCTCACACACGCTAGTGGCCAAAAACACCGATACCTCCACCACAGATGATAGCTCGCCATCCACTAGCAAAGAAGGACTCGGAGCAAAGTCCTCCAAGCAGCAAAAGCTAGATCTTTCTGCCTGACAACAAAAACCTATGACACAGGCTGAAGTCAACCGTAAGTCTGTCGATGTGCAATATCTTGAATTTCCTCTTGGGGATCAATAAAGTATCTATCTATCTATCTATCTATCTATCTATTAAATATTGAAAGTTATGTAGCCTACAAACACCTGTCTGTTCTACTCATTTCAACTGGCTGCTCAAAACTGCTTAAAAAATCCAAATTCTTTGACATATAGCAACTTTTGTAACAGTAACGCAAATAGTTACTTTCCCTGGTAACGAGTTACTCTTATCATAGAGTAATTCAGTTACTAACTCAGTTACTTTCTGGAACAAGTAGTGAGTAACTATAACTGATTACTTTTTTAAAGTAACGTTCCCAACAATGGTGGAGGTGTACCAGGAACAGCGTCACCCTCTGCAATCTGACCAGAAGGTTCTTCAGATTGGGATTGATGTTCCGGGTGATCCTGAGGTTGGGCTGAGGTTGATCGTCACTGGAACCTGATGTGGAGACCAGTTGATCGATGTGCCTCTTCCAAATGCGATGATCATTATGACCGCCGCTAGCGAAGCGGTCATATAGTGATTGTCAAAGTTTTTTTTTTCCCCCGTCATCTACTTCCTGAATTTTTGGTCAACGATACCCGGGACACCGAAACACCGGTGCACATGAAATTTGGTGGGTATGTAGCCCCACTAGACTAGAGTCCCCGGGGGCCACTCCCGGCCCACATCAACCTTGCCCATAATCACTCATTTGTGATTTACACCTCTCCGGTAAAAAATAAAAATGCAATCATTCTGCTTTAATCGCCCCTCTCTTCAGTTAAGATGTTCAGAACTGCACCAAATTTTATGTGTATGATTAACCTTGACATTCTCTGGGGGTATGCCAAGTTTCATAGAATTTCATCCATGGGGGTCAAAAAAATTAAGTTATGTGTACATTTAGTGACTGTACACTCATTGGCCTGTAGATGGTGGTGCATACATATACACATGCACACACACACTATCGGTATCGACAATTAGAACGGCCGATAAATACTTACAAATTCAGTAGAATTAAAGGAAAACCAAATATTCATCATTATCTTTTGGCTGCATTTTAGTCGTTTGTCCACCAGATGGCGTATCGTTGCAGTGAGACGTAATTTTGTTGGAAGTTAATCTAAAGTGGGTTGGAAAGACACGCTTCCTAGCCTACAAGGACAACACTGTAGCTTACCGCAGAGAACGTCTAATAAGGGTAGGATGATTTCTGCATGACATGTAATTCCCATTTCTTTTTGAAGCCGAAATAAATCTGAGAATGTTTATCTGACATGCTTGGTTTTTACTGCAGGTAGGCTACGTTAATCTTAAATTATATCAATAGGACGTAAGGATGTAAGTAAAAAAAATAATGTTACCGTTAGCATTGGTTGAGTGATGGAGGCCAATTTGATTATTGATGTATTTGTAGAAAACCATAAATGCGGTTATAGGCTACCAAGCAAATTGATAACAGCACTAATTGTATCTTTCGACTGTCACTTCATTTGCTTATGACCATAACCTAGGCTACTAACAGGACAACTAAGTGAGTTAGCCACAGAGTTGCATTTAGAATAGCTCTGAAACCGGGGGGCGAACACGTCGCAGGGGGCGCCAGTGCGTGGATATCTCAATCGCAAAATTAAACAATATTTCTATCGCCCGCCTATCTTGGACTAGGCTGGGTGAACTCAGCCTGATCTGCCGGCGATTTCTTTTTCGACTTCTTAAAAGATTGAGCTTGGTCCAGTGATACATTTCGCCGTGTATGCTGAAAGCTGTAACTTAGTCTTCACTCACTGCCTTAATGGTCCACCACTCACAAGAGAGCCCAGACGGTAGCGAATATTAACGCACCGTCATTATTCCCCATGAGACTCACGACACGCAGTAGCGAGTAATGTGTAGGCCTAATACATTACTTTTTTGAGTAACGACCCCAACACTGAGCCACCTGCAGGCGCCAATGGGTACAGACACTAATCATTTCAGATAGGACCACACACACATTTGCCAGGGGTTCAGCCCCGCATGTAATTTCAAAAGTGGACAGACAAAGCCTATGCTATTTGAAGTTAAACAAAACATACCGTATTTGAGTGCGGTTCATGACGCTGCTTATCAAAGTAGACGCAGCAGGTCTCTTTCAACATGTCCTGTTACAATTGCAGCTGCTTCCGATTATGTTGAAAATTTAGAAAGTAGCTTACATGACGGCATTTTTGAGCTTCTGGTAGTAACTTGCTAATTAACTAAAGCAAGACTTGAGTGATATCACACAAGGCGGACAGAAGTGAATTAAATAAAATAGGTTAACATGCTTTATTTGAACATTGCAATACCCACCCAACAGGGTAGGAATTTCACGGCGGCCATGACGGCCATGGCCGTCGTTGCCCCTTGCATTGGCCGAGATGCCCCTTTGAAAATCAGAGGTTTACAGGCCACTGTGGCCTTGGTGCCATGATTTTACATGATTTCATAACAGGCCAAATATAAAATAAATGTTAAATAGCCTAGATATCTGTAAATATTAGATGATCAGATGATTTACAGTTCTATGTAATATGTCATGTTTCATGTTTTTGTAATGTTTCATACAGTGATGCAGGTCTATTGAATAGGCTAAATACAATTTCAATATTTTTTTTTAGCCTACTGTATAGTTATAGCCTACTGAATAGTTAACTATACAGTAGGCTATAAAAATGATTGAAATTGTTAAAGGAACCATATGTAACATTGTGGCCAAAACCGGTATTGCAATCACTTTCAAATTACTGTAGGGCGGTGTGTCCCCTCCCCCCTGACTCGAGGTTGCCAACCCGGATGCCGAAACACTACTGACTTTGTTATTAGTAGTTAGGTGGAGGGTGGCGCATCAGGCCAAAACACGACATGACATGACATGACAAAACACATCAACATCAGTTGAGGGCTGCAACTTCACTTTTTAAATGACAATATCCTGGCCGGACTACTGTTGTCAGTGATATAAGTATTTGAAATGAACATGATTTCTTAATGTCTAGTGACATATCAGGGCTATTTCATGATTAAGTGAAATACATTTCTTACATACGGCTCCTTTAACTTTGGCCTTGGTGCACTGACATGTGGCCTTTGTGCCCCCCACCAAATATGCCCAACTGAAGGCCAAGTGGCCTTGCCCCCAAAATGGTGAAATTCCAAGCATGCCATGTTTCGGATAGATGACAGCACCTTGTAACAGATTAGCCCAATTCTCAGTTGTGCAATAAAAGCAGTATCATCATAGCAGTATTATCATATCATTGATAATCGTTCACATTTTACTATATGCTAATGACAACCACTGCCCCTCAGCTGGAGTTGCTGGAGGAGTCTCCAAAGTACAGGGAGACAGAACGCGAATGACTTGAGTATGAATATCACACTTTTTCAAAAGGGGAAAAAAGATGAAGACAATGAGTAAAGGGCGATGCTAGAGTTTGAGGAATTGTGTCTTGTTGCTGTAAAGGAGAACGCGAGAATGACTGCCGCTGACCCACGTAGGCTCACAAGTAAGAAGCATAAATCAGCCTTAAACTGCATTAAGATGTCCACACAAAATGCAGCCTCCTTTTTGTCAGCAGAAATTCGCATCAGCAAATGTGGTTTGGGAAACGGGGACACAGAAAATTCCTCCACACATGTTGCATTGATTGACAATGAGCGTCACAGAGTGGAGCGCTGTCTGCTCCCTGGGGGTGATAGCAATAATGTTACGGTTAAAATTAATAATAATTTAATTTCTAGACTAGTTTCAGTTGGCCATGTGGCCCTTCTTGGTTTAAAACAAAGACACCCTCCCCTCCCCCAAAGAAATGCTAATGTACTGGTTCTAAGGTCTATCAGGTCAAAGGATGTTACCTTGATATAATGTATCCATGTGTCATGAAATGTAAATATATTCATGTTTGGTATCATTGTAATAGTCTCGGTACAAGGATTGTAATGATTTGATTGTGAGAATGTTTGGAACATTCTATAAGTGATATTTCTGATATATAAGATATCTCTCCTCATGCTATTCAGATAGGTGTGAAGTGGGTGTGAGTAGGTGTGTCTGATGCCAAGTGGAGAACCAACCAAGTGGGCTTGTTTTGGCGCCAAAATTCTTCCTTTGTTTAAACCATACAAAAGTAACTAAACTGCAATGTTTGTCAGACAAGAAGAAGATTAGAAGGATGGAGAACTGAAGCGAGGGAGAGGTTGGCTACAGGCCAACCTAGGCCCTACAGGCCTAGGCTACATAGACAATAGACCATTTTTTTTGTACCCTCTCTGCTTGTAACAGAATAAACCTGATTCCTGAGTTTTTCCTGAACTTTGCCAGTCTAAGATTAATATTAAGTAATTATTCACCACAATTACTTTCAGGGGTGTTGACTGCGCGCTCTGCTGGTGTTTTGCTCATCGGTTTTGACCCATGGGCAGAAAGTTTAAGGTTTTTCAACAGTGACGCTGCACAAATAGCTTTGCGCGGTGTTTTTTTTTTCCCGTGGATGATTTTGTTTATTAAAAGATATTTTGAGCCAAAAGTGGGGGGGCCATCGGCTCCCTGGCCACTGTGCTTCCGGCGCCTATGACGACACGTGTGTGGGATGCTTGGGTTTTATTCACTCGGTGCTAGCACTGTCGTCTCTTCTCATCTGTGCCCCTCCGCAGCGCCTCGCTGGAAGTCGAAGCCCCTCCTGCCATCGAAGCCGTGTAGAGCTACTTCCATGATCGAGGTGAAGGCATACGTCACATCGGTGGGAAAAGCAGGAGGAGCCCAAGCCATGGGTAGGACGATGTCAAACCTGGTGGTCCTCGAGCGCCACTTTTGGCTGAATCTCACACAGATTCACAACAGAGACAAGTCTGTCCTCATAGATGCTCAATTGTCTTGTCTGTACTTCCTGCGAAAACTCAGGCGCAGCAAGTGCTCCACCAGCCATCATGACCACATTCTACCGAGGCACCATTGAGAGCATCCTATCCAGCTGTATGGCTGTGTGGGCGGAAGCTGCACTGAATACAACAGGAAAGCCCTGCAGCGCATAGTGAACACAGCTGGAAGGATCATTGGTGCTTCACCCTCCCTGAAGGACATTTACACCGGTGGCGACCAAAATTGTGAGTGATGCAAGTCACCCCGGCCACAATCTGTTTGATCTACTGCCCTCTGGGAAGAGGTACAGAAGCCATGGGACTACCAGGGCAACAGCTTCATACACCAAGCTGTAAGGATGCTGAACTCTCTCCCTCCTCTCCCCCTCCACCCCTCAGCTACATAACACCCTGGACATTGGACCCACAATGGGCCTGCACTACTCCACCTGCACACTTGAACACTTGCACACTTGTACACTTTACAACTTGGTGTTGTTGTCCTGAAAACACAACACTTCTGCTGTACAATAACTTGCACCACTATGCCACTTTCTTTATTACTTAGGTCAAACAGTATTTTATAGTATTTTACAGTATTTGCACTAGTATTTTATTGACTGTCTATGCACAATTTCAAAAAATTTTGCTGCTCTTATTTTTTCAATTATTATATGTGCCCTCTTATTCACTTATTTACTTACTTTTTGTTTACTTGAATGTTATGTTGTCTGTGGACTTAAAATTGATCAAATATGTCTTGTCTTCAGTGGGATTGAGGTAATTTGATCTCTTTGTATGTCTGGAACATGTGAAGGAATTGACAATAAAGGACTTTGACTTTGACTTTGACTTTGTAGGCGGTCTCTTAGGCGAGGCAATTTCCATGCTGACAGAAGTTTGAGGTGACTCAGAAGTAGGGTTGGATATCGTTTGGGTTTTTCATCTTAAATCGACTTTTAAAACGGTGCCGGTGCCGAAACGGTGCCTGAACCGGTACTTTGTTTTTAAATTAAAATGGTCTAAAGCAGTGGTTTTCAAAGGGGGGGCCACAAGGGGGTGCAGGGGGGCCTCAGCAAGTTGGAAGGAAAAGATAAAAGCAACAAATAAATACATTTGAAAAATTTAAAATATACCTATTACTATGAGGGTTGATATACAATGCCATTATAATGTGACACATATCTGAACATTATATTTCCCATGATAATGACTGGGAACAATAGTAGAGTGATAGCTCTCATATAGCAGAAAGCCCCAAATGCAATTTTTACACACTGTATGCTCCATCGGAAAGTGCTTGCGGCTAAAATAACTAGATGTACCGCATAGCGGTACAAAATATGACCGCCGCTCAGTCCTGTACATCCGTTCCGCGAAAATAAATCACACTTCAATTTGTCTCCATATTTTACTCCATCCCCCACTCTTGAAACTTTTGTGTATGCTTGTTTGGCATGCCTGAGTGTGTGTGCGGCTGCACAGAAAGTACCCTACTGGTGCTGAAAAGGTGAATAGATTGTAGAATAGCCAAAGAAGATGTAGCATTGTTATAAAACCTTTAAAATCTCTAAACAATCACAAGTAGGGCAGGTCATCACAGTTCATCCATTGCAACTGGATTGATGAAAGGTCACTTACACCTGTAGGCTACATTGTATTTGGGAAAAGCAAAAGGTATCAGCATAATGTTATTTATTTATTTATTTTTTATGTATTTTTAAACAAAAACATCTCTGTCAGTTCCATGCCGTTTTCAACAGCTATCAAAAACAAAGGTCATTTTTGGATGGATGGATTTTTTTGTGAATGTTTCTTCTTCTACATAAGATTTTAGTCATCTTTAGTTCATGTAATACTTTATTGTCAATGCACAAATTAAGTAACAGTAGTCTGAAACGTTATTGTTAATGCACAAATTAAGTAACAGTAGCCTAGTCTGAAACGAAATGCTGTTTTACATCTAACCAGTGGTGCAAATAACTGACATGTCCAAATGGGCCTTGATGAAATGCGTCGCTAGACTGTTCACACACATTTTAACGGGCCAAAGTTGAAGAGCTTTTGTCCGTTATTGTTAGTGCAAATATAGGCTGATTCATGTTCCCTTGCATTGTTTAACTGAGGTCCATGGCTAGTCTGGCTTTCATCAGACCAAGCTCAATCTTTTAAGAAATCAAAAAATAAATAGCAGGCAGATCAGGCTGGGTTCACCCAGCCTAGTCCATAGGCACCCGATATTGTTTAATTTTCCGATTGAGATATACACGCTCTGGCTATTCTAAATGCAAAAATGCATCAGGGAGTTATGACAAAACGGTAACTAACAAACTAGATCCTAATAGAAAGCTGTTAGCTTCCCTAAGCTACAGGTAAGATTATAAGGTAGGCCTATTTACAACATAAATTGTCAATAGGCTATGCTGGCGACACAAATAAAATCTCCTTTGGAAACCAATGGCTTACGCCTTACAGTATCAAGCGGACTTAAACTGTCATATCGTGGCGAAAAGTTGTAATAACATTCATGCAGCTCCATGAGTCAAGGAAAGCGTGAATGAAGTAGCCACTTCTAAATGGGACCCACTACACAGTAGCTTAAGGTGTTTTGCTAAAGCAGCCATAATGAAATGAAGGTGTCATTGTTTGGATACTTCACACACACGTGCTTTTTAATTTCACAGACTACAACTACCAAGCTGTAATGAAAGCACATCGATTCCCCTCTCACACCCTGCACGCACTTAAAAAACAAAATAAACAGGCGTCTCAGTCTCGCATGTATAGGCAAAACTGTATCAGACCGATTGTAGCGTTGGTAAATCTTCCATTGCACAGAATGATTTTTGTAGCGTGCAATAAATGACAGTCGAAAGATACAAACAGTGCTGCTATACATTTGCTTGGTATAACCGCATTTATAGTTTTCTACAAATGCAATAAATCAAATGCCTCCATCACTCAACCAACGCTTAACGGTAACATTACCTAGGTCCTTATTGATATTACAAGATTAACGTGCCTGCAGTAAAACCAAGCATGTCCGATAAACATCCTCAGATTTATTTCGGCTTCAAGAAGAAATGGGAATTACACTTCATGTGAACATCGTCCTATCCTTATTAGATGTTCGCCATGTAAATTACAGTCCTTCTATGAAGCGTCCATTGTTTTTCCAACCCACTTTTAACTTCCAACAAAATTACGCCTCACTGCAACGATCGCCATCTAGTGGACAAACGACTACTTCGCCAATACTGAAAATGCAGCCATGATGATGATGATGAATATTTATTTTGGCTTTCTTTTGATCCTACTGATTTTCATTTTTACCGGGGGACAAATCACAAATGAGTGATTATGAGCCAGGTTGATGTGGGCCCTTGAGACCAACATACCATAAAAGATTCACAGAGAACTGTGTCTGCCCTACCCTCCTTTCGGGGTCCAGTCCAGCGGGGGCTGCAGATGAAAACGAAAAATGACGGTTCCATGCTATCCATGTGTGGGGTACATGCCCACCAAGTTTTGTGTACCCGGTCTTTCAGTGTCCGAACTTTGTTGGTGTATCGTCACTAAATGGAATCCTTGTTGGTGATCCTACACTTTTAATTTCGCAGTTTTCACTAAATGTACACATAAATTATTTTATTGTAAGGCCCCCATGAACGAAAGTACACAAAACTTGGCATGCATTCGCATACAGAGGGTGTCATAATGATCCTACACTTTTAATTTAGGTGCAGTTTGACCTTGTCACATAGAGATATTGTGATGAAAACACCAATTGTTTTTGATATTTTTAATTTTTAACTAGGTGGCAATATACATGAAATAAGTGGTAATGGGATGGGTTGACATGCCCCTTAGGACTGGGAAGGGCAGGACACAGTTCTCTGTGAATATCTTGAGAACTGTAGGGCCTAGGATGACCAATTTTTTCCATTATGTTTGCCTCCAGGGTCATGTTAACCCATTCCATGTGCACACATGTGCATAAACAGATACACACGCACACACATACATTTATAGTAATCATAATTATGACACATACTCACACAGTAGACATATGTACGCATGCATGCACATGCACAAACACACATACGCAGGCAAACACACAAAGCATACACACATACACACACACCCACACACATAAACATAAATTTGTACACGCACACATGCACATAATTCAAGAATTTTTCCCGTCATCTTCTCCCTGAATTTTTGGTCATTGATACCGGGACACCAAAACCACGGGGTACATGAAATTTGGTGGGTATGTAGCCCCACTAGACTTTTACGGAAAAATTTCATTTAGTACCTGGGACCACCACCCCGGGTTCTGGGGTTCTCTGTTGGGGGTATGCCAAGTTTAAAAATGAAAATGCAATATTAGAATTTCATCCATGGGGAACTGCAAAAAATTAGGATATGTGTACATTTAGTGACTGTACACTCATTGGCATTTAGTGACTGAATGGCGGTGCACACATATACACATGCACACACACAGGCACCCACATACTATCGGTATTAGAACGGCCGATACATAATTACAAATTCAGTAGGATTAAAAGAAAGCCAAAATAAATATTCATCATGGCTGCATTTTTTCATTTTATTGGCGATAAGTAGTTCTTTGTCCACTAGATGGCGCATCGTTGCAGTGAGACGTAATTTTGTTGGAAGTTAAAAGTGGGTTGGAAAAAACAATGGACGCTTCCTACAAGGACTGTAATTTACCGCAGCGGACATCTAATAAGGATAGGACGATGTTCACATGAAGTGTAATTCCCATTTCTTCTTGAAGCCGAAATAAATCTGAGGATTTTTATCGGACATGCTTGGTTTTTACTGCAGGTACGTTAACCTTGTAATATCAATAAGGACCTAGGTAATGTTACCGTTAGCGTTAGTTGAGTGATGGAGGCATTTGATTGATTGCATTTGTAGAAAACTATAAATGCGGTTATACCAAGCAAATTGATAGCAGCACTGTTTGTATCTTTTGACTGTTATTTATTGCACGTGCTACAAAATCATTCTGTGCAATGGAAGATTTACCAACGTTACACCGGTCTGATACAGTTTTGCCTATACATGCGTGAGACTGAGACGCCTGTTTAACCTTAAGCTACTGTGTAGTGGGTCCCATCTAGAAGTTGTAGCTACTTCATTGTGAAGTATCCAAACAATTTCCTTGACTCATTATGGCTGCTTGAATGTTATTACAATTTTTGGGTCCCATCGATATGGCAGTTTAAGTCCGACTCTTGATGAATGTTATTACAAGGCGTAAGCCATTGGTTTCAAAGGAGATTTTATTTGTGTAAGCCAGCATAGCCTATTGACAATTTATGTTGTAAATAGGCCTACCTTATAATCCTACCTGTAGCTTAGGGAAGCTAACAAGCTTTCTATTAGGATCTAGTTTGTTAGTTACCGTTTTGTCATAACTCCTTGATGCATTTTTGCATTTAGAATAGCCAGAGCGTGTATATCTCAATCGGAAAATTAAACAATATCGGGTGCCTATGGACTAGGCTGGGTGAAGCCAGCCTGATCTGCCCGCTATTTATTTTTTGATTTCTTAAAAGATTGAGCTTGGTCTGATGAAAGCCAGACTAGCCATGGACCTCAGTTACACAATGCAAGGGAACATGAATCAGCCTATTTTTGCACGAACAATAACGGACAAAAGCTCTTCAACTTTGGCCCGTTAAAATGTGTATGAACAGTCTAGCGACGCATTTCATCAAGGCCCATTTGGACATGTCAGTTATTTGCACCACTGGCTAGATGTAAAACAGCATTTCATTTCAGACTAGGCTACTGTTACTTAATTTGTGCATTAACAATAACGTTTCAGACTACTGTTACTTAATTTGTGCATTGACAATAAAGTATTACATGAACTAAAGATGACTAAAATCTTATGTAGAAGAAGAAACATTCACAAAAAAATCCATCCATCCAAAAATGACCTTTGTTTTTGATAGCTGTTGAAAACGGCATGGAACTGACAGAGATGTTTTTGTTTAAAAATACATAAAAAATAAATAAATAAATAAATAAATAACATTATGCTGATACCTTTTGCTTTTCCCAAATACAATGTAGCCTACAGGTGTAAGTGACCTTTCATCAATCCAGTTGCAATGGATGAACTGTGATGAACTGCCCTACTTGTGATTGTTTAGAGATTTTAAAGGTTTTATAACAATGCTACATCTTCTTTGGCTATTCTACAATCTATTCACCTTTTCAGCACCAGTAGGCTACTTTCTGTGCAGCCGCACACACACACTCAGGCATGCCAAACAAGCATACACAAAAGTTTCAAGAGTGGGGGATGGAGTAAAATATGGAGACAAATTGAAGTGTGATTTATTTTCGCGGAACGGATGTACAGGACTGAGCGGCGGTCATATTTTGTACCGCTATGCGGTACATCTAGTTAGGATTAGATTAATGTATTTTTACATTTGCCGTAGTATTGTCGATGGGTTTAATAACACATCGGGTCCTTGGCCAGAACCTAGTGGTATTTGGGGGGCCTTGTCATGGAAAAGTTTGGGAACCCCTGGTCTAAAGCATGATTTTTTTTAGTTTTTATTGATAAGACAAATTTGAACATGAAATTGAACTGTTATATTCCATTTACTATCAATATCTCATTGCTCCTATGAATAATACATTTAAATATTAAAACAGCTTGCACACACAATGGTGCTCTGCTTTCAAGTTTACCCAGTGTAGGCGGTTTGCCATAAGGTATGTTAAAACCGATTGCCATAGAACTGCCAGGTCATGGACAACGGCATTTGCAAGCGAGCTAATCTAACAGGGACTCTACTTTCCAGTTAATTCAGTGTGTTCCCAAATACTTCAAGAAATGTCATGTCTTAACCCATAAAGCCCTCCTTATACTGACAGACTTTGGAAAGATTTGCAAAGTTTTGGAAAAGATTTTTGAAAGACTACAGTCTCAGACCCTCTCACATCTAAAGACAAGTAGTAGAGTTTTAAGTCACATTTGATTTGATCCATATGATTTTGCAATGACTAGGGATCTTGCAGGGTCACTATTTACAAGACTGCAACTAGATTCCTTTAAAATATTACCCATTGTGCAATAGATAAACAGGAACTGAAATGATAAAAGCCTACTAAACTCAAAGTCGTATTTTCGTATTTCTGCAGCATTGTTTCATGCGTGACATCCCTAACCGATATAGAGTTGTTCTGACACGTGGAAGAGCCGACTAAATATATATAAGAAATGACAAATATTATAAGAATAACAAATAATCATATAGACTACAGCTGTCGCCTACTTTGCCCCTTCCTGTTTGGTGTTGGAGAGAGGTCACTATTGGTTTTTATAGTTCACGTCACTATTTGAATGAGCCACGACTAGAAAGACTTGTCGTAACGGCAAAATTAGAAAAGGACTGACTCCGACTGACTTAAAACCGCTAAGATTGGCACCTTACACTTAACGATCTAGTTGACGGGAGCGCGCCGCGATTCCAGTACAACTCCCATGATTTCTGTCCAACTTTGGAAATTTAGTCGCCGACTGTGAAAACAGACCAAAATCGTACAATGTAAGGCCGCCAATACACACAATACTTTTGAACATGTTAAGCCAGCGGTCCCCAACCACCGGGCGCTGCGCAGCCTCAGGTCAGCTCACTTCACTTGATCAGTTCTTGACGATCGGTAGTGTCACACGAAGTTGCTAAACTGCTAGAATGAGCAACAAAAAACAAGCATCTTTAGCAGGTGCACTGGCCAGAGTGTTTGAGTTGCGAGAGCCGCTGCAGAGATTTCTTACAGAAAAAAAGTCACCGTTAGCTGCACTTTTTATTGATGAGGACTGGGTGTCAAAACTCGCTTACCTGTGTGACATATTCGGGTTGCTTAATGACCTCAACCTGTCACTCCAGGGGAGAATATTGACTGTCTTTAAACTGGCAGATAAAGTAGATAGATAGATAGATAGATAGATAGATAGATAGATAGATAGATACATACTTTATTGATCCTCAAGGGGAAATTCAAGGGTCTCAGTAGCATACAGACATAACACACAACATGCACTTACAACAGAAATGGTAAACATTAGTATAGTATAAACATATAACTAAACTCCACTGTACAATAAAGATAGTAGAAGATAAGATAAGAAACTAACAAAACTAAATACTAAATACACTATATAAGTTAAATTTAGAAAGTCCAATGTGCTTGAGGGTGATCAAGCATAAGACGCTTGTAGTGACAGGGCCAGGACTGGTGAGGTGCTAAAGGGAGTGAGTGTCATGGTGAAGGTGCAAACAGTAGTCCAACCGTAGTCCTTAGTTGTGTGTGCCTGGCAAGGTGCTCAAGAGAGTGGGTGTCATGGTGAAGGTGCAAAAAGTAGTCCAACATTAGTCCAACAGTGCAACAGTAAGGTCTAGAGACCAGCATAAATAATATAGACAAATAGGAGAGTAAAGTGTAATGTAGACAAGGTAAAATAAAAAAAAACTATTTCAGTGCAAGAACAGGTTGAGGTAACAGTGTAGTAGTGAAAACATTAGGCTGTGTACAATAGTAAAAAAGTAGTAAAACAGTAGTAAGCAGTAGTGGGCAGTCAGTACTCAAAAAACATGGACATGGAGAGGGTGGAGAGGCAGACAGACTAAGCAGAGAAGTCTATCTCTCCTCTTCCCTTTAGTGAGGCATTGAACAGTTCAATGGCCCTAGGAACAAATGACTTCCTCAGCCTTTCAGTTGTGCATGGCAGTGGCGAAGTCTCCAGCTGATCAAGCTCTTTTGGTTTTGATAGTGCTGTAGAGCCGGATGACATTCATTGTCCAAGATGTTGATCAGTTTGTTTAGGGTCCTCTTGTCAGATATTGAAGTGATGCACTCCAGTTCAGCTCCCACTACAGAGCCAGCCTTCCTTACCAGCCTGTCAAGTCGCCCAGCATCCTTCTTCTTTGTGCTTCCTCCCCAGCATACCACTGCATAGAAGAGGGCGCTGGCCACAACAGACTGATAGAACATCCTGAGGAGCTTGCTGCACACATTGAAGGACCGCAGCCTCCTCAGGAAGTACAGCCTGCTCTGTCCTTTCTTGTAGAGTGCATCAGTGTTGGCTGACCAGTCCAGTTTATTGTCCAGGTGGAGACCCAGATACTTGTAGGTGCTTACCACCTCCACATTGACCCCATCAATGGAGACTGGTAGCAGAGCGGGCTTAGACCTTCGGAAATCCACCACCATCTCCTTGGTCTTTGAAGTGTTAAGTTGAAGGTGATTGAGTTTGCACCAATGCACAAAGTCCTCCACCAGGCTCCTGTACTCCTCCTCTTGCTCGTCCCTGATACACCCCACAATTGCAGTACCATCAGAAAACTTCTGCATGTGGCATGACTCGGTGTTGTAGCGGAAGTCAGATGTGTACAGGGTGAACAGGACTGGAGAGAGCACAGTTCCCTGTGGCGCTCCGGTGCTGCTGATCACAGTGTCAGAGAGGCAGTTCTTCAGTCTGACGAACTGTGGTCACTCGGTCAGGTAATCTGTAATCCAGGTTACCAGGTGAGCGTCCACACCCATCTGCAAGAGCTTGTCTCCCAGTCTGAGGGGTTGGATGGTGTTAAAAGCACTTGAGAAATCAAAGAACATGATTCTCACAGCACTTTTCCCCTTGTCTAGGTGAGAATGTGTCCTGTGTAGAAGATAAGTGATGGCATCGTCCACGCCCACTTTCTCCTGGTATGCAAACTGTAAAGGGTCTAGTGCATGGCGTACCTGGGGTCTGAGCATACCTAAGACCAGCCGCTCCATTGTTTTCATCACATGTGATGTTAGAGCAACAGGCCTGAAGTCATTAAGCTCGCTGAGGTGTGGTTTCTTGGGAACGGGGGTGAGACATAATGTCTTCCACAGTGTTGGAACTTGTCCAAGACGTAGACTCCAGTTGAAGATGTGCTTCAGTGGCTCCCCCAGTTCAGCAGCACAGGCCTTGAGCAGCCTTGGACACAGTCTGTCAGGCCCGGCTGCCTTACGAGGATGGAGTTTCCTTAAGAGATAACTTACTTGGTCCTGAAATGATGGGGGGTGAGGGGAGGGAGGGTGAGGAGGAGGAGGGGTGCTTCTGTGAGGGGTTGTCGTGTGGATGGGGACTGATGGCCATTGGCTGAAGCCATTGTTGTCGCACTGCTCGTGGTCACCATGTGGGGGAGGAGGTGCGATAGCCTGATCAGCAGTGATGATGGAGGTGGGGAAGGGAGGGAGGGGGCAGCATCTGAGGTCTGTGTGTCTGATGGCTGTTGACTGAGGTCGTTGTCACCTCTTTGTTCATGGTAGCCATGTGGGGAGGGGTGCAATATCCAGTGATGGTGGGGGTGAGTGTTGCACTGGTAATGAGGTGGGGTGGGGGCTGGGGGTGGGCAATCGAACCTGTTGTAAAAAGTGGTTCAGCTGGTTAAGCCCTGACCAGGTCTCCCTCCACAGAGCTGCTGCTCTTCTTAAGGCCAGTGATAGATTTTCATACAGTCCCACACCTCCTTCATGTTGTTATCTTGCAGCTTCTGTTCCATCTTCCTTCTGTAGTCCTCCTTTGCCTCTTTCAGCTTAATCTTGAGTTCCCCTGTACTTTCGCCTCAGCTCTGCCATGTCCCCTCCTTAAACGCCATCTTTTTTCCTATTGAGAAGGGTCTTGACATTGCTGGTTATCCAAGGCTTGTTATTTGGATAGCAGCGTACAGTCCTTGTGGGAACAACAATGTCCATACAGAAGTTCAGATAGTCAGTAGTGCAATGTGTGAAGTCCTCACTATTTCAGATAGTTCAGATAGTCAGTAGTGCAATGTGTGAAGTCCTCTCTATTCAGTAGCACACTCCAGTCAGTGGACTCAAAGCAGTCTCTCAAAGCCTCAAGTCGCTGCATTTAAAGCCAAGCTTGATTTGTGGGGACGACTAGTGGACCGGGGTGTATTTGATATGTTCCAAACAGTAGTGGGGGTTTTGGGAGAAACTGAGGCAGGGCCCTTTCTCGCAGCTGGTGCGCGATCACCTTGTTGCGCTTTCAAATGAGTTTGAGCATTACTTCCCATCCTCCAAAGATCCACAGCAAACCAATGAGTGGGTCCGCAAGCCATTTGTCAATATCCCGAATAGTCCTAACTTGTCAGCGCAGGAGGAAGAGCAATTAATCGAAATTGCAAATGACGGTGGTCTTAAGAATGTGTATGAGGACACCTCTCTGGCGGGTTTTTTGATCAAAACCAAAGCAGAATATCCCGAGATAGCCGTAAAAGCGCTGAAAACGTTGCTACCATTTCCCACCACGTAGGCCTATGCGAGGCCGGGTTTTCGGCAATGACTGCAACTAAGACCAAATTGCGCAATCGACTGGACATTTCAAACACACTGAGGGTGTCACTATCTTCCATCACCCCCAGATGGAACCTTCTTGTTGCAGGGAAACAAGCACAGGGCTCCCACTGATTATATTCGTAATGCACGTTTAGTTCCCATGTTTTGTTCCCATATTTTGTTAAACATGTTCACACTTGATAGATGTAGTTTTAAGTTGTTCAATATTCATTGTTCATATTGTTCAATTTTCACTTCTTCAAGTTCACGTTTTTCTCATGTTTAAGAGTTTGTTACCTTCACTGTTCATACATAACTGGAGCTAGTTCTTTTCAAGTAATGCATGCACAACACATATGGAACATTGAACCCCCGAAGCCCCCCCGGTCCGTGAAAAAAAAATGGGAATCAAACAGGTCCATGGTAGATAAAAGGTTGGGGACCCCTGTGTTAGGCTACATGTCAGTGTTGAAGTGTTTAGAGTCCCAGCGCTAGCCTAGTAGGCATTTTAACAACAACTATGGCTATGCGCTAACACCAGTCAGCTGAGTTTAATTAGCGATAACATACGGAGATGGTTTCGTAGCCTCTTTGACAGCTCAGTGACATCAGGTATGTAACCTACATATTTATGTATTTGCCAGCTAACTTTTAACATGATCTTCCTATTCATTGTGATGCTATATGGGCCTCATGCACATGAAAGATTAATATCATGCCATTATGTTGTTTAGAACACACCGTGAAATAAAGTTTTCACCTTACAACTTTGCTGATAACATTACAAATAAATGCCAGTTAGTGCATTAGCAAGGATACTGTGTAACGTATACTGTTGATGATGTTTCATAGCCTTTTGCTTGTGTGTAGTTAGGCCCACTGCTAGATTTTGACAGGAGCTCGTGATATCGCTTTAAAGTAAGCTACTTGGGCTCACGCAAGCTGTCAAACACTGTCCACTCGCCTATGTGGTGCACCCCTCTGGTATATACATTCAGTGTTCAGTAGCTAACTGTATCTGGATGTGTTGCTATCAGAGCAAGACGTTAGAGATGGCGCATGACATGCAGTGATGCCTTGTATAAAAAAATAATAAAAAAAACAATATTTAAGCACTGAAATGAGGCACCGAAATCCATGTTGTTATTCGATGCAGTTACTACCGTTTGCGTCGGCACCGGTGCCATATTAGAACCGTGTTTCGGTGCCCAACCCTACTCAGAAGCAGTCAGTGGTGTACCAGCATGTGCTTCCTCATCTTCAGCATTCCACTGTCCACCAGCAAGCAGAACAGTGTGGAGCAATACGGAGGCATTCTCACTCGGCTACCTCACGGAGCTCCTCGGCTTCGAACACTAACTTCAACAGGCAACAGCCCGGGCCCTCTCCCCGCGGTTTCCACCCGCCAAGGCTTACAACAGGCAGAGGATGGACAAATTCAGGCCGGACATGCAAGAACCACGCCAGGCAGGCCCCAAGCAGCGCACTCAGCGTCTCTGATGTGATGACCGGCGTCAGGGGAAAGGGGCCTCAGCCCATCAAAAAAGCCACGGGGAATGACTAAATATGCCCACTGTCAACCTACAATGACGTCTTCCCTATGTACCAGAAAAGCTATGGGGAATAACTGAACATGCCCGCTCTCAACTTCCAATGCTGTCTTTCCTCTGTGCAGAAAAGCCACGGGGAACGACCGAACGGGCCCACTGTCCTCATTAAAGCACCCCGTTGCCTTGCCGCGCTGGGCACAGCACGGTCCTCAGTCATAAGCACACCAGTTCCACAAACATCGTAATTGCCACACACAATCACTCCCTACCATCGTATGAAGTGTCAATACACAGGTCAAAGATTCCCCTGTCAACATTACACGGGTCCCCTTTTCAAAAACATATACATTATTGGCGTGTGATAGCCAAAGACTCGCCCTGGGTACTAAATATGGTAGGCCTGTCTGAGCAGGAAGCGCACATCCTCAGTCAAGAGATAGTCGTTGCTAAAAAAAGAATGCAATCAGGGAAGCCGTGCGGCCACTTCAATTGATATTTTCTTGTACCCAAGAAAGATGGGGACCTTAGACCGTTATTGGATCTGAGACAACTAAATCGAGCACTGCGCACTTACACGTTTCGTATGCTCACGACGAAAAGAATCCTAGAGGAGATACGTGAGGGAGATTGGTTTGTGAAATTAGATTTGACCAACGCTTACTTCCACCTGTCAATCATCCCCAGACACACAGGCGTTTTCTACGGTTTGCCCTTGTTCTTCCATTTAGACTCTCCCTCTTGCCTCACTCCAATGCAATGACAGCTTGTCTCTCGAGCTCACGCACAATCTCCCTCAGGCAGTACCTTGGGGTGGCCACAAGAGAGCGCTGCCTACCTGCACAATATTTTCAGAGGCTCCTAGGTTTACTTACAGCAGCCTCATCTGTAACACCGTTAGGACTGCAGCATCTGTGCCCAGTCCAGCGGTAGTTCAACACTCACAAATTACATCCGGTCAGAGACAAGCACAAACACTTAACTGTGACAAACAATTTAGAAGGCCTACAGACGTAGGAGCCGTGGCGGGACGAGAGAGTTTATCTCAAGGGTGTATGCCCATGTGCGGATATACGGGGTGGCAAAGGGTGGCAACTGCCACCCCTGGGACACAGTCTTGCCACCCCATTTATAAATCAGATAATATTTTTTATTATATTTAGTATATTTTATGTTCATACATGTTGGACTGTGAGAAGGTGTGAAACCCGCACCAAACTTCTCTCAAACAGAAATCGCCGATTTAGAATCCCCCGCCCCCTCACAATGGTTTCACCCATCACCATCAGCGCACTGAGTGCAGTGACCCCCGCGAAATTTCACCATTGGCAGCAGATTGCACAGTGCATGCAACTATGTGCCAACTGTCTGTAGGCCTACAACGAAGTGGTAAGTTTGACCACCAAGTCCATACTCAGACCCATAGTCAGTCCATAAATCAGTTAACCCTGCAACAACCTCACTGTTAGTCTATGTCATTTACCTCCGCAAGACTTTGTCTCATCGAATTTTTCGATGATGGTCAGGTCAGATAATAAGGGCATGCTCATGCGTAGCTTAACGTTTAACGTTTAAAGTGTATTTGTGTGTGTCGCTAGTTTATAACCTTTGATTGTAAATACAGCTGTCAATGTCAACCCATTAATACACGTGATAATTCAACACGGGTTCTCAAAAACCTTTTTCCTTTCTTTTCATATATGGTGTAAATCAATCTACACAAGTAAAGTAGGCCTACAGTTACATGACTGAAATTCTACTCAATCACAATAAGTAAAAGTAGCCTACTATTTTCAAACAAACCCTACTCAGAATAGGCTATAGACTAGACGTTTGATGATGTCAAAGCACATCACATATGAAGCTTTGTGCATGAGATGTAATTGTCTAGATTCCAGTTAAATCTTCCAGTTTCATTGGGTGATAGATTTCAATCATTTGCTGGTAGATGAACCAATAAGCTGAGGCCAGCACAGGAGTTTGTGTCCTCAAGAAATTAACATGTTGCTTGTTCACTCGTGTTTGAGGTAGTTTAATAATTAATAGGATATTTTAATAGGTTAATAGGATATTTATAAAGGTACTTTAATACAGTATACATGTACTTCATTATTCACCACTTTGTGAGTGAGTAGCCTAAATTGTGAATGGCAAAACAACATTTGGCACTAAAGATCAGGGACTGAGGGGGACCGATTTCCATTTAGGTTCGTTCTGAGCAAAAACATTATTTGATATCATAATATTATAATACCTATATAATATTAGGTCTTAAAAATAATAGCCTAACTTAAAGGCACAGAAAATGTCCTTATAAATATTTGCCTAGTGTCTCTGGTATCTTATTTCACAAATTGTTTCAGTAATTTAGACTACATACTTGGAAAAGGCAGTTAGATAGTGTTGGATATTAATATTCTTTTTACACATCAACTAGTAGTTCTAGCCAATTATGCAGGGGAGATACTGATTCATAACATCTGACTAAATTCATCTTATAAGGGGTCTGGGGAACACTGTGTGGGCAGGTGACTTTCCAAGCCTATGGAGTTTTGAATAATATTCAAACAAAGGTTAATCGAATGATAAATACCGTTATTAACGGTTATCTAAAATTGAAAATGGCGTTTTTCAATCTCGAACAATTGGTTTTGCTCCTGTTTTCAGTTACGTCCTTCCAAAAAAAACTGTGTTTTCCTTTTCATTCTTTGAATCGTTTCTAATCCCTGCTAAAGATATTTGGCCTTTAATTGTAGTGGGGGTTGAAGTAAAAACCTTCCAAAGAATTAAATAATTGAATTAGATACCCATACCCAGTACTTAGTTATTGTCCACCAGTATGTGTGTTTGCATGTTTATTAGTGAGGTGGTAGATAATTACATTCTTGAACATACCTCCAAACCCCCCTAGAATTGCTTTTTGACACTGTATAATTTAAGTAGACTACACAGACTGTATAGTGATTACACAGAGAAAGAAATTCACATATTAAGACCCACATCATCCAAAAAGCCAGCTACATCTCCGATTTGCCTCCCACCTCGTGTAATGTAATGTAGACAAAACATATTCAATGAAATCCGTAGATTTTTAAGTTTTGAATAATGTCCATGGCCCCCCTCCTGGAACCTCATGCCACCCCAGGAAAAAATCTCTAGATCCGCCCCTGTGTATGCCTAGGTCGAATTTCTGCACATATTGTAATTACAACGGACGCATCCAAGACGGGCTGGGGTGCGGTGTGTCAAGGGTTTTCTGTAAAAGGCAGGTGGTCAGACATCCAGAGTGCCCAGCACATAAACATCCTAGAACATCTAGCGGTCAGGCAAGCCCTGAATTACTTCTAGCCGATTATTGCACAGTTGGACGTTTTGATCCTTTCGGACAGCACGGCGGCAGTAGCATACATAAACCACCAGGGTGGTCTATGGTCGGCCTCTATGATGAAAGTGACAAGGGAGATTATCTTGTGGGCCCACACCCGACTCTTGTGGGCCCACACCCGACCCGGCGAGATGAATTGACCTGTCGCTAAGCGCCACCCTTAGAACGCTGATGAGCCAATGACAGTCCAGGCTCAACGGGACTCGGACATCAGCTCGGACAACTCCATAGGAAACAACAGGGAGGAGGCATAAAATGACAAATTAATTGTTATTTTTGGAGTTTATTAACTCAAAAAACCCGACGGATAACCATGGTCAAACGTTTTGCATGGGGGACGTGTAATACTGATAGCCGGTACCCCGAGAGGCTAGAAAACAGGATATATTTTCATCAACAGTAGCCTACAGTACGTCTCTCGCGTTTGCAAGAGCTCGACGTAATGTAGGCTACTAAGCCAACAACGTGGGGGCAGCAGGTTCCCTGTTAAATCCTAAGATAAAAATGCTCATTAACCAACTATTATATTCTTACTAACGTTACATCAAATATTAACGTAACCTAACATATCTTAGTATCAATCTTCCACTAGCTAGCTAGCATTAACGTCAGTGGTTTTTGCACGGTGATTTGCACGGCTACTCGCCACAACTGCTTGTCACCTTGCATGTATTCTAAAGTTTTGAATACACCCCTCCATAGCATAATTAAGTCCCTTTTGATAGCTTCTGGAGGAAAGTAAATCCTTTACCACCAAAACGTCCTCAAAGCCTGCTTTCATATACTGTCAGCTGCCATTGTCCACAATGTATTTCTAATCAAGTCTGGTTTGTTTGTCCGAGTTTTCACACGGTAACAATGGGGGGCGGGGCTTAGCGACAGCGACAAATGGATATGCTATCGAGAGGAGGTCCGGTCCCAGGGGAGCGGCGCCTGCATCCTGTGGCCCAGCAAAGTCAATATGAACTCTGTGCCACGGGTCTTCAGGCCAGTCCCAAGGGCGCACAGGGGCTAGCTGGGGAAGGTTTCTCCACTTCTGACAGTCAGAACATGACCTTGCCTTCTCCTCTATGGCTGCATCAAGGCATGGCCACCAGAAATAGCTGCGCACAATTTCTTTCATTCTCACCACACCACAGTGTCCAGAGTGGAGTTCATTTAGCATTTTTCTTTTTTTTTTTTTTTGTATATATTTTTTTTGGGCTTTTTGCCTTCATTTGTGTAGGCAAATGAAGGCAAAAAGCCTGTAGGACAGTGAAGAGTGAGACAGGAAGTAAGTGGGAGAGAGAGATGGGGTGGGACCGGGATATGACCGCAGGTCGGATTCGAACCTGGGTCCCCGTGGGCACTTGGACCCGTATATGGTATGAGCATTGTAGCCTGTTGAGCCACAGCACCCCAGCATTTTTTCTCTTAATGGTGGTGGAATAATGACGCGATAGCCCCACAATAGGCATCTAGATTGGACTGAGAGCTCATTCCTTCGTGCCAGATATGGCTGCAAAGTTGATGTCAACACTCCCCTCTTCCCCATAGTGACTATGTCCACAACCTCTGAAAGGACTGGGTCGGTCCAGGTGTGTTTCCTCACATGACCTAAAGTCACAGGGGCAGCCATCACTTCCCTGAAGTAAAAAATGTCAGCTGGAGTTGACTCAATGTGCGCAACTGGCAACGGAAGTCTAGCCCATCCACATTACTATGCTGACCCGCTTTCCTATACTTAATGTCATACTGGTGGGCAGATAATAACAGAGCCCATCGCTTCATGCGGCTGACTGCAATTGATGGAATGCCAGTATGAGAGCCAGAGATAGAGGTAAGTGGCCGATGGTCAGAGCTTTGCGCTCAATTTGTGCATACCTGCTTTCCGCCTGGCTTAGAGTCTGCGAAGCAAAAGCTATAGGTCTCTCTTCCCCGGATGGGAGAATAAGCGACACCACCGCGCCCACACCGTATGGTGAGGCATCGCAAACCAACTGAATTGGTAGTTTAGGGTCAAAATGAGCGAGGGTGCTGGATGTAGACAGAGCCCACTTCACGTCTTTGAAAGCCTTCTCGCATTTGTCTGTCCACTCCCAAGCCTTTGTTTTGTGTAACAGCGGATTCAGTTTTGTTGCGAGGTTGAAGGCAAGTTTTGCATAGTAGGTCAGCAGGCCATGGAAAGATCTCAGCTGACTCATTTTTTACTCTGAGACCATATTCTTCCAGTCTTTGCAGTGTTGCATCCAGGTTTCTCAAGTGTGACTGCTCATCAGGTCCAGTGATCAACAAATCATCTAAATAGCACTGAACCCCGGGTAACCCACTCAAGATTTGGTCCATAGCTCTTTGGAACAATGCAGGGTGGTTGCAGATGTGATGTGATTCCGAAAGAGAGCCTCTGGTACCTGTACAGACCTTTATGTGTTACAATGGTAAGTAGTCCTTGAGATTCTCGGTCCACATGCATCATAAGCTTGACATAAGTCCACCTTACTGATTTTTTGTCCCCCAGCCAGACCAGCGAAAATGTCATCAATGGGTTTACTGTGACTTTAAAATCACCACAGATTCTTAGAGATGCATCTTTTTTATGACTGGTACAATTGGTGTGGCCCATTCACATGTTCTCACCGGCTCCAACACACCACTCTTAACTAATCTATCTAATTCAGCTTCAACTTTGGGTTTGATAGCATAACGAACATGTCTCGCTTTCAGGCACTTTGAAGTACTTCCTGGCTTAATGCTCGCAGCTTAACTGTTATGTCTTTCCTGCTGCCTAATTCTTCTTCTGTCAGGATCTGGCCTGGACTGATGACTTTGTGCCACCCTGGTGGCCATTCTGTGTATTGTTTTATGTTGTGCTCTGTATTTACCTGTCTGGTCATGTGTCTTTGTCTTCACCCATTCCCTTATATGGTCTGCACTTCCTGTCTCGTTAGTTTCCCTCTGTTTCTCCTCACACCTGTTCCCTGTTTTTTGTCTTGTTGGTTTCATACAGTCCTATCTTTCTGTTAATTGGTCTGTGTATTTCTACCCTCCTGTTTCTCTGTTCTTTGTCGGATCGTCTCTCTGTTCACCCTGTCGAAGTACTGTCTGTCTGTAAGTAAGTTTATAACTGTAAGTTCGAAGCAAATAAACGTGTTTGTCTGAAGATTCCGCCTGCATTGAGTCCTATCTTGAGTATCCGGACATCCTCAAACACTTTGGAGTGTTTCTCTAATATCTCCTGTAGAGGACCGGTGCCACCATCATCCACCAGGAACACTACCTGCCAGTTCAGCCTGAGCTTTTCCAGCCAGCTTCGGCCCAACAGGGCTGGACGGTTTCCTTTGATGATGTACAAGAGTAGAGTCACTTATTGACTATTATAATCCAGTGTCACATTGACAACTCCTAACACTAGCACAGCCTCTCCTGTATAGATCCTTAGTCTTACTTTGGTCAGTTGAAGAGTGTGGTGCTGTAACTTATCTTTGTAGATTGTCTCTGATACCATAGAGACATGTGAACCGATATCAATTTACATCCACACTCTCATTATCAGACTCACCACCACTTTCTTCATCCAGAACATGCTCCATTTGATTCACATGTTTCTTTTTTTATCCTTGCGAACGTAGTTTGTCTTTATCTCTGCGTCCTGTCTATTAATTTGAGTCTTTCTACTCTTACAGGTGTAGCAGAATGAAGTGGTGCAGTGCCCACTTTTCATTCAAGCTCAGGTGGCTGCATTGTGAGTGACTCTGAGTGAGGTATCCAGATAAGGGCCAATCAGTACAACAGCACATCTATTTAAATTCAAGAACTCATTGTACTACGCCCCTTTTTACCTCCCTGACAATTGCCATCGCCGCAGGTGTGATGACGCTTCCTGTGATATTTTACTGGTAAAGTGTCTTTTTTATATTGTTACTTACACTAAGTGCTTAGACGTACTGTAGAGTCACCCAACCCCCCCTTCACACTTATCAATTCTGCCCTACAAAGCCAAAGAGCAGTATCTGCAAAAATGCCAAACTGAGAAAAACAGCTTTTTGTGTTTTTCTTACACCAAGTATAAGCATCAAATTATATTCAACAACAAGGGGTATACTTAGATAGGTCAAAGTAAGGTGAATATTAAACATTTTGTTTTTTGACATTTAGGCAAAATCTGGTAGTTTTACAGGCTATACTGCGTTTTGCCTTTGCATTACGGCTTATACTTACATGGTCATACAATAACATTTTGTGGAAAGTGTAGCAAGTTATCATAATCACTCAGTTTTTATATTAATTGAGGAGGTACTTGATGCCTTAACAATGGCAACTCTGTCATTTATAAACATTTATGAAAAAATGGAACGAAATCAATCAGCTATTCTTGTAGACTTTCATGTCAAGCAATATTGCATTGCTGCACACCAAAACCTAACCTTTGACACCTTTGCACACTGCTGCTTATATTTGTCAAAGTATATGTTAATTACTTTTTGTAAAATCCGACTGACTATTTTGAATATGATACTTTCACTGGCATTTAACATTGTGAGACTGTATCATGATAGACACCTAATGTGTGTGTGAGTGTGAATGGTAGTGTGCCTTTTTAGAAGAAAGTCCAGGGCCTTTTTTTAGTCTCAGTCTGTCCCTGTGCACACACACACACACACACACACACACACACACACACACACACACACACACACCCTATTAGAGTAAGGGCAAGTGAAACAAAGGCAGAATGCAGTAATGGCCATTGAAATCAAGGCAGTAAGGGCAGATACACTCTGCCTTGGTTTCCCTCTACTTTTCTATACAAACTGCAAACTAAAAATGTAAATTTAGCTAAGAAATGTATTAGGTAGCCATATGGAATTTTAACAGATTGAAGAGCAGATCATGTACTTCTTATTTGTGCAAATTTTTTTTTTTGAAAAAGTGCAGATACTGCTCTTAGCCTTTGCAGGGCAGAATTTGTCTCCATCTCCTCCTCTATACCCCACTCTTGAAACTTTTGTGTATCCTTGTTTGGCATGCCTGTGTGTGCGCGCGTGCGTGCCTGTGTGCATGCGTACGGGTGTTTGAGTGTGCATGTTTGTGTGTGTGTGTCTGCTTCTGGCGTGTGTGTGTGTGTGTGTGTGTATCTCAATTTGTCTCCTTGTCTTTATAGAGCCTGACCAATATGGGATTTTGAGGGCCGATACCGATTTCGACTTTTGAGTTTTTCAAAAACTGATAACCAATATAACGACCAATAGTCATTTTTAACAAACACTTTATGTTTAATGTCTCTCCCTTTACGCAAGCAAAACATTTTACAAATATGATCATCTAACGATTAATTTGTTGATTAATCTAATGATTAATTTGTCCATTAGCAATTATTTTCACATTCCCAAATATTCCATATTCAAGTCTATTCAAAACAAGGGGGAAATTATGTGCAATAAACTGACACTTGGAATAGCCCAGGCTATTTTGAACTTGAGACTTTGAATAAACAAATGACAATTCCGACTGCAAGGTCCCAAATTGAAACGAGCGATATGCTAGTTGTCCCGAATTTAAGGACGTTTCTGAATGCCACACAGCATTGAAAGTCAATGTAGGCTTAAGAGCGTCAAACTGTATGCCAAAAGCATGAAAGGTGTCAAATAACATGCCAAATGACTTAAGAAACCGGCGTGTCATTCTACACCATTTGGTGAGATCAGGCTGCCAACCACACAGCTACAGACCATGATTGGCAGACAAAGCGAGATGTCACTTAGGCTCACTACATACTCGCCGAACACCCAACCGGTAGCGCGACAATGTGACGTCAAAATGACGTAGATCTCTGGAGCACCAGGATTTTGGCACACGGTAGCACACGGTAGCGCACCACTCTATTTTTTTCAGCTGAGCGTGACAAACAGGAAACCGGAAGATGGACTAGTTCGAGGGCAAGCGAGAGTTGCAGTGTTTTGTTACAGTCGTGAATTCTTAATAGTTTGCTGGATAAGTTAACAAAGTTACCAGCAAGAGTTGCAACACATGGAATTAAGAGGAAAGAATAGAAACAATTTATTTTCTATCTATCTACCTGCACACACCTTGGAAACTAGATGATAATGATGATGGTACTTCAGACTTTGGTTGCTGCTATTCACAACTACCATCACAGAGGCTAGCTAGTGTTTCTTACTGCAGCTTTTTCTACTGTGTAACCTAGTTTGCGTTAGCCTTTTAACAACAGCGACACCTCTGTTCAGGAGAATATTGCAACGTGTGTCGCGACCACCACACGCGAGTATTTAATGGTACAGTGCTCCTGTGACATCACATTGTCGCGCTACAGGTCGGGAACGGCGAGTATGCAGTGACCTTTATGCTGCCTACCAGAGACTGTTTTTAAGTCACAGCGTTGCAAATTTCATATGATGATGCATCATTCCACGAAATGGTTTGTGTTCTCTGTCATGAAGTTATTCAATAGGCTTAACAATAAACATAGCCTTAACTCAAAATAGCTGTTAGGTTTATCATTTTGATCTGTAAAAAATTTCACATGCAGCCATGCCTAAATTCTGCTCACTGCACATGTATTAAAGGCTAATGTATTATAAAATAATATTCAATATTCATTATTGATTTTAAAGCATGCGGGCATGCAATTGGGCTATGGGTTTTCTTCAGGAATAGCATGTTTGAACGGGCACTGCAAGTATAAACTGCTCACAATGTAGTTTATGGCAATGTGATGATCACAGAACAAAGACCTATTTTATTCTTATTCTTTCTATAAGAATAAGATTCTTTCTATACACTCTTTTATTTCTTAAACAAATAAATTACTGTATATTGAAGAGCCTTTCATTAAGAATCTACCGGTAGATAGTTAGGCCTATTCAAATACATAATGCCCTCCTTGATTAGAACCTTGTTATGGGAGAACATTTTTACATTGTGTTTGTTAAAAATGACCATCGGCCGATATATAGGTTATCAGTTTTTGAAAAATTCAAATATTGAAATAGGTAGGTTATCAGTCTTCAAAATCCCATATCATTTGATAGAGACAAATTGACATACACACACATGAATACACACACACACATCCACACAACCAGACACACACACACACACACGCAAGCACACAGGCACACACACACACACAGGCACGTACATAAAAACATACACAAAAGCTGCAAGAGTAGGGGGTGGAGTAGGAGATGGTAACAGTTTATGCTCCCTTTTCAAGGGAGTTTAGAAGAAAAAAAGTCAGAATTATTATGAAAAAGTTAGAATTATGTGACACAAAGACAGCACAACTTTCCTTCGGGGACGACATCATGGAAGCTGATGTAGCCTACTTACGTTTGATGCATGATGGTGGTTTATTCCAGTTTCCCAGTCTGCATGTAATTGTGTCTTTGCCAACAATTTTATGAAACCTATCACATCTATATTTCACTTCAGATCCATTTGGGTATTCTTGTTCTTGGGAGACAATAGTTCCATTTTCAATTTTTGGTGGAGTTGTGCAAAATGTATTATCTCCTGTTTGAGAATAGAAAACAGTTAATAATATTGAGGTTATTGAGGTTGAATGTAAATCATATCATAATGAAGCCAGTTATAAAAAAAAAATTTCTGAAAGGAAAAGCTTACGTGTACAATTTGGGTCTTCCCATGTTTTGTTACGACACTGAACTTGTTGCAGTTCTGATCTGTAACCAGGTTTACATTCAATTTTCAGAACTTCTCCCGGCCAATAAAATTCCTTTTTACTTACAAACATGTAAGTCACATCATCAGCATTAGCTGGGGCAGCACATACAGCTAAAATAAAAATGATAAGTAAAAAAAGATTTAAGCTTTAATATATTTTTCACTATTTAATATTTTTGCCTAATGATCCACACATTCTTGGCACATGACCATGGAGCCTCTATGGGCCCTATCATGACAGTCAAAAGCGCATGTCACTCGTCAAAAGCTTATTCAAATTTAGTTTCAATGTCCAGTCCACATTGGGAGGGTTTTCGTTATCAAACGTCGAACAAGGTGTTCCTAGGTTTTTTAATCAGTCATGGGTGTGTTTGGGGAGTAACATCATTTAAACCAATGAGAATGACATCTGTCATTCCCTTTAACAGCGCAAAACGCGATGTCAAATAAATGCATCGGTATTTTGACATTCAACAGCGCATTTGAAGGAGGCTGCTTGCAGGGGCGCCGCTAGGCTTGTATTCCATAGTACGCACCATGGCCCAGGGGGCGCTAATCAAAAAAAAAAAAAAAAAAAGAAAGAACGGTGGCTACCCTACATATAGAGGTGTTTCAAGCTTTTTAAAAGTTATGGGATGAGGGAGATTTCATTTTTTTTAGATTCTGGCTGCTAAACACACCATTTTAACGCAATTTGGGTGGGACAGAAATACCTAATACCTTTACAGAGCAAGCAGCTCTGGCCATATCGGCTCTGGCTCACATGACGTGAACATTGCTTTAAATGCATTATCGCTTCACTACCCAACACGCGAACAAGGGAAAGAAAAGAAAAAAGAAACCAATGAGCTTATGTCGCAATTTGCGATAGGCCTAGAGAAAAGACAGCTATGGTAACCTAACAATAATGATTTGCTTACACTGCTGTTTGGTTGTCCCAAACTTTGAGATGATCCATACTCTACGCATTAACTGAATCTTATCAATCTTGAAACCCGAACTGATGTTCCAAACAGCGTGACTGTAGGATGCAATGGCTAATCTCACTGCCTTCGGCATAACTGCTAAGAACAGTGCTCCTATTAGGCTACTGTTAAACACCTGAAAAATATTAAGCTGCTGTTTTCTTTTCATGACGAGCACTACGCTTGAATGATTTATGACTGAATGGAACGTTGCGTTTTTAAGGGCCAGAACTGCTTATCATGTCGTGACAAAGTTTACACCAATCATCCTTATGTTGAGATGTCCATTCTCTTTGCCCTAAACATCATTTGTGCCCGAAGCATGTTCCAATTAAGACAGTACACAAGCTATTTTTATTGTTGTAATATTTAATGATTTCATGAATAAAGCGTTGCAAAATTGTACGCACAGTGCGTACTGGATTACGGCTGGCGGCGCCACTGGCTACTTGCGAGACCGTATGGAATAGTCATTCCACTAAACCATGCTTTACTAAAACCTAGTATAGCTTTTACGCATTTGCACTCCTCTATTATTTGAACTCATTGGCAAAATGAAACTAACTTCACCATGGTGTCAGTCAACGATAAGACAGTTATATGCAGTTACTTTCACTATTGACTGACAATGGGTCACCATCGAAAACATAGGCTGGAAAAAGCAATACTTACCCTAATATTGCTCAAATGACTGAATAAAAAAACATTTATCCTGCAGGAGTTGCTTATATCTCGTGACTGCGTCTTCAGCTGTGCTCCATATGTGTCTCTCGCCTCTACCCTAATCACTTTAAACCGTCATTACCAATTTGCAAATGATGGTGAATAACTACTCATCATGAAATGTACAGTATTTCATAATATCTGTATTCTAATTATGTTTCCCATTGTAATCATGCAATTTGTTTTGTTTTGCATGGACGTGCGCTGGTGTGCGTTCTTGGATGATGGAAGGATGGTGCGTTGTGCACCCGCCAATATGACTGTTGACAATGCGCTCTTAAAATAACATAAACAACTCGCTATAGGTGGACAAAAGCGATTTTTAGAGAATGCGCTAAGCCACTCCCTAAGTTGTTAATAAACGTGCAAAATAAGGAATTAAACTTTGCGCCGGGTGGAAAACGAGTTTTACGCCATGCGCCAGGGTGCAAAATACAGCCCTATGTGTTTTTTTGTGACATCTATTTTGCCACAGTTGAAATATAATATGTTGCTTTTAAATGCAATTTTTCTGATAAAACACTAATTTAAACACCACATAACTTAACTTCATGCACATGAGGTCTCACAGCCTTACATTTGTGGGAAAGTGTTAAAGTGGCAAGTTAATTCACTAGCTAATTCTTCACATTTTTTTGGACATCCTACTAAATTTGAATAGACTTTTGACGAGTGACGATGCACTTTAGAATGTCATGATAGGGCCCTCTATGTTCCTACACTGCAGTCCCGGCATCATGGGGGGGCCAAGCCCGTGGAAGTCATCTGTGCCCGCCCTGGACGAGCTTGGCTGCACCAACCAACCCCAATCCCATAGATTGATTTTGAACACTTATTAAATGTAGGCCTATATTATACGTTTGTCAATCTAGTCAATCAAGTAGCAAATAAAACTTGTAAAATCTGTATTATTCCGTAGCTAATCAATCAGGAACATTAGGTAAGCCCATCACCTAAATGGAGAGGGGGTTACGTGGCGCAGTCTACTTCACTTCTGCACTAACCCCTGTCATCCGATGACAAATATGGCTTATCGGCTCGCAGGTAGGCCTATATCTCATATCGTAGTTAGTAGAAGTAGGCCTAGTAGTCTCTGGGTTTGTTTGATAGCGTTAACCTTTACTGTTTTTTCTCCTGACCTAGTCGGAGAACAGGGAGCTTGTTACCACTCCAGGGCCAAAGTTATCCGTAACTTCGGGGCTAACTCCCTAACACTCTATCTGAAAGTGGTTAGCAAATGAACAAGGATTTTGGTTTTATCTGCGGATTTATTTTTGCATTATTTTGAATATGACTAGCTCCAGTCTCAACAGCACGTCTACTTTTTCCACACGCATCTCAGTTCTAACAAACATATCCCCTCTCGCTTTCTCTCTCTCCATCCCTGCGCACGGGGCTCTCTTAAATGAGCTGCACCATTTTACAACAATTGCATCTACATTTTCATATTAGAATGTTTTGTCAAGTGTAAGCTTAAACTACCGTGATCAATTTAAGTTCCCGTGCCCCCCCTGGAAAGGTGTAGTGCCCGTCCGTGAATTTGTGTCTGCCGCCGGTGCGGTGCACCTGGGGCCCAGGCACGGAGGGGGGCCCCCTCCAGTCAGTACTCGGGGCCCAACGCGCATTATCGTAATTAAGATGAAATTACATCAGCAGTTCTCGGATATTTTTTTCTCGCACCATTTCTGTTTTGAGGGATTGACAGCTATTTATACCTCTTGTGCCCTATAACTGTTGGTCATGGTGACTCTATTTGTATATGTATTTTTTTAAATAAAAAATGAGGTGTTGTATGTTGTAAAAATAAGGTGTTGTAATCGCAGGTCTGTCTGTCTCTATCTGTGACCTGACATGGTCAAAACTGCACGAAATCGGAAGTGTAGGATCATTATGACACCCTCTGAATGCACGCCAAGTTTTACACATGCACACACACATACATGCACACACACGGCACACATAAACACACATACACACACACACACCCTCAAACACATGCACCCACACATACAAACACACCTACATACACAAACACACACACAAAAAAACTAACTGACATGCAGGCACACACACTCAATAAACTCACACAGAAGCAACATATACACAAAAACAACCACGCACTCTGCACACACTCAATTACAAACACAAAAAAGGAACAAAGTAGGAAATGAACACAATTTGACAAACGTGACTTATTTTTGTGGAAAAAATGTGCTGGGCTGGGCGGCGGTCATATTTTGTACGGCTTTGCAGTACATCTAGTTAAATTTCTTTATTTATTGTCAATTTTTTACAAAGGAACAAGGCCTGCTCGGAATGGGGAAATGTGTTTATCCAATAATTTTACTTCCTGTCATTTGTAATTACATTATGTTGTGAAGTTACTTCTGGATGTGTTGTGGCTTAGTTATAATAATCAGCAATTAGTGGCACACAAAAGAGAAAATAAAGACGAGAACTGTAATAGACTAAATCCAAATGAATGAAATTGAATAGTTTTTAAAAAAAAAAAACACCTCGAATGTTGCTGCTGGCGTTGATGCTAGCAATGCTGACGTTAAGCTGACCAGCTCCCTGCCTACATCCTACCTCCAAAACTCCAAAGCTGCTTGCTGTCAGATTTGGTTCCGAGGGCACAAGTTCAGTGTATCAACAACACTCAATAACAGTATGTGATGTGTTAATCAATTAAATTCCCAACAATTTCACAACAGCTAGTTCTGGAGTAGGCCATTCAACTAGCCCGCATGCTTACGACGAGACTCAGGCTGCGCAGTCGGCACCCGCTTCCTTATTTGGGTTTTGGGTTGCCTGGTTTTAGCCTATGACAAAACGGTTGAATTTGAAACTAAGTGATCGTGTATGTGTAGGGTGTATTTCATACACAATCTGGCAACCTGGGAGATGTCAGACTATTAGAGAAAATGAATGGATCAATAATTTTAAAATGAAGTTTGATGGTCATGCAAATTACGGGTTTACGAGTTTTCCGGGAGAAATAACAAAACGGGTGGGTGCTGGGAGATGACCTTGAAATACGGGAGAACCTGGGGAAAACGGGAGTGTTGACAGGTATGCGTTAAGTCCTACCTAAGGATTAGGCTAGCATAGGACAAGAACGATTGAGTGGATTGGCCATACTCTCCATAGAGAACAGCAGAGCCAGGCAGTTGGAAGTGAGGTTTAGGGGGCTTATTGCAATGACAGCCAACATGCACACTGTACAGTGGCTATGCTGTATGTAAACCTCCTGGTGGATGCTAGCACCCAGGTGTTGCAGCAAAGGAGTTTTTTGTTTATTTTTCTCAATTTTTCTCAGTAATTTTGTGTCAACGATTCTCGGGACACTGAAAGACTGGGGTGCACGAAACTGGGTGGGCATGTAGTTCTTTACCCCTTTGGTTCATCTAAATACTTCTTAATTAAACAAAGTTCAGCAAATACTTTAAATGGATCTCACTTTTAGGTATTTTGAATAACAAAGCCAGTCTTTAAAAATTCTAGGCAATACTTCAATACTTCATAATTCATGCATGACAGGGTTAATTTTACAAAAGCTTGTGTACTTACGAATGCATGTCGGGGGATTGGTCCAGTGTCCTGCATTGCATGTGATTGTGTTCTTCTCACCTTCAATTTTGTAAGACCCACGACATGTATATGACACCGTGACCCCATCTCTGTACAGTTTGTTATGCGATTGGACAATGATAGCATTGATTTCATCTGGTGGAGCTTCACACCAATTACCATCTCCTGGTTGAGGAAACGGCAGTTGTTAATATCAGTTCCAAATTGACATGAAAATGAAATCAATTGTAATCTTACTGGGTGACAAAAAACCTTACGACTGCAAACTGGTTTCTCCCACTCTCCATCTACACAATGAATGCTTTGTATTTCTGATGTGTAACCAGGTTCACATTGAAACTGCTGAGATTTCCCATTTGTATAAACTTCCATTGCAGGCTCTGTGTATTTTACATATTCAGCCTCAGGTCGGGCAGTACACATATTTTGATCTGGAAAGGTAAATAAAAATACATGAACAATGTGTTGCTGTCCTTTCCCAATGTGTTGCTACGTTCGCAAATGTACATACATCTGGCCCTGAGTTTCTTTTGTCTTCAGATCTTGAGGGTGTGACTACCTGATGACCACCTCCGGTAACATAATAAAGCTCTCTGTTGAATTTCAGCTTCACTAAACAACTTTGTCTGACTTGCTACACTGACCTTAAGGTGAGGAAATGGCACCAAACTACCAATCTCACATGCTACCAGTTGCTACTATCCTACTGCTGCAAAGAAAGCTTTTAACAATAATAGGATCTTTGGCTGCCCACTGCTCCAGGTGCATGTGTGTGCTCCTGATGAGCTCACTCCTCCCAGTGTCTATATGTGTGTGTAAACTACCCCCAGGTGGGTTAAATGCAGAGGACACATTTCCTTCAAGGACACATACATAACGTAACTTAACTTAAATAATTTGTAGATCTACAATATTTATTGCTGTACAATGTATCATTTTATTTCAATAACATAATTATAATCTTATGAAAACACTTACCAATACACTTAGGTATGAGAGACCATGTGCCGCTATAGCATTGGCTTGCCTTCCACCACCCCCCAGTATTTAGTTTGAAACCATCCGTGCATGCAAACATCACAATGACCTCCTTGTCCAATTTATGCTGCACTATGAACCCATTTTCAATTGTGGGTGGGATACATGTGTACTGGTTGACTGAAAGATAAGTTACATTTTGTATCACACTATGGATGTTTCAATTTTCAATACATTCAGAGTCTTCAGAGGACACTGTTTTTGCATTCTGACTGGGAATCACAAATTATTTAAATATGGGGGATATCTGCAGCATGTGTGAGGCACGGTAATTGCAAGCCTGGATCATGTTAAAATGATGCATTTGTTGTATGACCAGGATTCCACTAGCCTATATGTATGTTGTGATTATACCTGACCATGAACATTTAGGAACCTATCTTGGCGATCAGAAACGCACGGTCGTGCGAAAAGCTTAAACACATTTAGGGGTGTGTCCAGTCCGTTCGGGTTGGTTTTGTTATTAAACGTCCGGCACTTGGCGCAAAAAGGTGGTTCTTATTTCTTAGTTTCTTAAACAATCATGGGTGTGTTTTGGGCAGTGCAGCAAGCAACGCAACTTCAAACGGCGCATTGGTATTTTGATAGTCAGCAGCACATTTGAAGGAATCTGCTTGCACGCAAGACCAGAACAGGTATTCCACTAAACCATGCTTTACTAAAACCTAGCAGAGTATCCTACATGCATCTGTACTCATCTATTATTTGAACTTATAGGCAAAGTGAAAAAACTTCTCTGTGATGTCATAGTCAACGACAAAACAGGCTACACAGTTAATTTCTTTCATTATTGACTGACAAGGGGTACCATCAAAAACATAGCTTACCCCACTTACCCCAATACTGTTTGAATGACTGAATAAAAAAACTAAGGACCTTACATCTCGTGACAGTGTGTCTTCAGCTGTGCTTCATATGCGCCTTTCGCTATAGACCAGGTTTTTCTTGGTCATTGGCGTAATGCTTTTTACAGTAGATGGTGTAAGATTGTTAGATCATGCGCCAGACCACACCTTATGTCATTAATTGTCACACCCCTGGGCACATTGTTTAATAAAAGTGCAGCACATGGCGAAAAATTCGTCACTGACTGGGTAAGAGTAAGCTTTGTGTCAGTGCTTTGCGCCACATTTCTGGTCGCCAAGATAGGGTCCATAGAACTACTATACTGACATTATGAGAGTTTCTATTTGAATTTCTATACAAAACACAAAGAAAGCTGAATTTACATACCACATAGAGTTCTGGGAATCCAGCCTTCTAGTCCACATGTAGCAAACTCTGCAACTTTCTTATACTTTCCTGCACATCTGTAACTTACAGTTTGCTTATACCTGTAACTATAATGCCAAGGAAATACCACCTGCCATTCCTGAGGTCGAGAGCAAAAGATTTCTGTAGCAAAATGGACCATTTGTGTTAGTGGTTACTTGCAAAATTTTACATTGTATGATTGAGAAATTCTAAACATAGTTTTACAGCAGTGAAGTTAGAACATGTTAGGGCCATGGCTATTACACATTTCTTACCTTCACAATCTGGTGTTTTTCCAGACAGCCAGTTGCCATCTTCTCCACAGAGAAAAGAATCTTTCTGTTTGAATGTAGGGGTCCGATATCGATCTAAACAAACAATTTCAACTTCTTGTCCAGGAAGGTAAAAACTTTGGTCTGGGATTCTCGTTGTTCCGGTGGAGGCTTTATCTAATCTGCATCTAATCTCTATAAAGCATACAATAAGAGCAACAACAAAAAAGTGAGTCACACTTTGCTTAGACTATCTACAGATACTTATTATAAAACATGTTGACACTCTGTTAACAACTGTGGTCTATCCAAGTAAAATGTCACCAATTAGAGGCCACTGGCAGATGAAAGTAAAACGATACTACTCCATTTGTGTTTTTTCAAGAACTCATCACCTTTGCATTCCGGTGTTGAAGTCCAACCAGTTTTGGTGCATTTTGGGTTTGGTCCTACAGAGGCTTTGTATCTTTTATCACAAGTGTATCTCAGGATATCATCCTTCCTGAACACTGGCTGGGTGCCTATAACGCTTCCATGTAGGATGTCCGGTTTTTCACATTGTATTTCTGAGAGTACATAAAATCTTTTGTGACACATTGAGTATGACAGTTTTGCAGTTATGCAAGTTTCCATCTTTTGAAAATACCAAGCTTCAGCAGTTTGATTAGAATAAGAATTCAAATAGCACACTATGATATATTTATAAACAACGATACACATTCTTTCACCTATTCACATAAGCCCATATTCTCATGTGTGTAAGCCTATGCACATTCTGCCCTTGATCTAAATATGTCAATCACACACCTTGATGGCAGTTATGCACTTCTCAACTGTCCCGTTAGAGCTTATGACAAATTATGTTCTCCCATTGACTTTGAATGGAGAAAATATTTCCCAGTCCCACCTAGGTGTCCGTGGGACAACTACCTGGTTTGAAAATTAATCTTATAGAATTGGTGATGTCACAGTCCTGCCAGTCAAGCATTCTTATTATGTCTATGGGCATACTGGATGAATTTGAATTTACATTATTTGTGATTTGAGTCCTTCAAACCTGACTCACTGCTTTAATTGCTAAGCCGGTCATGATGCACGTCTGAATACACATAGGCTAGAATGACTTGCTTAAAGGAACATGCCAACATTTTGGGAAATTAGCTTACTGATGGGAGAATGTACGCAACTCAAAATGTGTGTCTGAAAGGGACTTACACATAAATGGGAGAGTATGGCCCTTAAAGCAGACAAATGTTAACTTTCACATATAAACTAATTAACAACAGAAATGCATCTATATTATGCTATTTTCTTATTAAATGCAATATCGGCATTCTTCTATTAAGTCTTTTGGTTAGATATAGCAAGATCCGCTAACACTTTCTATGAAGGTTGTATTTATAACGCCCTGAATGCATTCATAATGTTTTATAAGGTGTCCATAAAGCATTGTAGTGCTCATATTTACCATCTATATGTATTCACAAGTCTTCATAAGCAACTTCATGATACATTATGACAGCTAATTATGAATTATTATAATTTTAATCTGAATAATGCATTATAAATATGTCAAGATCTGCCTACTCACTTGTCAGTTTTATGATGCATCATAACTACTTTGCTTTGCTAAATGCGTATAGTGATGCATAAAGAGTTTTGACTTCTACTGTAGTCCTATCTATAGCTATAAGTATATGTAATAAAGTTATAATAATTTATACATCTCCCTATAGCACACAATTATAAACAGCTATGCAAATATCATAATTGTTATTTGTCAGCTCTAAGTAAAGTGACAAGAATATGACCCTATTATTAACAGATAAGTTCACTGAGTAATTAAAGCAACACCAAAATAATGTTTCCAAAATCGTTTCAGTGGTTCATCAACTTGTAACAGGGTGAACGGCACTTCTGCATTCGCTTCACAGCCCTCTATCGGCTATAACCGCACTATGTAAGTTTGCCAGATCAGGTAGCGGATCTGTAGTTCGATGGAATGAGACATAAGAAACTACAAATTTGACTTGCATCTGATGTCGCAATACATCGTACTTTCATAAATCGTGCAACATATTCTACATTGTCTGTGGCCATCGTTATTTGCAAAGCCGGTGTTGGATAAACAAATAGCGTGCGTGCGACAAGGGAAAGTTTTTTGGTGTTGCTTTAAAGGAGAATTCCGGTGTGATATTGACCTAAAGTGTGTTGAAACATCAGCAGCCAGTTGTCGCCGCTGGGTCATGCTTGCAGCGCGTGCACCCCTTCTGACTCCACTTGTTCAACCTATCAGAGTGTGAGTTTGGGGATGCGCTGAGGGTGCTCAGTGGCGGGAATAGAGAAGGAGCAGATACATTGGAGACGGCTATAGCCTTTACAGAGTGGATTATTGTGTTGTGATTATGGCACATTGTTTGTTATGTATATTGTAATATTTGTGCTGAGATTGCCAGTGTTATTCCGTGTGGTAAATGTGTTATTAGAACGCAAGTGTTTGTTTATGGGCCGCGGTATTAACACGAGTGTGTGTCATTTAATTATTGTTATAGGTTCGCGGTTACTGTATACATTATTAGTTTGCTAGTATAATGTTTTGTATCGTGTCTTTCCCTCTGAAGGCTCTTGTGCAGCGTGTTTGACTGTAACTCCTATGGAAAAAATGTGGTGCACTAGGCTGCACACTGTAGGAGATTTGCTGCTAGCCTATATCAGGTTGCTGCTAGGCTCATATGTGTGTCACTGTTAGCCTTAAGCATTAATCTGTGGATGTTTATATTGATGTGAATACTGTAAAACTCCTAATAATAGCCCGGGCTTTTATTTGACCAAATCGCCAAACTGCACCGGCTAGTATTAGAGACGAGACAGGCCTTTAATTCCCTTTACACAAAACTTTTCCTCTGCAAAGATGGAAAATATTATCGAATTAATTATTTCAAACACACTGAATGTCTACCTATATGACTAGGCTATCTGATGACAATTGCGGATCATCATTCATTTAGTGTTGAGATGTTGTTCATTGAGTGAGATACAGTAAGATCAAATAGCAGGGATAGCCAGAACAGATGAAACACGTTTTAATTCATTTAATTTACAAAGAGATCATTATCACACTGAAAGCTCATATTTTGTCACTAGCAAATAGCCTATAGCGGTCCTTTGTCAAATACAGTTGCATTATCAGCCCTGACCAAAACCGTTCAGGAATTATTTATGCAAAAGTGGAACGTGCTTAATGTTTAATTCTCCCTCCTTTTGGCATTTAATGAAACAGCATGAGAGAGCATGAACCATATTGTTTCTCCCGCTTTTGTATTTGCCAAATTTGACAACAGTCTACATTCAAATCATAGCCTACTTCCAGGCGGCGGGAACATATTCTTGACCAGGGTGCTGAATAACAAAATAATCATGGATGTCCGACGATTTCTTCCCCAGCATATGATTCGAATTTAGACAGCTAAATACGCCATTTCATGAGTGTATGAGTAGGTCTAAGAGTGAGAAGTTTTATAATGCCCTGGGCAGCCACATTCCACTGCAACTATGCGCAGCACTTGCCACTCATCAATAAAAACTGTGCGTGCACACACCAGTCCCATAGAAGCGCACTTGACTTTACATCATTAACCCTTTTTCAGTATATAGCCAGAGAATGTCCGTAGACGGGCTCTGATATAGCCTAGTCTAAGGTAGTCTAAGGTAGTTCGCGAATCGTTCTGGTTTTGTTGCCAGCATAAAAACACGCTTACCATCGGCCTATCCGCAAATTTTAAACACAAGGGATGAATTGAACGATGACAAAGTCGGACATAGGCATAGTTCATATTGTAAAAAAAGCTATACAATTTGGAACTCTAGCTTTTCACCGCAGTCTTTTAATGCCATAATCATTACGTGCGCAGTCTGCGCCATACTTAAGCCCAAATCACACCCAAGATGAGCAGCAACTTGATGCAACATTCTAAAACCAGACAAGGTGAATGCTTTGGGACGGCTTGCAACATCTAATTCACACTGCTGTAACCTCCTTTCTGTAACGGTTTCATGTCATTGCGAATCTATAAACAGACGATCTGACGGGTTTTAGAAGATTAAATACAACCCGAAACTAAAAAAACAGACCAGGCCTCTACTGGAGACCGGCCTTAAACCCAAACCTGTAGCCACACCAGGCGTTTAAAAGAGACAGGCGTCTCTTAGGGACTCAGTGATTATTTGAAGTTTTACGGTAGTAAGTATTTCTGTATTTGTCTATTTCCAGAACCACACACACACTCACATACACAAACTCAGACAATAATATTCATCACCAACTCCATTCATTCCTGCAATAAATACAACCATTGAGTGTACATCATCTCCGGCATTTTAATCCAATGCACCACAGCGGCTGCTAATTATTACTGATCAGTGACTGCTACTCTCCTTAACAAATTAGTGCCGAAACCCGGGAAGAGTAGTTGCTGTGGATCAACCAGGATGTACCACCAGTCCAACCATACAGCCGATGCCCGGCCTAAACGTGAGAAAAGACCACCAGCTTGGTTTGACGATTATACGGTCCATGTTATGGAATCCTATCATGAGGAAGCGTAAATGGCAGCCGAGATGGTCCCTTTTGCCCTCCATGCACCTGTAACCCAGTTATCTGTGGTGGAGCCCCTTGGTGGAGGAGCTCACAGAGCACATGAGGAGAATGGGGAATATGCCACAGCACCCTCCAGTGCCCACCCCAGCTTACTGTGAGCCAGACGCAGCCTCAGTTTGTGATTCAGAGTTCAGCATTCCTGTGTCAGGCAGAGCATCAGCAGGTCACCAACCAGACATAAAGGATTTCCACCACCAGCAAGAGCGGGTGTATCGTGGACCCAAGCCCAGCATTCCCCACTTTACAAAAGGAGACCCCAGAGAATTCACCCGGTTAAACATAGCACTGGACAGTTTGTTACTTTACTTAGCGCTTTAAATACCAGATACTGGTGGATCACCTAAAGTTTGAGGAGGCTCTTTTAATTTCAGACTCCTATACCAATTCCAGGCAGCCATACACAGACACAATGGCATCCCTCACTGAACACTATGGTCAACCAGCACCAGCTGGCACTGAGACGCATCGCAGAATTGATGGAGGCCCCCAACATCCGCACCAATGACACCTGTGGCTTCAAGAGATTTGCGCTGTGAGCACGAGCGCTATTGGGGATGCTTGACCCTCTTGGAGAGAGTGGCCAGATAGAGCTGCAGTGTGGGTCACATGTGACAAGATTGCTGCAGAAGCTCCCACAAGACATGAGAGCAGAGTTTAAAAGATATCTGTACCCTCAGCGCATCCGCATCCCCACTCTGCTGCACTTCGCTGAGTGGTTAGAGGATGGGTTCCCAAAGTCGGGACCCGGGGTCGCGAAATGATTTCCATAAATCTAATAAATTTGGAAAAAATAAAAGAGCTGTCACTTGACCACACTTTAAAGACAGATTTTAATTCCAAGACGCTTGCTGAGTTCTGGATTTCAGTCGACAGGAAATATCCACAGCTATTCAAGGCCGCGATGAACGTACTGACGCTGTTTGGCTCCACATACCTGTGCGAAAAGACTTTCTCTGCACTGACATATATTAAAAACAAATACAGATCGCGTCTAAATATGGAGGATGATCTCCATGTGGCCGTCTCCACAATTAAACCAAGAATGGACTTGCTGTGTTCCGCGCATACCGCACATCCATCTCATTAGATGAGAGGAACGCTGAAACATAGTTGGCAAAATTTGCGCAGCAACAATGTACATATGTTTACAACAGTTTGTGGATATTACCCTGACTGAGATATTCTTCTGTTAAAATGGAAATTAAAGTAATGTTTCAAAGTTAAGTTTGCACGACAGCAATAATGTGCACTCATGTTACATGGATATTATTATGACCGCCGCGCAGCGATCATCATATAGGTTTAGTCAGATTTTTTCTTTTTTTTCTTTTTCGCATGCCCAAATTTCCGTCAACGATTCCCGAGACACTGAAAGACCGGGGTACACGAAACTTGGTGGGCATGTAACCCTACATAGATAGCATGGAACCATCGTTTTTCGTTTTGATCTGTAGCCCCCCCGCTGGACTGGACCCCCCGAAATGAGGGTAGGGCAGACACAGTTTTCTGTGAATATCTCGAGAACCGTAGGGTTTAGGAGGACCATTTTTTTTGTATGTTGATCTCAAGGGGCCATGTCAACCCATTCCATAACTACTCATTTCATGTATAGCGCCACCTAGTTAAACACAAAAAAGTAAAAATGAGGTGTTGTAATCACAGCTATCTGTGACCTAACATAGTCAAAACTGAACGAAATTGGAAGTGTAGGATCATTATGACACCCTCTGTATGCACGCCAAGTTTCGTGGAATTCCGTTCATGGGGGGCCACACAATAAATTAATTTATGTTACTATACACCAACTGGCCTGTAGGTGGCCGGAGACAGTTTTCTGTGAATATCTCGAGAACCGTAGGGCCTAGGAGGTCCACCTTTTTTATGTATGTTGGTCTTAAGGGGGCATGTCAACCCATCCCATTACCACTTATTTAATGTATAGCGCCACCTAGTTAAAAATGAAAAAGTCACATCCAGGGATAGTGGGGATCGCCAGTCTCTGGCACGGTTATTTTGGGAGTCGCGGGTTGAAAGGTTTGGGAACCCCTGGGTTAGAGTATGAGCTGAAGATGCTGGAGACTGTGTTTGAGATCCTCAGTGGGAGTGGGAAAGCAGATGGAGACCTAAAGAAAGACAAGCGTCGGGATCCTAAGTCAAACCCACCAGTATCCTACACGGAGCAGATCAGCCTGACAGGAAAGCTGTGAGTGAAGCCCCTTCGTCAGTAAGTAATAAGCCAGGGGACAGACAGGTGTACTGTCCGTACTGCTAAAATTCTCAACACTATTTGAACGAGTGTGCGAACTTCAGTCTGTTGACTACAGAGCAGAAGACCTCGTGGGTGAAGACCAACAAGAAGTGTTGGCGCTGTGTTAGAGCTCACCAGGCTGGACAGTGCCGTCTCAAGACTACCTGCAAGAAATGTAAAGGGACGATGGCTCAGAGCGCACAATTCTGCTGGCCAAGGCAGCACAGGCTCTAAAGCTGCAAGGAGAACCTGAAGACCTCTCCCTGAGAACAGTGCGTCAAGATATGAGAGTGATACATGGGGCCTTTGTTACATTCTCCATCTCTCCTGCCTGTCAACCACACAGGACTTTCAAGATTAGTGGAGCGTTTACTGCAGATCAGCTAGGCTTAGCGGAGCATACCTACCCGGTGAAGATGCTGCAGAGGAAATACAAACACCTGAAGGGACTGCCACTGCAAGCATTCAGTCAAGTCCACCCAGTCATTCTGATTGGTTCAGATTACACACATCTTATCACCCCAATCGAGCCGGTGTGCCTGGGGCCCCCTGGTGGACCAGCTGCAGTAAAGACCAGACTTTTGGACTCTTCTGGACCAACAAGGTTTGTACAACAGCAGCTCCAGCAAAGCCAGTGTTTGCACATGTCTACTCTATCCCCCTCCGCAGAGTTGTTCCAGCACGTCGAGAGGCTCTGGCAGATGGACATTCTGCCCTACAGAAGTGAAAAACTGGTGACCCGCTCCAAGCAAGACAAGGAAGCCATCGACCTGCTTGAGAGGAGAACTGTGCGGATGGATGTAGAAGGGATTCAGCGCTATGCCACCCCGTTGCTGCGGGTAAAGAACTTGCCAAAGCTTCAAGCGCCAAAGGAAGTTGTTCTTACGTATCTCCGCAGCACGGAGAGGCGGCTTGCCAAAGATCCAGACAGGGCTGTTCTCCGCTTTCTGTGGAGAGACCTACAGAAGGAGGAAAACCCACGTCTTTGAGTGGCAAGTTCTTAGGTCGGAACCACTTGTAGCCCATGTTGTGTGACATTCGCATTGCAGAAACATGTTTCCGATCATAGCCAGCCAGGGGAAGACGTTCGGATAGCAGTAGACAAGTGCTTCTATGTGGACAATTGTCTCCGAAGTGTACCCTCCCTGCATGAAGCTAAGCTACTGGTAAATAAGCTGCAATCTCTCCTGTCTTAGGGGGGGTTTGAGCTACGTCAATGGGCCTGCAACATTCCTGGGACCATCAGCCACCTGCCAAAGGAGTTGAGATCGGAGAGCAACGAGTTGTGGCTAAATGCATCAGAAACAGACCCGCAGGAGTTGGCCTTGGGCCTTAGGTGGTTTTGCCACTCGGATACCCTTGGGTATAAATGCCGTCTGGAGGGTCACCTCATGCCTACCATGAGGAATATATACAGGGTTCTGGCAAGTCTCTATGACCCATTGGGTTTCATCATTCCATTCACCACAAGAGCCAAACTCCTTGTGGAACAAACCCAGAGAATGGGATGATCCAGCTCTGCCTGGAGATGCCTTACAGATGTGGACAGAGTGGGAAAGGGAGTTGGAACACCTGCAGAAAATATCCATCCCCCGTTGCTATGTGAGTTCTCAAATGGACAGTGTGGCATGCACTAGAACAATCCACATTTTCTGTGACGCGTCTGAGCGAGCCTATGGCTCTGTCGCGCACAGAAGACCAACATGGACGGGTTAAAGTGTCATTCCTCACTGCACGATCCAGAGTGGTACCTAAGAAGCAACAATCTATGCCCAGACTGGAGCTGTGTGCAGCACTGACAGGAGCTCAGCTGGCTGCTCTGCTGCCAAAAGGAGCTCACCTCCCTCTACAGGATGTTGTGCTCTGGACAGACGCCACGACCGTGCTTACCTGGATCCAGTCAGAGTCCTGCCGGTTCAAGGTGTTCGTTGGCACAAGAGTGTCAGAGATACAGGAACTGACAGGTGCCAGGGAATGGCGTTATGTGGATACTGCCAGTAACACCGCAGACGACATCACAAGGGGTAAAACATTGCTGGAGATAGCTAAGGACGGCCGGTGGAAGCATGGACCAGCATTTCTATCAAGACCAGCAGAATTCTGGCCCTCCACTCCCTCCGCAGGCGTGGTGGAGGAAGATGCTGAACTGCGGAAGCCCACATTCTGCAGTTACGTCACAACAACTGCAGAGCCCCCACTCCCAGATCCAGACCTGTTCCACTACTTCAGGGACATGGTGCATGCTGTTACTATGCCCACATTCTGCAGTTACGTCACAACAACTGCAGAGCCCCCACTCCCAGATCCAGACCTGTTCCACTACTTCAGGGACATGGTGCATGCTGTTACTCTCTCCCGCCATGGGGCAGCCTCCAGTCAAACTGGTCCGACTGCAGATGATTACCTGGAAGTAGAAAGGGATGTCCTACGGCAATCACAGCAGGATAGCTTTCCCGAAGACTAAACCCATTTAGCTGCTGGCATCTGATTTCGACTGATTACACTTGCCCCTGAATATGATCCGGACACAAAATGAATAAGAGTTGGGGGACGGCTCCACAGCGTTCAGCAACTGGAAGCCGATGCTGTCCATCCCGTGGTCTTAGATCCAGCGCACAAGATCCCAAAGCTCATTATCCATGATGCTGACAAGGATCTGCGACACCCAGGTTCTGAGCGCCTCTTTGCAGAGATCCGGAGGAGATTTTGGATTCTACATGGGCGTGAAGCTGTTAAACGCCATCAACACACCTGCCCAGACTGCAAGAGGTGGAGAGCACAGCCGATAGTGCCCCAGATGGCGGACCTACCACAAGCACGGCTGTGCTTGTTCAAGCCCCCCTTCTTTTCCACTGGAGTGGATTGTTTTTGGCCGTTCACTGTCAAAATTGGACGGCGCTCAGAAAAGATGGGGGATACGGTTCAAGTGTCTGATGACGCGTGCAGTCCATATAGATGTCCACACAGTACAAGAGGAGGTGTTGCGGACTGTGTTGATCGAGGTAGAGGGGATGCTGAATTCCAAGCCGTTGGGATATGTGTCTAGTGATGTTGCTGACCCAGATCCAGTAATCCCAAACCTGCTGTTGATGGGGCGGCTGGACCCCTCACTACCCCAAGCAGTTTTAAGATATTCCATCTTTAGTGTTTTGCTACCCCTTCCGTAATTTTCGCTTTCAAATGACCCATCGCCAGTCTTCAAATCAGAATTAGGCTTTTCTAACTGGAAGCAAGACGGTGGCTTCAAAGACCATTCCAAATAAGACCATTGTAAAAATAGTTGTTGAAAAAATTGTGTAAATATGATGTAGTTGTTGCTCACATGCTGTGTGTGTGTGTGTGTGTGTGTGTTTGTTTTAATGCACGCAAACTGGCAGTGAAAGTGGTTTCTCTTATCAACAAAAGGGGAAACAGTTAAAGTAAAACTTGTTTAATTGAACGAAAAATGTGTGTATGATGATGTATGATTTCTGTTTAAAATATCAATGTATTTCCACTGAAGTGTCTATTATATTTTAGTTTTATATTGTGTTTTCAATGCACATTATACATAAATGGGAAAATTGTTAAGAATTGTTTTGGCTTTTTTGTTTTTTAGCATTTAGCATTCAAGTATTTGAACAAGGTAAGACTGGTGAAATGTATGCACCTTACTGCTGTGGTGTAGTCTAGTTAGCTGTAGTGGGTATACTGTGATCAACCCCAAATATTAATACCTATCCTTGTCTGTTTTAAGTTGGTATACTGAGATGGTGATGCTTTTTAAGTGGGTATACCAGAGACTTTCTAATGAGGAGACACAGCACTCAAAAAAAATCCTCCATAGAAATGCATGGGGCTAGTTTGTAACGCCAATATTGGCGTTGTCTAAACATATCCCACCCCTTCCTCGGTCAACAAAACATTGAGCCAACATGTGAATACATTGAGCCAATCATATGGTGTGTTGTGAAGACATCGTGCCAATCATGTGTTGTGAACTCGCCGCTGGAACAAGATTGGTGTCGTGAAGCCTTGCGCACGCATATTTCTGCCGAATAGGATGCCTGATGAGTGACCAAAAAGCGTTGCAATATGGCCGTCGAGTGGAGGGACTTGCCTAAAAGGACTTTGGGTATACCAGCGTGATAGTCCTGCATATCACACGAGACAATGTGCCTCTGCCTTACTGAACAAGGGATTTTCTGTGTATGGATGTTGACCGGTTCTTGGCCCCTCAGTGTATGATGTGGCCCCTTTATGGCCCCTGTCTCAGAAAAATCCTAGAACCGCCACTGATTATTGCTGAATCTCGGTGAGATGCAGAGTTTTGAAAACGAACATTAAGGGTTGTTTTATTACATGTTTGAGTAGCCTACTACAGTATGCCCATTGCCAGCCACCCTGAGAAGTGAAAAGGCGATTCAAAATGAGTCAGAAAAGTCGAGACAGGACCAATCATCAAAATTTCGGTGTCCACCACTCTAGTTCATCCAAAACAAACCAGAAAAGGGCCTTAAAGTGCTAAAAACTGGAATTTTCCTTTAACCAATTTATCTCAATGAAACTCTCCTTGTCCTAACACTTTGAGACAGAATTCATGCGAAGCCCATGAATCAAATAAACTCAGAATAGTGGTTAATAACTTTGCAATGATAGCTCACATTAACTACAAAAACGTAGCGTTAGCTAATAGGCATGTATTCTCATGTTCATGTTAGCAGCTGCCAAACTTTTTCCTCACAAAAAAAAAAAATCGAACGTTATTTACATTTGGTAAGGCGCACTAGCGCATGTAATGTTATTAATTTCGGACCCCAAACAAACAGGATGTCCATTTCTCTGCATTTCATATAACACCATTTCAAACACTTCATACATTACCTTTCCATACATGAAATCTATCAGCATGCTAACAAACAATCAAACCTCAGCCAAATGTATCGTTTCTTCACATTAGCAGAGACATTTCTGGTTAGCCAAATGTATTGTTTCTTTTACAGTTCACTGTTTGCTTTAGCTTTCAAGCTTCATAGGTGCATTACTGCCACCAGTTGTTTGGGAATGGAATTGCATCTCTGATCGTCTGATCGTCGTTCTCAACAAGTCAGGGGCCAATGAGATTTCAGATGGGGCCCGGGCCCCTGTGGCCCCGCCCCTAGAACCGCCCCTGCCCTGTTACAAATTGATGAACCACTGAAACGATTTTGGAAACATTATTTTGGTGTTGCTTTAATTACTCAGTGAACTTATATCTGTTAATAATAGGGTTATATTCTTGTCACTTTACTTAGAGCTGACAAATAACACTTATGATATTGCACAGCTGTTTATAATTTTGTGCTATAGGGAGATGAATAAATTATTATAACTTTATTACATATACTTATAGCTATAGATATATAAGACTACAGTAGAAGTCAAAACTCTTTATGCATCACTATACGCATTTAGCAAAGCAAAGTAGTTATGATGCATCATAAAACTGACAAGTGAGTAGGCAGATCTTGACATATTTATAATGCATTATTCAGATTAAAATGATAAACATTCATAATTAGCTGTCATAATGCATCATGAAGTTGGTTATGACGACTTGTGAATACATAGATGGTAATAATGAGCATTACAATGCTTCATAGACACCTTATAAAACATTATGAATGCATTCATAGGGCGTTATAAATACAACCTTCATAGAAAGTGTTCCTTATTGGGTACAGGACAAGTACTGCACTCATCCAACTTTTGTTTGCTGTGCTGACATGACTTTCCATGTTTCATTTACAGTGTCCAAATTCGTACCTTTACATGTTGGAATATCACCACTCCATTTTCCTTCATCAGTGCAATGTATTTCTCCAGGTCCATTTAACTGCAAGTATGGCGACTGGCACTCAAAATGAATGACATCTCCATAGCCCCCTTCTTCAACATTGCCTGATGCCTGCACATTATCAGCCACTTGTATTATTGGACATTTTACCTCTGAAAGATAGAAAAAAAATGATATTTTCATGTTTTTACCAGCTCTTTATCAATAATTGATCCACATTAAGTTTCAGTTACTCTTCTCAACTGTCCAAGGCAGGCTTTGGTCTTTGGTACACAGAGCCAGGCAGGATTTGTGAAATTTAACATTCTACTATACTACATTATGTTATAAAAGCATTTCTGAGCAGACATGGCAAGTGGAGACAACAGCTGTGGTCAAACTACTACTGTAAGTGAACAGACCCTTCCAAAATGTAGGAATGGAATTTATAGTTCAGAGCTACTGTACCACACCTTCACAGACAGGAACGTCATTGTCCCAACCACTGGCCACACAACTCCGCTGACTGTTTCTGCTCATCATGCGATAGCTACAAAAGAACATTTTGGACAAGACCACATTCAAATACACAAAAAAATGAAAATAGTTTTGATTCAATTGTAACTAGTCATATAATGTGTATTCTTGTTTTCAAAAATTATATTTTACTTGTTAAAATGCTTTCCTGACATCAGAAATCCTATTTCGGTTATAGTGAGGTTTCAAATATTGTTCTCATTCATTTTAATTGGAGGGAGTCAATTCAGCCAACTGTACTAAAAATGTACAACACATTTTAACCTATCACTCTATCAAAAAGATAATTTGTTAGTCCAAACCTTTAACTGACAGGGTTGATCATTTACTGTAATATATATCAAATTATAAATTGAAGATCCAGGATGAAAATTCTGCAGAGGTAAGTAGAGACCTAAAAGTGCATGATGAAACCTGGAACAGTTACCCAGTTTTGCACATGTACTGAACTACAGCTCCAAATACAAAGTCATCTCCGCTGGCCAACTCAAAATCTCCATTTGGTGTATCTCCTGGGTGACCACATGGTTTTTCTAAAAAAGAAAAAAAGATCATGAGGATGGATGAAAGTGGTTATAATGCCTAGATTATAATGGTTTGACCAAATAAGCATGCATAACTTGCTGCTTTAATTGGCTGATTACTTATCCTTATCAAATTCAAACTTCTAGTTGTATCAATACAGCATACTCACTCTGACATTTTCTTCCTGTAACAGTCCAATGTCCATCATTGCAATTGGCCCGTTGTAATCCAGTATAACCAGGCTCACAACGTAATCGTACTGATTGGCCATGTTCGTAGCTGGGTTCAAGACTTGATAAATCCAAATTAGCTGGTCTTTTCTCCTCAATTGAGATTTTTTCACAGTCTATACAAAGTGCAAAGATTTCACCTCCACATTGTCAAAATAAGAAAGTCTTGTCTCTGCTGAATTATCAGCAGAGCTTTCAAAAGCATTACATTTTAGAAAAAAATAAAATAAGCATTATAGTTTTGTACACTATATATTCATTCATTATGTATAGTTGTAATAAGTAGATATAACAATACCAAAATGTCTGGCCAATTACTTACTTCTTTTTTGACATTTTCCTAAAGAGCATAGGCACATGAACAGGACAAAGGATAGAAACACAGCTTGCATTTTAGATGCTGGTCGGTCCAGTGAAATTATCTTGCAGACCTCCCCCTCTCCCAGTCTGACGGCAAGATTTAGCAGTGGATTCTGTGTTAATAATTGACTGCTTGTCCTGATGTCTGTAAAGAGTATACTTTGCTGGGATACGTCATATAACCAAAACAGCTCTGTAGTTGCCCGAAAGCAACAAATGTGAATAGGAAATGTTTTAAGGACCAATAACTGGGAGATGTAATTTACATTGCATTGCACTTCAACAGTTGGACTCCAGACAAAAACATAACACACAGCTTGGCATTTCTGATTATATTGTCAAATGACACTATTTAAATTTAACATACATGCTTTTATCAGTGCCAGTTGTGCCGTTTCTGGTTTTGGTGCTTGCATGACTAACTAAGTTAGTTCACATGGTTTAGATCAGAACTACCACTGTATCAATATAAAAAATAAATGTTAAGGTTAGATGGGTCTTGTGTGGCTTTGTATTTTAGGGCGGTGACAGAGACATGTTCTGATGAGGCTCTTGCCCTGAACGCTGTCTGTTGATAGATTTTGCAACATCTTGGGCAACATTTAAAGGCAAGTCATCTTGGACATCGAAGGGGAACAGTGGTGAATGAGGCAATGGCAATAGCATTGAGTAACAAATAACTATTGTGCAAGATGTATTCAGACAAGGTATGTGCTGCAAAATTTAAGATGAGAGTGTTCATAATATCAAGAATGTTGACAACTGTTATGATGTTACTATTATTATATCAATGAAAATAATTGATCATGGAAACCATTGCATCATGGATAACTTTGCATTTGCCATATTCATGAAGGGGATAGTTGCCTTCCACTGATCAGTTCAAACAAAGTATTCCTGACATTGTTTACTTTACCCCCATCACTGTTGATCATTGACCGGCAATCAATAGTATTCATGCCTGTATTCCTGTTAACCACATGACCCAAACTGTTTCGTAATAGTGCAGACAACTGCACTATTCATCCTACAGAATCCTGTACTCACCGATTCATCCAATGGGCCGTGCGCTAAGCAAAGTCATTCACACAGTTCAAACCCGTGGCTCTGGTCTTCTGTTGAGATCCACTGTGTGGGCTCCATAAGTAGACTACTAAGCAGCCTACCCTCTTCCTGTTTGTTTTTCCTTCCCTCTTTTTAGCACATCTAGCCCACATCTAGGTTGAGCTTGATAAACACAATTTATGCTGCTAACGCACCATCCTTCTATTCTGCTTTAACATGGAAAGTATTGCATAAACGTGAAATGTTGCAAAACCTTTCTTGAATCTTCTTGATGCACTATCAACAACAAGAAGTGGTTAGGGTTAATCTTATCCTATAACAGCATTTTCTAAGCATAGTTGTTTAAAAGTGGCATGTGGTGACTTTTTAGTTTGAAACATACAAAATGACCTATAAACTAGATGTACCGCAGAGCGGTACAAAATATGACCGCCGCCCAGTCCGGCACATTTTTTCCACAAAAATAAATCACGCTGAAAGGCCTATATGATTCTAACTGTCTCACTAAATTGCATTATCCACACTCAATTCTCACTGGTATCTGCTAGACAACAAGTACCAAAACATGATTAGTTCATAGATTTCACATGTAAAATTAATTTTATACAACCCCACCCCCATCTTGCCTGTTCATAACAGACCCTACGGTTCTCAAGATATTCACAGAAAACTGTGTCTGCCCTACCCTCCTTTCGGGGGGTCCAGTCCAGCGGGGGGGCTACAGATCAAAACGAAAAACGATGGTTCCATGCTATCCATGTGGGGTTACATGCCCACCAAGTTACGTGTACCCCGGTCTTTCAGTGCCCCGGGAATCCTTGTTGGTGTACGGTCACTAAATGTACACATAAATTATTTTATTGTAAGGCCCCCCATGAACGAAAGTTCACAAAACTGTATTTTACATGTGAAATCTATGAACTAATCATGTTTTGGTACTTGTCTAGCAGATACCAGTGAGAATTGAGTGTGCATAATGCAATTCAGTGAGACAGTTAGAATCTTATATGCCTTTCACCTTTTGTTTTTAGCCAGCAGCCAGACCAGCAGATACCCTAACTTTGTTGAATTACTGAAGCTAAGCAGGCTTAGTTAGTACTTGGATAAGAAACCTCCTAATAAGGTAGGAAGAGTAGGTTCCTGCTGGAAGCGGGAACCAAATATCAATCCCAATGTCCTATTGCAGTGACAGGGACACTTTGCATGAATGTTAAATCCGAAGTATCCCGAGGTCTTTATGTGGTCGGATAGAGAGTCCAGAATGAATTTCATCAAGCCAGTACCTTTCCGGAAATGTTGCCATCTTTGCTGCCATCTTTAGGGGAAAGTCCGTAGGAGTCGATTGCCGAAATTCACAATTTCGTCGCCGTTAAAAAAAAAAAAAAAAACATTAGTCCAGTCCATACGACTTCATTTCAATTTCAAAAGAAATACTGGACTATGTGTTTTTTGTTTTTTTTTAAAACCGCGACGAAATTGTGAATTTCCAGAGCGTGTTACTCCACACTTGACAATCGACTCCTACGGACTTTCGCTTTAGGGACCCTCTACTCACTACCACGTAAGTGTAATGTTGTTTGGAACTGTAGAAGAGGTATAAAAATAGCGTTTTGTAGCGGCGAAATAATATGCCCTTCTCACTTCCACGCTAACGAGTTTTGACTAAAAACGGTAAAATCGAACTTTCTCAAAACATATCCGAATGACATGATTTTGATGTCAACTCAACGTGTGTACTCCCAATCATCCGTAAATTGATCTAAAGTGCATTTTACTCCGGATAATTCCTTTAAGCTTGAGTATGGATGCAATATCTCATAGCGTACCTAGTAAGAGGTCTGACCCTGGTGAGTGGCACAGATTCTGGGGCAGATGGAGGTCACATGTTTTGACGCAAGACAGCTAAATGCTGCACATGACATGTACCCACGGTGATCACATGATTGCACAAAGACTCATAGGTAGCCTATATGTTATTTTATCAACGAATAGAAAGCATCTTTTCTATATTCTGTTTGTGTTATGTTTATGTAGGACGATTCCAATTTCTGGAAGAGGAAAAAAAAAATCTTCAGATTAAATAATTTGGCGGACCCCCTGCAGTACCTCCACGGACCCCAGGTATATCACGGCTCTAGGCCAGGGTATGGTAGATGTCACTCTTATTCATGTGCATTACACTTCAGCATTTTGATTGCTAAAATAGGACCCATTATATATTGACACAATAAACAAGCAATATACAGATGATAAGAGATATAAGGTGACGTGGTATAGTGCCATTCATATAAAATGAGAGGTGTGCATTTCTGAATGAGTTTCTATGTAAATATAGGTATAATTATATGGCATACTGGTCAGCTTTAAGGGTGGTGACAATAGGACAGAAGCTGTTTCTGTGTTTTGGTTGCTCTGGTATGGGAGGTTTTGTAGCTCCTGATATGCAAACTCGTCGCCATCTTGGATGAGTCTAGTGACCATAGTGTCAGGAGTTTCACAGCTGAGTCTTTTGAGCTGCAGTCACCAGTGTAGAGAGAAGTTCAGTAGTGAGAGAACACATCCCATGGGGAGCACCCTTGCTTACTGTATGTATTCCAGAGGTGACTTCGCACAGCTCTACCAAAGATGTTTGATTTCTCGCTTCAACCCTCTCTGTCCTTACTATTTCCTGTTGTTTTGATACTATGCAGCCACATCTATTAGCAGAAAAGCTAATTCACCAGTTTAAACCAGAAGTCAACCGGGCTGGCTGGACACTGGACTTCTTGACTTACAAATATTAATGTGTGAGAGTTATAGACATAGTGCTTTGGGTCTTCTTGATTTGGAGATTTAGCAACATTTCACTTATTATGCAATAGTTTCCATGCAGATAAAAGCAGAATACCAACAAGGAGGAAGTGTTCTTCAGCAAACACCAAAACAAACAAAAGATCAAAAGAGGAAGGAAAAAAGTGACCAGGAAGAGGGTAGGCTTCTGCTAAAGTAGTAAAGGTGCTATTTAGAGGTTTTTAGTTTAATTTGTCTAGAAATACCAATGGGTTGTGAAGGAAGAATGGTTTTGTCAGAATGATGATGCCAGTTATTTAAATGCTGTTTTTAGTTTAAAGCAACCAAAAATGCCCCACATAACTATACCTACTGGCGAATGCATAGAACACAACAATCCTATGGTTTGTGTACCCTGTAGCCTCGTTTTGGTTTGCAATGGCTTCCGCCTGAATAAGGCAAATTGGTCTATGTAAGTCTTTATTTACACATCAATAAATAAAGATAGCTAAACTTGAGAAGACAGTGGTTGGAGTTGACCAATTTTTTTTATTGTCCACATACAAGTTGTAAAACAGGTTGAACAGAATTTAGTAAAATAAAAACAGTGAATCAAACACAAAATAATACAAAAGCATTTCCAACATCTGAGTTCCTTGAAAGCGAACTAAGTAAAATAGTTTAGTAGGCTACTAGGAGGTGTATGGTTCTTATCAATAGGTTTTATTATAGACTGTACTATACATATATGTCTGTACAAGTCACTATGGATATTAGCTTAATTTTTCCACATCTTCCTATGGTCAAGATGAACAATGTCATGAAGAAAGAACTAGATACATTGCTTTGACTAAATATATATACAGTTAACCAAGGCAATGTAGTTAACAATCATTAAATCTACAATGATTTTGTAATAAATCAAGCAATGAATTAAAAAAATCATTCTGTATGCTCTTGCCTCTTATGGTCCTAATTTTAAATGATATCAAAGTAGAAAGTCTAAAGTCTAACTACACCTTTCTTGCTAAAGGGATATTTCACCATTTGGAGAATTACACTGATTTTTACCTTTCTCAAGTTCATCCAGGCGTTCTCTGGCAATACCACTTTTAGCTCCAGCCTAGCATCATTGAATCGGATTAGACCATTAGTACTCAATGATGACTCAATGATAGTGCAGATAACACACTACTCACACTAAACGGGTGCCACTTCCAGTAAGTGTTTTGATATAAGTGTTCCTTTTGGGACAATACTAACTATTAAAAAGAGTGGGCATTATGGAAGTAAGGTGTGAGACACAGCCAATGTGTTGAGCATACTGTATGCAGACCATGCAGAGTAATTTGTCTCTTTAAGGTGTCAATCAATTTTGATGATTCATTCTGTGTGCAGCCTTTAGCAGTCATCTTTGCCCCACTTGGCCATTTGTATAATTATGTGAGGGAAAAGGAAGTGGACAAATACAGTAATATGCTGCCCCAAACATGTTAGCAGACAGCTACCCTGAACTGCATAGACCTCCTTTAATAAAATAAAAAATATATTTTTAAAAACATATCCGATCACCTGCCTCTTTGCAGGCTTTGCAGGTATATGGTTACAACATACATCTGTATCATTCAAGTTCATTTTGTTTGAAGAGCAAATAGGCTAACATAAAAAGTAATATTATATCAGTGAATATGAATGCTTTCTATAACCACTATGTGTACAGGATTTCATCCATTTTTCTCTGTTATGATAGCACTGCTGGATGCTCTGGAGGAGAAATCGTCTCTGGAAGTTCGTGGACATACAATAACTGAAACACAAACATTTTAATGTAACAGATAAGTTATTGTCAGTACCTCTGCTTGAACTCTTGGTTTTGCCTCCCCCTATCTGCCATTGTTCTGACCCATTTATGCAGGATTTAAAGGAGAATTCTGGTGTGATGGACCTAAAGTGTGTTGAAATATGATACCGAGTGTGAACGTATAGCTCATCTCGGCTTGTCCCCTGCACTCAGAAATCTGGTGGTAGTTAGCCGATGCTACCAACAGTTTTTCGATGGGGGTGCCTCAGGCATCGGCCTAGCAAGCGGTAAAGTGTAACACAACGCTCAGACAAGATGTTCCCTCTCCTCTTAGGTTGGAGGATGCAGTGAATAGAATAGAATAGAATAGACTTGCTTGTCTTGTAAAGCATGAATAAAACAAACTTGACTTGGCCCTGCGCCTCTCGTATCTCGTGGTGATGTTGAGTGATCGGAAATGGACTTCAATGGCCTCTCGGCCAGACGGACTTGCAGAGCAAATCCCAAATTTGCCAAAGGTTTGTATGGGTATTCCCTGGCTAATTTTACACAGCAAATGGGTTTGCACATAGGAAACAAAGATGTTGAAAAATGTTACCTTGCAGTTGTCTTCATCTACTAGTTTTATGGGTTGGAGTCTGGGATCCACGGGACGTACACTGTACCCTAAAATGGTGAAAAAGTGTTAGTGACATCCTCAAAGCACATTCCGCACACTGTGTGTGTATGTGTTCTATTTTTTTTGACATACTGTAACCTAGACTAATTTATTTAATTTCAATAGCAATGTAAATCTGACACTGAAGAACAAATATAGAGACCAGGACATATATTTTATTCACTAATATGCCATTTGTAAAACTAAAAAAAGTTTCTAAAACAACTCTTGAGCTCAAACTCAGAATATTAACATAATGGTAGCTTTCCTCCTGCACAGATATGAGAACCAGTGTTGCGCGGTTTGCCTGAAATGAAGCGGTCGCCCGCGGTTACGAGTCATAAAAAAATATTGTAAAAATATTAAATATTATAAGATATTCGGGTCATTTGCGGGCAGGTCCGTTCAAATTGATTAAATATATATATTTTTAAAAATACTTAAAGTATCACGAGAAGGCTAACATCAATATTAAACTCATAATTGCTTTTCAAATATAGGCTATCATTGGTTGCAGCATTGCCAGTCAAAGCTAAAAGTGGCGGTAAGGGAGAAGCTGAAGACTGGGGAGTGGAAACTCCAAAAACACACCAATAGAAAGAGCAAAGTGTGGGAATCGTTTGCAGAGGTGGTTAAAGAGGACGACGTGAGTGCTGGCTTTGTCATGTGCTCTTCATGCGATACAATTTACACATTTGATAGCCACAAAACTGGCACGACAAACATGGCTCGACATAAATGCGGTAGGGTAAGCCTTCCCAGCCTAATAGAGTAACATCACCCAGACCTCAAACCATAGATGCCTTAATGCGCGCTGACAATAAGAAAATTCCACTCCAAGTTAAGAGCAAATTTGTGGATGATTGCGTGGACTTCTGTTGTACAGACCTGCGACCCTTTGATATTGTTTCGGGGGAAGGTTTTACTACAGTGGCCCAGGGTCTCATCAACACTGGAGCATGTTATGGATCAGTCGACGCAAATGCAGTCATTCCACATAGGCAGACTGTGTGTGATCGAGCTAAAAGAAGATTGGAAGCTGGCAAGTCGTGTTATGTGCACAGTGGAATTTGATTCCACAATGCCCAAAACAGCAATCAACATCCACAAACAGATTAATGACGAGCTATCTTCATATGGAATCTCATTTGATCAAGTGGTGCTCTTGAGTGACCAGGGTTCTAACATAAAAGCCGCCCTCAAAAATTATCACTGGATTCCATGCTCAGTCCACGTTCTGAACACAGTCCTGAAACATACATTCAGTGGATCTGACATTAAAGAGGTCACGGAGATGATGGACGCGTGTAAGGGCATTGTCAAATACCTGAAAAAGGCCAGTGCGACTAGCCTGGCTAGCGCCACCACTTCTCAATGAGACGTGGTCTGGGAACCAAACGTTCATTTTCTCGTATTTGAAAAAAAATGCCCAGATCCGTTTATTAGGTGCCACAGATGTCTATCAAATGCGTCTGTGCATAGCTCATCATCGTCTTGCTTTCCCCCCTGTTCTGTGATTGGTTCCCTATCTCAGGCGAAAATTTGCTCCATGGTCTCCAGGCTGCCTTAGCAGCGTGAATCAAATTGCGCGCAAGGCAGCATGGGAACACCCAGGCTACAGTGCGACCACAACTCTACCATATGCCTTAGTTCAAGAATGTGAGACTCGCTGGAATAGTAAAATAGACATGCTGAAATAGGGACATTTACGAGTTACTTGAAAGCAGGGGACAGTCTGAGCGCATGGAAGGTGTTTATCAAAACACGCTCACGTCCGTGATAGATTTTTTGGAACCTTTCAAGAAAGCATCCGAGCAGTTCCAGGGAGAGGACTACCCCACATCAGGGCTCTCAAGTGTCACGCATTGAGCGTGATAGTCACTCATTTCAGTCTTTTGTCACGCTCTCCCGCCACACATTGTATTTCTCACGCAGAAAAACTATTTATATATTTAATATGCTGCCGCAGCGACCAAATTGTCTCTGGCCGCGCCGCTCTCACTATGGAACCGGCAGGAATCAAGCGCGTCTGTCCTGGAGTTGAGCCTGCCACTTATCAGACAATAAGAAATAACGAGAGGGCTACACAATAGCCAATCAAAAATAGCTCTGCTGTATCTGGTAAGAGTTAACGCAACAACCAATGAAAAACGTGTATTATTGAACGTGAACCTGTTACTTCATCCAAGTTTCGTTCACCTTGGAGCTTGGAGCATCAGTTCATGGTTTCAGCACAGAGTAAGTCATCTTTTAATGTTACAACAAATCCACAACTTGTTTGACACAAACAATGACAACGTGACTGCTGCTATAGAGAATGTTTCCCAGATAATTAGCATCAGTTGTTCATGACTGTCTGTAACTTAGACAACAGTTTCACAGCCTGTTCATTGACAACACTTGCTCAGAACAAGTAGCCTATGCCTAGTCATACTTTCGTTCACACGATGACTGACATATTGTCACATTCTAAACATCTCTCTCTCCAAATAGGCTTAATCAAATTAAAGTGTATTGCATAGCCTATTGTTATAGGTCACTTTTAAAAGCATGTCATATTATATAATTATATCCTGGCCATGGATACATTAATCATTGCATCTGTATTCAAAAATGTCAGGTATAAAAAGCAATTAAGCATCCTTTCATTCACCCTGAGAGGAAAGCCCCCTAAAAGGTCCAGGTTAGTGGATGCTCAGAGGTGGTGAAAAGGCCCATTATTGATTTGTTAGTGCCATGTGTCAAATCTTTTCTTTTGCAAATCTGAGCAATTATAAATTATACTTTTGCCCCATTTTGACTGAGGAGGGCATTGCTCCTACATACTTTAGCCAATAATCAAATGCCTGCTCTCTTTTGGAAAGCTGAGGCACTGTCGGAAAACAATTAGAATAACTGTGTGATGTACTGACACAAAGTTACAAAGGCTAGATTATTCTTTTTCTACCGGATAAAAAGCATCTTTGAACTGACCACATTTCAGCCCTCTAGGTCTTGACTTGATATGACTTGAGTCCTAGCATTAGGTCTTGTCGTGCTGTGTGCAAAAGTAGATCAATATAGAATGACAACATGAGTACTTTAGACCATTATTTGCCAAGGTATGCTCATGCATTTTGTAAAATGCCCTATGAAAACTCCCATAGGACGTTATCCAAAATGCATACTGGCAATCAAATGCTTGCTGCATATGAACCCCTTATAAGCATAATCTTGGCCTCAAATGAAAGGCAATACTCTGAAGTTTCATGTTTGCATTTGGATTGTAGGCTACTTCAGGTTCTGATATGACGACACTAAATATGGAATAATTAAAAAAAATACAAATCTATTATTCTATTATATATTATCTATTATATCTACACATTTCTATTTCAATTCAATTGGTGTGTATAAGATGGGCTATATTTCTGCACAACTAATATTGGATCAACTGGTAACCGACCTGGGTCTGGTGTATGCTAGCTGGTGATGCTAGTTGCGCGTGTAAATCCTCACACCCCTAACCTTAAGAACGGCTCTAACCGCTGAGTTGGAAGCTTGGGCTTTTAGCTCAGTAGTTAGAGCGCTCGACTCCCATGCCGGTGTGTGTTGAGGTGGCGGGTTTGAGGGCGGTGAGCAGCGGACGAAACGACCTCTGTTACACTGGAACATCTGAAGGCATATTTATTAACAGCAACAAAAAGTTGTAGTATTACTAATTACACCCCCATTCTCGCAACCCGTCTGACCAGCCACCACTTTAACCCTCGGACGGGGGTGTCACTCTTGCCTGTCCTCAAAACTTGAGAGCCCTGCCACATTGCATTTGGTGATGCTGTGGTTTTACAAACTGGGCGCACACTGCCAACCAGTCTTTGGAGACCCAGAGTATATGGTTCTGCTCCATAGGCGGGCATTTGCTCTACTCCATGAAAAGTTAATCATCACAGACACGCAAAAAATCGCACTCTTCCTCTGTCCCCGGTTCAAAAGTCTCAGAATGATGACCGAGAATAAAAGGACAAATGTCCACAGCATCATTGGCGACCTCATACACCCTGTCTCTTATGAAGCAGCGGACTCTCCTGAGATTCCGACTACGAGCACTTCAGCACCACGAAGATCTACAGACGAGGGTAAGTGGCTGCGTTATTATTGATGAATGGGGTATTTGAATTTGAGGCTTGTAAATTACATTATTGACAAAGGTTGGCTATTATGTCTTCCATAGATGTCACTGGAAGTCAGAGAGAGAAAAGACCCAGAGTGGACTTTGCAGAATGGGCCGATGATTCCTGTGCTGATGTAGGCCTACAGGATGAATTGGAGAGGTACCATGCAGCGCACTTTACACCGGATGACTGTGATGAGGACGGTTGCTTGAATTTTGGGAGAGACAGGGCACACCTTCCGAGGGCTCGTGCATTGGCAAGGAGGATCCTCTGCATTCCAGCTTCAAGTGCAGCCAGTGAGCGCACATTCAGCTCTGCAGGCCGTGTCATCGAGGCTAGAAGAAACCGCCTCAACCCAGAGACAGTTGACGCAATATTATTTCTCCACAGCGCGAGGAAAGCTAATAAAAGAGTAGGCCTAGGCTACTGTAGCCTATTTTCTTTTCTTACAAATTGAATGCAATTGGGCCTATGCAGTGTGCACTGCTATCTTTTGTGTTATGTGTTAGGCTACCAGCTTATTTTGACCAACAGTCGGCACCTTTTAGCCTTCTTTTTTAAGCCCAGCTAGGCTTGTTAGGTTCCTGTTTTAGTTTTATGAATATATTTTGTGAATATTTTCTGCACATTGTAGCCTATAGGACTAGGTCTTAGGCTAATTGTTTTGGTCCGTTGATGAAGATGTTAAAGAGTTTCTTAGAAAAATTCTAAGCCTGCATTTTTTGCTTGGTAGAGCTTCAATTAGGCATTTATGTGACGAACGGCTGTAACAGAATTTGTAGTGGAAAATCCTTAATTATTTTCAATGTTGAGTCATATAGCCTAATTTTTGGGTGAATGCTGACGTGGGACAAAAAAAACTAAACGCAGGTTTCCCAACTGCTGCGCAATCATAACTTGAATTAAGGTTTTGCACCTCCATTCTAATGTTACGTCACCCCTTGTTTACAACTAGAGTGGTAGGCAAGAATGGTAGGCAAGGCACTGCAGAGTGGTAGGCAAGCCTACAACAGTCGGGTTGCATAGGCTACACATAGTTACAAATAGCTTCAAAATCGAATAAAAAGCAAAAAGGCGACAAACGACCGTTTAGCCTACCTATCCTCATGGTTGTGAAGGATGATCGTTAGCAGCTGTGAAGTCTTTTATTCTCAAGATGGCCTAATGGCAGGGCTTAATTTGAGCCGGAACATGTTCCGGCACCTCCGACGTTGGATCTGGAACCTTTTTTTATTGGATCCGTCAATTAAGTCAATATAAAAAATAAATCGCCTAAACGAAAAATAAATAAATTACTGTTTGTGTAGTGTTCAATGTTGATATCTTTCTTATTAGTCTTTAGAAATAGGGGAAAGACCAAACAGGATACAACAAGCTAATCAAGGATTTGAAAGTGCTTTATCCACAATATTTGTCACAGGAGGGTGATGCGCTGTTCGGGGAGAGAGAAGTTGAGAGGCTCTACCAGCAGTTTTGCATCGATAGCCCGCGGAATGTCATCAGGGCTTACCATCTCCTCCCCATTTGCCCAGTTAAACCCCTTTCCTTCACGCGGAGGTCATGGATTTCTAAAGGACATAGGTGTAGAAAAGAAGCCGGGGGTCTGGATGCTGTATGGGCCATTTTGGACAAGTAGGCCTAGGCTACGGTAGGAAGAAATTGCGCGTCCACGCTGTATCTAGTTGATCATTGATTACTGGGTGTGGGTGGTCATCATTGCAACATATAGCATACATAAGCGCCGAGGCTATTAGCCCCTTGTTGGACTGTTTTGTTGGTTCCCCTGTATCTCCTGTTTTCCCGGTGCGCGTGTGTGCGTGTGAGTGTTTGTGTCTCCCGCTCCCTCTCTGTGTCATATTATGTGTCAGTTCTGATGTGTTTTGATTGGGGGGAGGTGTCGGGGGGGATAGGGGTTCAGATAGGCATTCAGATGTGTCAATCAGAAATTAATAATCATTCCACGCTGTATCTAGTTTATTGATTACTGGGTGGTCATCATTGCAATAAATAACATCCTATATGTTTTTATTTTGGCCTATACGTGCTATTTTTTTTCGATAATTTGATAATGGATAACTGTTTTTTTTTTACATTTTACACCCATGCAGTGCAGTGTGTTGCACGTTCTGAAGTTAATAAACATTGCCCTGGTGTACACACCGCATTGTTTAGTTTTTTTTAGTCAGAGCTATGTACGCAGGTTTTTTTTGTTGTTGGTCCGTGACCTTGCGCTCTCTGGCGGGTTTTTGGATCAAAACCAAAGCAGAATATCCCGAGATATCCGTAAAAGCGCTGAAAACGTTGCTACCATTTCACACCACATAGGCCTATCTATGCGAGGCCGGGTTTTCGGCAATGACTGCAACTAAGACCAAATTGCGCAATCGACTGGACATTTCAAACACACTAAGGGTGTCACTATCTTCCATCACCCCCAGATGGAACCTTCTTGTTGCAGGGAAACAAGCACAGGGCTCCCACTGATTATATTCGTAATGCACGTTTAGTTCCCATGTTTTGCTCCCATATTTTGTTAAACATGTTCACACTTGATAGATGTAGCTTCAAGTTGTTCAATATTCATAGTTCATATTGCTTAATTTTCACTTCTTTAAGTTCACGTTTTTCACATGTTTAAGAGTTGGTTACCTTCACTGTTCATACATACAGACTAGGCAGGATTTTGGAAAATGTGCTTATTTAAAGTCCCGAAGGCAAATCATGTTAATTTTTGGCATACAACATTTTTAGGGGTTTTGAAGGGTGCTGAATTCAAATCTTCTGTATGCCAGGCTCAAAAATGTCCCATAATGCCTCAAAATGGAGAAATCCAATATGGCTGCTGCCACCAGGTCAAAATCTAATTAATCACTTATCTTTTGGACTGTGTAAAACCAATGCAATGGCTTTTATAGGTTTTCACATATAGGGAATTCAATGCCATGCTCAGAATTAAGATCAAGACTAGGTTTTGTACATGGTTAAAATATAATGAATAATTCATGAAAAAAGAGGACCATTAAACAAGTTGATGGCTTTCTGAAGAATTTACTTGAAACATGTTTAGAAGCAAGGTTGATTACCATATTTTATCTATTTATATTATTTATAGATTTATAGATATAGATAGATTTATTTATCTGTATTTTAACTATGTATTTAATAATGCATATTTACCTATTTATTTAGTAATTAATCCATTTTATTCTATTCAATTCTTTAAACTTCTTGGTCTATCCTATCCTAATCATCCTCATCCTCCTCCTACCCAGCAGTGTTCTGACAGGTGCTGCTGCAGATGCATGACTCCATGCATAACTCTTAGCACAAGGCCTGCAGTTCCCCAACCTACTCCTTCGACCAGTCCGCATGAGCTGGAGGAGGAAGATGAGGAGGCCATTGTGGACGTTTAGACTGTTAGACTGCTACCTTGTGCACTGCCCTGTGCAGCCAGCCTCGTGGGAGGCGAGCTGGTCCGTCTGTTTGAAGAGGTCATTGGCAGGGCATCCAGGGCTTTTGATATTCCCCTTCCAGAGAAGCCCCTTGCCTCTGCGTCTAGGTTCCACACAGACATGATTGAGCACCCAGTGGCGGCGCTCATTCCCCTCCTACCAGACTTTAGCGACTTGGTCTGTCACCAGTTTTCCTCCCCAACTACTTTTAGGTGGTCGTAGGTGGTCTGGCCAGGCTAAGGTGCTTTCCAACATGCATGGCGAAGGGCTGATAGGTTGTGGCTCGCTCCCCCCAGTGGATCAAGCTTTGAAGCCCCTCTTCTCCTCCCCCAACTCCCTCTTTGGTGGTCCCTCCTGCCAATGGCAGGACTATGGAGGCTCTGCTAGCAGTGCCGGTGATCCCACTCTTTTGAGAGAGCTCCAGTCAGCCTCTGTGTGCCTCGCTGTAGTGTCGAGCAGGCAGTGGCATCGGGCTGCTCCTTGGCTCAGTTCTGAGTAGCTAGACGCCATCTCTGGCTGTCTCAATCCAGCTGGCAGACAGTGCCGGTGGAGCCTGGGTCCATGTTCGACCCACAGGCAACCACCCTGTTGCAGCAGGCGTGTAACAGCTGGCGCTGTGCAGAAGAGGTGTCAGGGTCTCTTGGCAGGCGTACCAGGGGTGCTAGGCGCCCTAGAGCATTCACGCCTCAGCCAACACCTACCTTGGGGCATCCGTCTTGGGGGCCGACTGATCTCAGGCAGCAGCTTCAAGCATCCCAGGGGCGGGGTAGCCGCCCACAACCTGGCTGGGGGGGCCAGCGTGCTAGTGCCCGTGGCCTCTCCAGGCGCCATCGTCGTTCCTTACAATCTCCGAGCCAGCCAGCCTCGCCTCTCAGCTCGATGCATGAAGGATTGGCTGGCCTTAGGAGCAGATCCATGGGTGCTCTCCACCATGACCCACGCTCAGACCTTACGTGCAGAGCTGTCCACCTCCTGCTAGAGCCCTACAGAATCACCTCCAGCAGGTCACTGGTGTGAATGTCTCTGGCCACACTGTCAGAAACAGACTTCATGAAGGTGGCCTGAGGGCCCGATGGCCTCTAGAGGGACCTGTGCTCACTGCCCAGCACCGTGGAGCTCATTTGACATTTGCCATAGAATACAAAATTGGCAGGTCTGCCACTAGCGCCCTGTGCTTTTCACAGATGAGAGCAGGTTCGTTCACCCTGAGCACATGTGACAGACATGAAAGGGTCTGGAGATGTCGTGGAGAACATGATGCTGCCTGCAACATCATTCAGCATGACCGGATTGGTAGTGGCTCAGTGATAGTCTGGGGAGGCATACCCTTGGAGGGATGCACAGACCTCTGTGGGCAAGACAACGGCACCCTCACTGCTCTTAGGTATCGGGATGAAATATTCTGACCCTGTACTGGTGCAGTGGGCCTTGGGTTTCTCCTGGTGCACACAACGATGGCCACATGTGGCAAGATTGTGCAGGCAATTCCTGGAGGATAAATGAATTCATACCATTGACTGTCCCCCACACTTCCCTGACTTAAATGCAATAGAACACCTCTCGGACATTATGTTTTGGTCCATCCAACACCCTCCTTTCATTTCATAACACATTAACCAGTCCATATCAGCATAGATATCCAGCATGATGTATCTGATGTGTTTTCAAAGTGTTCCTTTAATTTTTTTGAGCAGTGTACTTATACTTATACTAAGGGAAGTCAGGAGTTCAGACCCCCAAGCGGGGTTCTTCTCCCGTTATTTTCCTGTACCCAAGCACACAGAGGACCTTCGTCCTATTTTAGACCTCAGGGGTCTCAACGTACACATCCGGTCTCTGAGGTGCAGGTTCATCACAGTTCCGAGGGTGCGGCAGGCCATCAATGCAGGAGACTGGTTTGCTACCATCGGCCTACAGGATGCTTATTTTCAGATACCCATGGCCAGGGCATTGGCGGTTCCTGAGGTTTGCGTTTGAGGGTCAGGTCTTCGAGTTCCAAGTCCCCCCATTTGGAATCTCTCTGGCCCCCCGAACCTTCACCAGGTGCATGGATGCAGTTCTTGCACCCATGAGGCAGAGGGGCAGTTCTTGCACCCATGAGGCAGAGGGGGCTCAGGATATTAAACTATCGAGACGACTGGCTCATCTGTGCAACCTCAGAAGTGCAATGCCGCCTACACGTGGCCTTGCTGTTGAAGCACATTGAGGCGTAAGCCCAAGTCCTGAATCACAAGTAAAGCAGGCTCCAGCCTTCCCAGGTCACCACCTTCCTGGGCATGGTCCTGGACTCCAGGAGGGCATCCGTGACACTCTCACTGGCGAGACAGCAGTCGTTCGCCGCATGTCTCAAGCGCTTCACGTTGCACGCCCAGGTGGAGTGGAAACTCTGCCTTCGCCTCTTGGGCCTTAAGGCCCTTCACATGCGCTCAGTCCAGAGGTGCCTGTTGAGCCTAGGTCTGTGCCCCCAAGGGCCCTCTGAGGCCAAGGTGACTGTGTCCCGCAGGTTTCACAGGGCCCTACACTGGTGGAGAGATCCCGCCAACACCGAGAAGCGGAGTGCCATGGAACCCGGAGATACGTCACTGGGTCGTATTTACAGACACATCCCCAGTAGGCTGGGGAGCCGTTCTCGATGGTCAGGGCATCAATGGTCTCTGGACGGACCCTTGGCTATCCCAGCACATCAATGTCCTGGAGCTGAGGGCCACTCTCCTCGCCCTCCGGCCCTTTCTACCGTGGCTAAGAGGTCAACATGTGATGGTGAGGACCGACACCACGGTGACTGTGGCCTACATCAACAGACAGGGGGGCTTGGGGTCTCCAGGTCTTTGCAGGACCTGTACATGGTCCTAGGCTACATGCAGGTTTTCCCATAACGTTATCGATACAGATCAATGCACCAAATCAGGGCGATTTTAGTGAAATAACGTTCCTGTGACAGGCTATCAAATATTGAACAATGGGATAACGTTTCATCATCACCTTTATTGATGCCTGAAATGTTGACATTGCTGAAATACAGAGATGTAGCCTACTGAGAGGCAGCTGCAGACAACGATGTTCAATGGGTTCAACCAGAGCCATATCAAAGTCAAAGTCAAAGTCAGCTTTATTGTCAATTTCTTCACATGTTCCAGACATACAAAGAGATCAAAATTACGTTTCTCACTATCCCACGGTGAAGACAAGACATATTTTGCCAATTTAGGTCCACAGACAAACATAACATTCAAGTAAACAAAAAAGTAAGTAAATAAGTAAATAAGAGGGCACATATAATAATGAAAAAATAAGGGCAGCAAAATTTGGTTGAAATTGTGCATAGACAGTCAATAAAATACTAGTGCAAAGTCAGGACAATAAAAGGCTTGGGTAGTTCTGTTTGACCTAAGTAAGAAAGAAAGTGGCATAGTGGTGCAAGTTATGTAAGAGCAGCAGAAGTGTTGTGTTTTCAGGACAACAACACCAAGTTGTAAAGTGTACAAGTGTGCAAGTGTGCAAGTGGTGCAGGCAGCCATTTTGGGTCCAATGTCCAGGATGTTATGTAGCTGAGGGTGGAGGGGGAGAGGAGGGGGAGAGTTCAGCATCCTTACAGCTTGGTGTATGAAGCTGTTGGTGAGTCTGGTAGTGCAGGAGCGCAGGCTTCTGTACCTCTTCCCAGAGGGCAGTAGATCAAACAGATTGTGGCGGGGGTGACTTGCATCACTCACAATTTTGGTCGCCTAGCCTGGGTGAGGTGGGTGGTGTAAATGTCCTTCAGGGAGGGGAGTGAAGCACCAATAATCCTTCCAGCTGTGTTCACTATGCGCTGCAGGGCTTTCCTGTTGTATTCAGTGCAGCTTCCCCCCCCACACAGCGATACAGCTGGAGAGGATGCTCTCAATGGTGCCTCGGTAGAATGTGGTCATGATGGCTGGTGGAGCACTTGCTCGCCTGAGTTTCATAGGAAGTACAGGCGGGCTGAGCTCTCTTCGCCAGTGATGCAGTGTTGGTGGTCCAGGAGAGGTCTTCACTGATGTGCACCCCCAGGAATTTGGTGCTGCTCGCTCTCTCCACCACAGCACCGTCGATGGTCAGTGGCAGGTGTTGGGTGTGACCTCTCCGAAGTCAACAACAATCTCTTTGGTCTTGCTGGCGTTCAGCAGGAGGTTGTTGTCCCTGCAGAGGTCAGATGGTCGACCTCCAACCTGAGTGAGACCCCCAGTTTGTCAGCAAATTTCACTATGTGATTGTTGCTGTAGGATGAGTGCAGTTGTTGTGAAGAGGTATTATGTGCTCAGTGTGATGCTGCTTGAGATATTGTTGACTACTTGGGGCCTCTGATAAGTCCAGTAGCCAGTTGCAGAGGTAGGTACTGAGTCCCAGTTTGTCAAGTTTGCAGATGAGTTGTTTTATTATGGTGTTGAATGCAGAACTGAAGTCTATAAACAGCAATCTCACATATGAGTCTCTTTTTCCAGGTGGGTGAGGGCTGGGTGGAGGGCAGAGCAGATTGCATCCTCTGTAGACCGCTTGGCTCGGTATGCAAACTGGAAGGGGTCCAGGGTGGGGGAGAATGGCTTTGATATGTGACATGACAAGCCATTTCGAAGCACTTCATGATGATGGGTGTCAGTGCCACAGGGCGGTAGTCATTGAAGCAGGATGGAGCAGTTTTCTTGGCACAGGTATGATGGTGGCAGCTTTGAAACATGATGGGACGATGGCTTGCTTCAGGGGAAGTGTTAAAGATGTCTGTGAAGACATCCTTAAGCTCCCCTGCGCAGTCCTTCAGCGCCGCGACCTGGGATGTTGTCTGGACCTGTTGCCTTTGTTGATAGCAGCAAGTGTCCTCTTCACGCTGTCGGCAGAGAGGCACAGGGGCTGCTCATGTAGAGGGGATGTGTCTTCTGTGGGCAGGTGCTGTTTTGTGCTTCAAAGCGAGCAAAGAAACGGTTCAGGTTGTTGAGCAGAGGGATGTTGCTCTCACAGCTCTGTGGCTTGGGCTTGTAGTCCGTGAGGGCCTGAATGCCCTGCCATAGGCTTTGTCGTTCCTGCTGTCTTTGAAGTGGGTGGTTATCTTGTGAGTGTATTCCTTTTTTGCTTCCTTGATGCCACGGGACAGGTTGGCTCTCGCTGTTTTTTTTCATGCCAGCTTCATCCCCAGCTCTGTAGGCTTTGTCTCTGGCCCTCAGCAGCCTGAGGACATCCCTGTCAGCCATGGCTTCCAGTTAGCCCAGTGATGATGTGTTTTTTGTGTGGGTCACATCATCGATGCATTTGGTGATGTAAGAGGTTACAGTGTCTGTATACTCCTCTATGTCTGTCCGGTTGTTGTAAGTGGCTGCCTGCTTAAACATTTCCCAGTCTGTTGTGTCAAAGCAGTCTTGAAGAGCATCGGAGGCTCCCTCAGGCCACACTTTTACCTGCTTACGAACCGGTTTGTTCGCTTTTACCCTTTGTCTGTATGCGGGCATTAGCATAACAGTGATATGGTCTGAAAGTCCAATGTGGGGGGGGGGGTGGCTTTGTATGCTCCCTTTGTGTGTAGTGTAGACCAGGTCCAGGATGTTATCTCCTCTTGTTGGAAAATCAACATGCTGGTGTAGCTTTGGAAGTACAGTTTTGAGATCAGCATGGTTAAAATCTCCAGTGAAGATGGTGAAACCGTCTGGGTGTGCCGTCTGTTGTTCACTTAACAGATATAAATGTAGAGTTGCGACAATGGGTGTTCAAAATTCGTTAAGGTCACGTGGTTCATGTAAACTTCAAAAAGTTCCCGGAAGTGATTGACAATGGATTAGAATGCATTAAATAAGCTACTGTTCAATGAGAGACAGAGCCACAATTTTGGGTAATTGACAGACAATAAATGCATTGATATACAATATTTATAACACAGTGTAATTATTGTGTAAACTGTGTAGTTATCCTACCATTACAACAATATTAAATTAAATCCCAGACCTTAGCCTACTAAATATCGGAAGGTGACCTTTTTTTCTCGCTTTTACGTATGTGTCACTTAATATAATTTTCTGTACAAAACCAAGACGGGAGATTCTTTAGAAAACACAGTAGCACCCACCCCATAAGTGTAGCCTAGGCCTATCTAAATTATCATTATAAAAAAAATGACCTAGTACGTGACTCAAGTATGTGTGACTCTAGTACGTGTAGCCTACAAAAGCGCATGGAGATTTTAATTTTGCAACGAGAAACTGTAACAGCTTGTCTAAGTCTAACATTAACTTGTTTGAGTTTTCTCCCCAACGTTTTCTCTGGTAGTTCTTCACTGATCTGAGATAATGAGCGAACTACCTTAACTAGCTAGCGTCTCGGGAGAATATAACATTTTTTTAAAAAGTTTTCTAACATCCCTCCAGTGTAATGGTGGGCATGTTAAGTTAACCGTAGCATTACCTACACAGTAACCCCATGGTAATACGATGCGAGTGATCATAATAACATATAAAACGTGATATAGGCTAGTCCTTGATAAATAACCAGCTATGAATAAACAACAGCATTTTGTCACCGTTTGTCATTCACCGTGCTGTGAATACAGCATTATGCTAGGCTAAAGAATTGAGATTCAGAGAACTTGCATGGTTGTGCTCATCCTGTCAGAAAATAGCAATTTGATCAGTGATAATGCATCATATCAGCGCAAGCTTGGTTTGAAACAGGTTTCTGGGGATGGGGTTTACACAATCCTTCACTAGTGCCTGCTGTGTTAATATGACTGTGCTGATGCTAAGCTGCAGCTCCCTCAAATCTATATAGGTTCTCATGCATATTAGGCTAGCTTTTGCCAATGAAAATGAATGCAACATAAAAAAAAAAACAGTAGGCTACTGCTCCTAACTGAAGAAACGTTTACGTTACTGGAAGGAAATTATTATTATCATTGTATAACCATTTGTGTAAGCAGAAATATTGTTGTGCTGAGTTCTAAGAACAGAGAGTTCAAGTTAAATGTTGTTGTGCTGAGTTCTAAGAAGTACAAGTTAAGTGTGCACCCAGACAGACAGGAACTGCACCCTGTCTCATACCTGTCAACATTTAGCTTTCCAAAAACGGGAGATTTTTTTTCGGGGGGTTGGGGGGTCAGACTGCTGCAAACTAATTTGGCTATAGAGCATCACAGTCCCGCCCCTCCTCAGAGAGAGCTTAGTTTCCGGAAGTAAATTTCCCATTCATTTCTCCCATTGATGTTTTGGAAAAATCCGTATCTAAAGAGTTTTACAGCATGTCTTAGGCTATCCAGCTACGGCATAACTCATAAGCATACAACATATCATTTCGAGTGAAAAAACGAGGAGAAAATCCAAAAAAAGTCAAAGGTACAAGACTGTGTACATATTTTCATTTCCAAGCGAAGGAACTACTCATCCCATAAACCACCGCGCCTCACTGAATAATATAGGCAAAATCGGCGCGATTTATTTTGCCATTTCCAACCGTCGACAGCACACGAACCCTTTCCTCCAAACAATGATTTTTATATAGTTAATAGCAGTTATTTCAGGAGTAATCGTGTAAATAATAGTGTTTTTTTGAATGTTATATTTACCATTTGAATGTTATATAGCAACCATTGTGTATTTTATATGGTCTGTGACCACCATATTCAGCCGGTTAACTTGCTGTGAATTATTACACAAAATGTTCATTAAATGTACAAAGAAGTATTTCTAGGTTAATGATTGATGATATGGCTCGTACAGTATGAAGGCTACAGTAGCCTAGCTAATGTTAACTAGCATTACCAACCTCCCTGCAAAACTCACCACACAACTTTGTAGGTTTGATAGGTCTTGTCCCTCATGCTGGCCCATACAAAACCCATAAGCTGACCCTCGACACACAACAGTCAATAATGTGACCCGATTTAAAGTGGTTTTCACCCCTTTGGACACTCTTGATTTCGTCCTTGAACTGAAATATTCACGGGGGCATGGACGGTTTGCTAACCATTTTACTGCAGTGTCTACCTGATGGTAGCATCCAGCTTTGCTATCAGCTAGCTAGCTAGTTGAAAGGTTTAAGTTCTTAATGGGGATATACAGGGCTTTTTATGCCTCGACTAAGTTGATGTTTCATATAAACAACAATTCATGTTCATAGAAACAACAAGGTCACTAAAACATAATATATTTCATACATGTGTTGCAGCATGTAGGCTAATGTTAGCAGCATTATAATGACATTCTAATGTCTGAAATGGCTACCTGAAAAGTTAAGTGTTCAAACTAGCATTTCCAGTGTTCTATTTGATGGTGTATTGGCCCTGACTAAGTTTGTGTGATATATAAACCACAATGCTTGTTGATACAAGTACCAATGTTCGTCTAGAAAGTTTTTATTCACATTAAGATTTTCGCCATAGGCAGTAAAAGACTCTTTGTCAATAATTTTCGCTGATAAAGTTTCAAACTATGACCTTAACAGCCTTTCCACCAATCAGAGGCATCACTGTGGGATTGTTCAGGATTGTGGGTAATGAAGTACTTATCCAAGACATCGCAAATAAAAGACATTTATCTCAAAACGAGGTTAGTGCCCCGTGAACTTTTGGCGTCTATATGAGCATACACAATCGCTTAGTACAGCCGTAGCTGGTTTTGAGTCTACCATGTGCAGTTAAGTTTTTATGGCTTATCCCCGAATTGTCAATGGAGAAATTGCATTGAATTCTTACTTCCGGAAACTCCTGTGGGCGGGACTGTGATGCTCTATAGAGCTGGTAAGTCCCGCCCTTTCCGCTATCCCCGCTGGACCTCTAGATTGAAAAATCGTTAATGCAAGTGAATGTGAAAAAATAATTATTTTCTGGTCCCGTTTAAATTTTGCCATGAATGTGAACATATGTTGTCTGTGAATTTTTAATATAAATTTTCGTGTAAAGATTGCTAACTTTCCGCTAGACGACAGCTAACTAGTTTCCCATAACAACCATCAGTTGGTCGAGATGTAGAGGGTTATTAAGATCGACTTTGAACACAGTGAACCATACAACTTTACAATCACACTGTATCATAGTGTTAATGTGTTGAGTGAAGCTAGACATGTTTCAAATATTTTTGTTACCATGTGTGTTTATTCCTGCCGTTACAAAAACTAGCATCTCAGTTAATGTTAGTGATTAGAGCTAGCTCACGTCACAGGCGACATGTAGTCTTTCTCGTTATGTCTTTTCCACAACTGATAGCCGAATAATCATATAATATACTGTCAAACTCGTAACATCATCGCCTACCCATTATATTGGACAAGGAAGGGCAGGCTATTAATCACAAATGTGGTCTATGACAGCAGACCAGGCAATCATGTATAAGATGACATAAATTGTCTGCCTCCTGATAGCTATAGCTGAGAACTCAGAGGAGGGAATCAATATCTGCTTTTATTATTTTTTTAATCAAATTGGAAAAGTCAAACCATATTGTCTAGTTGTGCTACTGTTTGAGATTAAATGAAAATGAATTATTGACATGTGAAGTTGCATTTTGTGAATGCAGTTTTGGCTTGAAAATTTAATCAAAGATGGTTCCGAAAGACTGAGGGGAACTATCCCAACAACATAGATGTACCACATAGCGATAAAAAATATGACCGCGGCTCAGTGTGTGTGTGTTCATGTGTGTGTTTGTGACTTACCCCTGGTGCGTGTGTACAGTCGTGCAAGAATGAACAGAAACAACAGCGTGAGAAGTGGAGCGATGGTAGCCAAAATTATTCTACTAACATTGGACCAGTTGTGTTTCATAGTTCCATCTACTGAGAAAACACAAGGGGAGAGAAAGGGTAAGGGGAGGGGGGGGTGGCAGGGACAAGGACAAAATATCACTTTGGGTTAGGTCTACAACGGGGAACAACAGGTGTGTTTCACCTCTTGACATAACCGTATGAGGGTGGGTCACTAGAGGGAGATCGGGCGCAATTCTTACTGCTCTGGGGTCTGTTTCCCAAAAGCATAGTTTTCACTTCCTTGGTAGTGTCACAGCCAAATGTGAGTCTGTAGATTTGAATTGAGCATGCACAAACACTTACACACAATATAAGCTTCATATTGTCACATCGTGTTTTTAATTTTTGAAAAGTAAAGAGATTTGTTAGCTCTTACTAAAATGTGACCGACATACAACCGAATATCAACACCGTATTTCTGTATCGTTAACCTGTGACTCAAATAGTCCAAGTACACAATACAAATAGTGATTCATGAGCATTCAGAATACAGTCGCAGTACAATTGTGTAATTGTATTGGAAATGTACTTAAAAGGCATCACATAACTAATAATAGTATAGCAGTGTATTTTGAATACACTCATAGCATTCTCATTTCAACCCCAAATCAGAAAAAGTTGGGACGTTGTGTAAAATGCAAATAAAAACAGAATGTGATAATATGCAAGTCTTGAAACCCCATATTTAGCAGCAAAAAGGACATAGACAACATATAAAATGTTGAAAATGAACATTTGGACTATTTCATGGAAAATATAGCCTATGATCATTTTTAATTTGATGCCAGCAACATGTTTCAAAACAAGTTCGGACAGGGAATATTTACCACTGTGCTGCTTCACCAAGTCATTTAACACAATTCTGTAAATGTTTAGGATCTGTGGAGACCAGTTGCTAGAGTTTTAAGAATGATATGTTGTCCCTTTACTCCCCGATATAGGATTTCAGTTGTCCAACAGTATGGGGTATTCTTAATTCTCAATTCCTAATTTGACAAATCTGGAATGCCAACAGGCCATTTAGCACCTGGATTCTTCCTTTATGGAGAACTACTGTTTACATATGTACAGAATTTATTTTGGTATCGTTTTCCAAAAATATACAAGATCTTCCCTGGAAAAGACATGGCCTGGTCTGGAAACAGGTCTGGTTTTAATGCAGTGCCATCTGATTTCCAAAAGACCACGGCCATTCAATTTGTTTTTCAGCTCTTTCCCTTGTTTGCAAAGATTCTCTGGATATTATTGTCCTGCAGACTGTAGATGAACTCCCCAAATACTTCACAATTTCTTGTTAAGAAGCATTAAAATGGCATTGTTTCATCATTTGTGTACACAGGTTTACAGTACACAGAGTGATGAATACCCCTACATCTTTACTCCCTCTCTGGGATGCTATTTTTCATACCCAATCATGTTGCCAGTTACCCTAATTAGTCGTGAAACATTCCTCCTTTTGTTTTCTTTATCATAATACAACTTTTCCAGCATTTTGTTACCCCCGTCCCAACATTTTTTGAAACATGTTGCTGGTATACAATTCAAAATGAGCATATATTTTCCATGAAATAGTCAGATGTGTCATTTTCAACATTTAATGTTTTGCAAATTACATTCTGTTTTTATTCTTAAATTCTAGTAAATAAATTCTTTATTCTTATTTTACACAACGTCCCAACTTTTTCTCTTTTGGGGTTGTATTTTAACATGCTTATGTAATATTTGAAATTAACTTAAAATGTGCTTCCTGACTACAGAGACGTAAAGAGCTAAGAAGAAATACTTAAAGTGTAATTCAGGTGTAATCTGAACCCATTGTCTTTTCACCATGAGTTGATCACCAAACAGCTAACAGTGCAAGTACTAAGGGCCATTCACTAAACAACCTGTCATTTTTTTTAACCATTCACTAGTTCGCCCATTGGCATGATTGCTATACTGAGTGTATAATGAGTGTATAAGCTAAGCGCGTGTTTGGCATGGTAGCTGGCCGTGGTCATGGAATGCCTGAAGCGGAGATCGCGATAGAGCGCTGGCCGCTTGCACCCCCCAGTGTAAGGAGGATGCATAACTGGGCTATCAGTAAAATGGAGGAGGAGGGATAATTTTGCGAGCGCCGCGGCATGTGACATATGGATAAGGAGGCCGGCTTAAATACCCTGGCGGCGGAAGACAGGTGAGTTAATTGCTGTCAATCATCCCGAACAAGGGCTCCTCCCGAACTTTGTTTAGAAAACATCATTTCACTAGTTTGTCCGTCGGCATGATTGCTATATGTAACAGGTTAGACCTTATACTTACTGTAGGAATCACATAATTGCACAATAGATCTAGGTTATCTAGTTACAGTTTAAATCTGTTCAATTTATTACACACTGGTATTGAGGGTCTCTAGTAGCCCCTCCTCTCCCCCTTGGTCTTGACCCCCCTGTCTCCCCCCTTCCTCTTTCCTGTCTAATATCTTGATGGAGAGAGGTAGGTTGACTGATTGCAGCCTCATAAGCAATCTTATAAATATTTCTATTAAATATTGTCATCCATAAGATTGCTTCACTTTATATTGTTTGTATTCAGTTCATGTATATTATTTGTGAGTTATTTTTGTGAATTTACTTTTTAAATGCATTGTTTACATGTATACGTCAGTCTAGCCACATGCCAAAAATGGGATAGCACATTAGCACCTGTAATATAGTTGGTATGTGTGAACTTTTTCAGGAGCTATTGGCCAACTCACCCTGTACTGTATGCTTTGCTGTGCGTGTGTGCAGGTATGTTTTGTTATTATTCTTCACTTTACATGCATTTTTGTTTTGGCTGTCTAATATCTTTATGGAGAGAGGAGCTATTGGCAAACTCACCCTGTACTGTATGCTTTGCTGTGCGTGTGTGCAGAATAAAACTTCAGCAGTATCCCGTGCTCGTTTTGGGTCATCTTTATTAAAAAAATCAACACAACGCAGATGTCTACCCAGTTACATATACTGAGTGTATAGGCTAAGCACGTGTTTTGCATGGTAGCTGGCCGTGGTCATGGAATGCCACGATAGAGCGATGGCCGCTTGCACCCCAAAAGAGCAGAAAGGAAGGCCAAAACCGAAATTACATTAGCGCTTGCTTAGCAAGTCATAGATCCACTAGATCGAGTGGATGTACAGTAGGACTGATAGGCATCTGTGGACCAACGGGTCAGTATTTGATTGCTACTCTGATAGGCCAATGCATGCAGCTGTAGTAGCAGTCGTTGCATGGGTCTTGGGCAAGGGCGTAGGTTTGGTCTGAGCTTTGGTGGGGACACTACCCACTAACCCCCAAAAAAAAAAAAAAACACTCAACTCTTTCACCAGTCACTATAGATATATAAAATTATTAAAATGTGATACTGTCTAACTACTATCCATGATTAAAATGTGCTACTGTCCAACTTGATCTAACTACACTGTGTAGCCTACATAATCTGATTTTAATATGTAGGCTACAGATATGTAGGCTATATTTAACATTTATTTTCTATTTGGTCTGTTATGAAATCATGCCCATTTAAGCACAGCTCAGTTTTAAGAAAGTTAAATACATGCATGCTTAGCATTTTGTGAAAAGAAATCATTAAGGCTACATTGACAAACTCTTAACTGTGAGCTGCCTGTATATTCTCTGATTCTAATATTTACAGATATCTAGGCGATGTAAGCACAGCTCAGTTTTAAGAAATGCAGCCGAAAGACCATGTTGAATTTTGCTATAATTTATTTCAAAACCGGATTACTCTGGAACAGCTAACTATACACGGGAATGCATTACACCTTTACACACCTTAAGGTCTGCTGTTTATTCTGATATATGGTTTGTCATGTGTTGCGCGGAAGAGTGTGTAGGCCAATGATATTCCACCGAGACTAATGGATGTGGAGATGGGTGCAGAGAATAATTATTAAATCTCTTGAAGTTATTTTTTCTCACGAACTGTTTATCACAGCAAACAGTGGCTAGCTAGCACTGTTTAAAAGCTGAGAAAAGGCTCTTTCATGTGACACATGTGTGATGAGTAGCCTACTTCTCGAGGAGTTCAACAGAGAAGAATGGGTGAATTTGGAAGCACTTCATGCTTGTAGTGAAGTAAAGCTGAAGCGCTACATGCTGCAGGTCACTGGTAGTTATTAGGTAACTTCAAATCAGCGCGATTTACCCTTATAGGCTACTGCACATTACAAGATCTGTACGAGATGATCCACAGGACTGAAGTGAAAAATGATTTAACTCTTTGTGTAGCGCCTGTGAGTGCTTTTTCCCCCCATTTCAACCTGAATATTGGTGGGGACATTTCAGTCCTGGAGCTCGACGTAGTTGTTGCTGCGTGGTTCTTGGGGCTTCAGCGAAGCAGTCGTTGCATGGGTCTTGGGGCTCGGCTTAGTTGTTGCTGCATGGTTTTTGGGGCTGAGCGAAGCTGTCGTTGCATGGGTCTTGGGGCTCAGTGAAGCCATCATTGCATGGGTCTTGGGGCTCAGAATAGTTGTTGCTGCATGGTTCTTGAGGCTCAGCGAAGCAGTCGTTGCGTGAGTCCTGGAGCTCGGTGTAGCTTTTGCTGCATGGGTCTTGGGGCTCAGCGGAGTCGTTGTAGCAGGGTTGCAGGAGCTCAGCGGAGCAGTTGCTGCGTGGTTCTTGGAGCTCAGCGAAGCCTCGTTGCATGGGTCTTGCGATAGTAAGCTAATAATTCAGTGGAAATGCATGGATTCCAGTTTCTTCCAGTAGCAGCAACTGGAATCCATGCATTTCCACTGAATTATTTTTGGAATCTGATCCCTTATCATACCTGTTCATTCTTACTGCCGTCGAATTTATCGCGGACTAAATTCAAGATGGCTGCAAACTCTAAACTTCGTGGAAGATACTGTCTGTATAAATAGTCTTGTAAGTAAACTACCACTGCTTTTTTCAAAGTTCTCAATGTCTCGTTTTAAATGTCAGGGCCCTCGAAGTCTACCAATGAAGTGTGGAGATACATTGAGCCTCATAAATGGTGTAAAACAGTGATTTATTTGCATGGTTAGCCCGATGTCAAGCACCACCATTGAAAAAAGCTGTTGGTAGCATCGGCTAACTAGCGCCAGATTTTGGAGTGCAGGGGACAAGCTGAGGTGGGCTATGAGACATACGTTCACACTCGGTATCATGTTTCAACACACTTTAGGTCAATATCACACCGGAATTCTCCTTTAAAAGACGGAGGAGGATAACATTTCCTATCCGACCTACGGAACAAGATGCCGCGGAAATGGAGAGTGCTGCGGATGTGTGCCGCTGTCCAATGATGGGAGCAATGCAATAGCGATATATATTAAAAAAAAAAAAATTTTTTTTTTTTTTAATGTTGATGTCAAGATCCAAAGTTGTGCCGCTTCTGATTGGTGAGCACGTCAGTGCAGTGTCGTGTTTCACTAACCGTCACACAAGAAGACGACATAAATAATTGCAGCTTGCAATTAGATAATGCATTGCGATGCGATAATAGCAAACATTTTAATAAGCTGTCAATAGGGATGGGGGGTGGTGGTGGTGATCACTCCCTCCTGTCAGTGTTGGCATGGAATGAAACAATAAACCGGTGTTCAAGGAGTGTCATTAATATATTTTGGCTGTAGACTGGGGTTTGAGGGCCTGCTGAGAGTTTAACTGAAGCGCAACTGCCTACAAAGCACTGCTTGCTGGCGAAGTGCTAATTTTAAAACATACGGATAACCAGTCATTGTAACCAAATATGACTTGAGTTTATTTGCAAAGCTTATATCAGTGAACTAGCTTGTTGCTATACCCTGCAGTAGCTACTTGAATCTACTTGACCAATCACCCTTGCTCCTTGCTGTCTGTGTCGCCTGACGCGAATTACAAATGTGTACTATCGCTTTAATAATTCATGACGTCTGCGACGCAGCGCCATCGTTTAAACAGCCTGCGGAACGAGCCAGCGGAAATACTGGGCACTTAAGGTTGAGGCTTATCAGTTTGTTATAAGTAGCTTAAATATCCAACAACGCTAGGATCAGTTTATGAGAAGTCACTGGGCAACTATAGGAAGTGAATGAACAAAACCTGTTTTTTTCCGATGCCTACACGGATTACGGATTGAGTGATCTTCGGAAGATTGGCCTCCGCTGGATAGTGGATACAAACTTCAGACGCTTGGCGTGGTGAGCCATGTTAGAATTTAGAGCATTTCGAGTCACCTGGATCATCTTGTTGAAAACGCGGGCTTGGAGCAGCTATAGCATAATGATGTTGTAGCAGTGACCTGAAACTGATGAACCAGGTTGAGCCCATGGACTGGATGTAGCTTTTGGATGGTTAGTGTGAAAAGACTCAGCTCCATTACGCCTGCCTACCATACGACTCAATAATGTTGTAGCTTACCGCATGTGCTGTATTATGGATAAGGAGGCCAGCTTAAAACCCTGGCGGCGGAAGACAGGTGAGTTAATTGCTGTCAATCATCCCTAAGGGCTCCTCCCGAACTTTGTTTAGAAAACATAATTTAATAATGCTCAACATTAGCACCACACTTCTGCAGTACTATGAATAGGGTCCCTACACATAAGTCACTGCCACTGCCACATACCACTGACAATGCTCAAAATATAACTGGATGTACCACAGAACGATACAAAATAGTCCTGCACATTCTCTCTGCAAAAATAAATCATGCTTGTCAATTTGTCTCTATCTCCTAATCCATCCCTTACTCTTGCAACTTTTGTGTATGTAAATGAGTGTGTGCATGTGTGTGTTTCCGTCTGTGTGTGTGTGTAGCCTGGCGGGCCATCCTATATCATTGAAATGTATAGTCTGGAATCGAACCATTCACCTCGCTTAATCCAAGGGGCGGGCAGAGAATTGTCTTTCAAACTGCCTAGGCATGCAATAGGCCAGCGCTACGACCATATCCGTATCCGGTCGGCAAAACGGCAAATACATCCTTCTTTGAAAGGAATGACTTAAGTACATTGTGTTGCTCAACTTTCAAAGAAAAGTCCAACTCCTCCAAAGTTGACACCAACGCCGATTCAAACAACCGCTCTTCGTTCACCATAGCCACCTTCCTTGTTGTTCACCATCGCAGGACTGTCGTTATCCTGTTAAGCCCGCCTTAAGCCAATAGAAATCCCTATGGTTTGATACTAGACGTACAGGCTGAGCAAATTAATTTGCCGCCGCTAGGGTGCGTCTAGATTTCTAGGCTAGTGTGTGTGTGTTCCAGGGCTTTGAGCCAGAATTTTTTCCTAATTGGTTCGTTCCGAGCAGAAACATTATTTTAATTTTTCTGGTTTCCGGTTCAACCCTAAAATTGACGTTCCTGAACCGGTTAGAACAAAAAAATAAAGTTCCCAAACCGGTTAATAACGTTCCATGTCAGCTGTGGGACATACAAATAATAGGCTGATCATTAGGACTTTAAAATTATATTGTATATTGTTAGTCTACATAATTTTCCTTAAGTCTCTATCCTGTCATCAACAGTGTTTGGAATAACGCCGTTGTTAGGTAACAACATTATTTTTTCAGTAACGGGGTAATCTAACTAATTACTTTTCCCGTCGTTACAACGCCGTTAACGTTACTGGACGTTAAATGCGGTGCGTTACTATGCATTGATTGAATAAACTGTGTAATCCGAACGCACCCCTGGCTCACAGCTAGTAAGGAGGTGGGTTAATAACGACGTAAGCGATTATGATTGGCTAAGGCAGAGTCTTGTTTCATGGTGGCCAATCAGAGCCAGTGTTTTTTACTTGCCAGCACACGCGCCACACACATGCAACAGGTAAAATAGAGATTCGACGAAACAGAGGTCAGGAGCAATCCGATGAAAAGTTGGCATTTTCAAGGTGGAAATATAAGCACTACTTCAAATTCATTGTGGTCAAAGGCAAGAACGTGCATGTAATGTGTACATTATGCCCAGGAGCGAAGACTTTGTCGACATCCGTTGTAAGCAACTCTAATTTAATGAAGCATCTCACACACGCATCTAAAGCTAGTGGCCAAAAACACCGATACCTCCACCAGAGATGATAGCTCGCCATCCACTAGCAAAGAAGGACTCGGAGCAGCAAAATATCTTTCTGCCTCACAACAAAAACCTATGACACAGGCTGAAGTCAACCAGTCTGTCGATGTGCAATATCTTGAATTTTTCCGGATCAATAAAGTATCTATATCTATATATCTCTCTTTTAGTATTGCTGGGTCAACCCGTTACCCGCGGGACCTAAATCAAACAGGATCGTCTACAGATGCATTTTTGTTAAGTTCGTGGATGCATGTTATAGGCTTAATGATAATTTCAACTTTCTTTCATTAGACAGATGCAGTTTTGTTAAGTTCGTGGATGCATGCTATAATAATAATTTTTAACTTTCTTCCACAGATTTCTGGTTCAGTTCATAAAAATGTAAAGTTTAGGCAACAGACATATATCAACCGAGTTTAAACTGTGTCAATGTGTGTTTGCGCATGCGCGCACGCGGAGAGAGAGAGAGAGTTCATGTTAGGCTACATGATGTAGCCTATTACTTGTGTTTTACCTTTAAATACATCGGGATCTTTCCGTTTGTTTATTTATTTAGTAGGCCTAGCCTATGTCCATGAAGCTAGATTCAGATTCAATTAATCCAACATTAGCGAGACAAGCCTAGAGCAACAACTCTTTGTTGAAGCATATAGTCTACAGTGCAAATTCATCTTGTTTCAGCGTTTAGTTAAAGAAAGCATTGTCTCTACCTCAATATGAACTACAAAGGATAGCCTAGGCTATAGGCACGTTGTTTTTTTTTGTCGGGTCGGGTTCGGGTCGTTAATCAGCACATATTTTTGAGGGTCGGGTGGGTGCAGATGTTAAAAAACCTTAACCTGCGCAACACTAGTATCTATCTAATAAATATCGAAAGTTATGTAGCCTACAAACACCTGTCTGTTCTACTCATTTCAACTGGCTGCTCAAAAAAATCCAAATTCTTTGACATATAGCAACTTTTTTTTTTAACAGTAGCAAATATTTACTTTCCCTGGTAACGAGTTACTCTTATCATAGAGTAACTCAGTTACTTTTTGGAACAAGTAGTGAGTAACTATAACTAATTACTTTTTTTAAAGTAACGTTCCCAACACTGGTCATCAAACATTAAAAAAAGCATATAGGCTACATTATGTAAGTGACATAACTGTAAATCTGACATGCCTACATTTTTAGTCTACATTATGTAAGCGGCATAACTGTAGTTCTGACATGCCTACATTTTTTTCAGTATTATACATGAATTAAGACAAGGAAAAATGTCTGCCTAAAGTAGCTGCTTAACAGAAAGAAGAGGGCCTTCAGGGATGGGGACAGAGAGCTACTGAGGAGTGTGCAGAAGGAATTAAAAATAAAGCTGAGGGAGAGCAAAGAGGCAAATAGGAGAAAACTGCAGAGTAAGCTTCAGCAAAACAACATGAAGGATGTGTGGTTAGGAATGAAGACCATCACTGGGTTCAAAGCAAAAGGGGCCGAGGCTGAGGGAAACCTGAACAGAGCCAATGAGCTGAATGTGTTTTTTATCAGCACAGAACCCCCTGCTTCCCCCTCCCACTCAAATCCACCACTCCTTCAGCGGCATCCTCACACCTCCTCGACCCTCCCGATCACCACCATGGACTGCAACACAGCGCCATTAGGAAATACAGTAACCTGACTCTCGCCAGATGAATCCGCCTAGCTCCACTCACATCCATCTGGGATCGGTTCCGTTGAGAGTGATTTCGGCACCAGATTGTATGGTAGAGCCAATCAGGACGTAGGGCGGGAGTTTCATAGATGTGACGTAGCATAGAAGCGACTGTAAGACTGTTCTCAGCGTCACAGGTTGGCTTCAATGTGAGTGGTTGAAGTAGCATGTCAATAGATGGCGGACAAGTGGCTTATCCAATCATATGCAAGCATTTTTTTATTAGGCCCAGCCTTCTGAAGCACCACTCCAATGGATTGTTCCCAGATGGATGAGTGGAGCAAGGCGGAACGAAATTCATCTGGCGAGAGTCAGGTTAGAAATACAGGGCCCTCCTCTACCTCCTCCATCAGCCTGTCTGTTTCCAGCAGCCAGGTAAAGAAGCAGTTGGAGAGACTGTGTCAGAGCAAAGCTGCAGGCCCAGATGGCATAAGCACCAGGGTCCTGAAGGCCTGTGCAGAACAACTATGTGGGATTCTACAGTACCTATTCAACACCAGCCTGTGTCAGGGGAAGGTTCCAGTGCTGTGGAAAACATCATGCCTTGTTAGGAGAAGGTTCCAGTGCTGTGGAAAATATCATGCCTTGTTCCAGTACCCAAGTCTTCTCCATCTGTCCTCAATGATTACAGACCAGTGGCGTTAACATCACACTGCATGAAAGTGCTGGAGAGACTGGTGCTGGTACACCTCAGTCCTAAGGTGGCCACCTCAATGGACCCACTGCAATTTGCCTACCGACCTGAGGTTGGTGTTGAAGATGCCACTACTGGTGAGTGTTTTCAGCTGGAGGTTGTTTCAACTTTGCTGTAACAAGGACCGTAAATCATTCCTGCCCACTCCCATAACTATTTACAACAACTCCTTTGTGTTGTGAGAAGAAAATCTTATGCTGAGACAATGCACGGTTTACAACCTCTTCAATGGAGACCATATCCAATTGTATTTATTTTTTAACTTGTATGTATGTTTATGTGTGATATATGTTTATATTATTAATTGCTGCTGTAACACCATAATTTCCCTTTTGGGGATGAATAAAGTAATCTATCTATCTGTCTATCTATTTATATAGCTAGAATAATACATGTTTCCAATGATATAGGCTACTGTTTCTATAGTACAAAATGTTATTTCACTCTGTTTTTACGTGGGTAATTGCCACCGCACATCCAAATAAGTGCCCTTCATGACCCACAGGCCATTAGTCTCAATAGGTTAACATGAACTCACAACTCATCTTTCTAAAACTGCTTGTCCATGTCTCACCTGCATAAAATATAGTATAAACACAGATATGTGTGCATACTTAGAATACATGGCATTGCCTGGTTGGGACAGCTTCATTTGTCCCTCCATAGACATTCAGCAATATAGGCTTTTTTGCATCCATTACAAACGAACATGCAATGTGAAAGTCTGGAATTGGGGAGAGCACTTTGTAGTCTAGGCTAATAAGCATGAAGTCGAACCTTTAGATGAAAAACACTCTTTAATAATAAAATAAATCATAAACCGCTAATGAAGTTTACTTTTGACCATTGAATTTATCGCCTATAACTCTGTGATAAAAGGACTTAACAGGAAAGTATTTGGCTGAGCAACAGAGGTTCATATGTTCAATGTTTTGTCTAAATGATGTCTGTCTATCGTTGCACTCGAAGAAAACTGGAATGTTTTGTTTGTCCTCCTTTTCAATTGTCCCGGTTGTAGCCTACCCTTTGGAATGGTCACTCCCCAAACTAGTTTTGATGGGCATGTCAAGATGAAATGTCGAGATTTAAGGCAGTATGATATGTCAACACGTCGAGATTAAAGTCGACATGATACTTCAACTTTATTCTCGAAATCAAGGAACACCATGGACGCAGCAGCACAATGATATCATGCAGCACCTGAAAATAGTCCCTGTAGGCTAACTTCCGGCAACAAGGTTGAGCTGCAGCAGACAAATTGGTCAGTGACTGGATTATTACACCTCAATAAGAGTATAGTTCCATGTCAAATAAAATTGCCACGTTTCATTTTCCATTGGTCTTATTACACTTTCTAACTTCAGAGGAGACAAGTTTAAATAGGAAAATTACTGGACATCTTAGTCACTTTTAAACGTGATGCTAGCAGGCGAGATGCTAATGGTCTAATCCAATTCAATGATCTATGTTAGGCTGGAGCTAAAAGTGGTATTGCCAGAGTCAGAGAACGGATGGATGAACTGGAGAAAGGTAAAAAAATCAATTGTTTAACTCAAGGGGAGGTGGAAAATGAGTGTAATTCCCCAAATGGTGGAATATCCCTTTAAATGGTTCCTAGAGTGTTGATGAGTGTACATATTGTGAATGTGGATAATACAGTGTGATTTTTGAATGTTAAAAGTTGCAATTGATTAATTAACTCTTTTGAGAGGTGGATAAACTCTATATCTGAAAATTCAGAGGTGGATAAACTGTGTTTACTTGCGTTTAGCCTCCACTACATCCCTGCTTGTATAGCATGACCACTGCTAGAGACTACCCAAACACACTTTGCTCACTCACAACATATTCTCAGACTACCTACAAGTAACAACATTTACTTGGGCATGTGCTATCAACTCACCACTTTTCCTTACACCTCATGTCTTACTTGGTTAAGAATAGATTCCTGCTTGACTCCTGTCTGCACAGTCTACTCCTGGCTAATCCCTGCATAGCACTTCATAACCCTGGCTAGAGGCACACCAAACAGACTTTCTGCTCACTTCTGTTCAGGCTGATTTTGAATATGAATTCATAAGATATCAGTAAAGACAGAGAACCACAAATGGCATCAGATGTATTCCTAAATCATTAGTTTAATGAAAACAAAATATATTCCAATTCTGATGAACAGTCCTAATAGTCCTCAAAAATGCATGAAAAAAGATCAAATAGATAAGTATTACCCTGATAACTTGTAGGCTCCTTTGTAGGTCCATTTTGATAGTTGGGTGGGGGTTGTGAAACATCAGACGATTTTGAAGCATCTAGGGGTTGTAAGACATCAGATGATTTTGAAGCATCAGGGGATTTTAGAGATGTGTCCATTTTCTCAGATGGTGTTGTGTTGGGGCATATTAAATGTTTGGTCAAAGAACTAAGATTTTGTTTCTTTAGTGCCTCTGGATAAATACACAATATTGTGAAATTGTATGGTTTTTCCAAGTAATCACTCATTTTACAGTCACAAAGCCAAGGATTATCATCCAGATAAACATTTTCAATTTTTCCGAACACCTCAAGTGGAACACCAGTTAGTGACTTCAGTTTATTGTTGGATAGTTTCAGAGTCTGTAAAGATGGCAAGACCTCAGCTTTAAAGAGTGTATTACTGTAGATCACCCTCCAGATTGAGTTCACTTAACTTACCAAGACCCTCAAAAACTCCTTGAGGCAGATTTTCAATCTTATTATTGGAAATGTCCAGCAATGCAAGCTGTGTAAGTTTGCTAAATACTCATTGGGAAAAGGAGGCAATATTATTTTTCTGTAAACCCAGTATTTTCAGAACTGGGAGGTGAGCAAATGCCTCTTTGGGCAGTTCATTCAGGAGATTATTGCCTAAAAATAGTCGTTCAAGCTTTTCATGTCTTACTTGGTTAGGAATAGATTCCTGCTTGACTCCTGCCCGCGCAGTCTACTCCTGGCTAATCCCTGCATAGCACTTCATAACCCTGGCTAGAGGCACACCAAACAGGGGTCGGTTCTCCAAAACGTTCTTATCGCTAAGTAGTTCTTAACCTATTCCTTAACCTCTCTCTTAACGTTATGGCACGATTCGTACGCTAAGTATATCTTCTGTAAGTCTAAGTAAGGTTATCGACCATTGTAAGTCTTAGCGTTGTTTGAGCTCTCAAGGTTAGTCGACCAGTGTTTAGAAATCAGCGTAAGCGCAGTACAAGTCAAACTATGGTACAGTATGTTGACAATGTTGTGGCTCAACGATGATTTTATGTTATGAACATTTTAAGACTAATAATAAAATTTGTTCGCAATGGATGCAGGCCTATTTATGAAGTTTACTTTATTTGGTATCAGAACTAATATGGTGGTAATTAGCCTAGGCTATTTAGTAATGTAATTTAAGTGTTCAAATTGGCCATCACTTTTGATAATTAAAAGCTGGCAAAGAATTTGACTCTAAATGGCTAAGATCTATGAATGGGTAAGCATGATGGTGTCCAGTAAGCGACCAACTAGGCCTATGGCAGCAATCCAACATGTCCTTGTATTGAATCAAAGACGGCACCGGCCGCGGAGCCGTGTAGTCCATGTTGCTCCATAGCTCTTTTTTTGTTGCTGTTGCACAAGTTATTCCGAAAGCTGGAAAACAGTGTCACCTTGTGCAAGCTCACCTCGCCCAGCAAAACTTCAAGTTCCTCTGACGAGAAGCTTGGTGCCCTTTTTTTACGTTGCTTCCCCACCATACTGTATCTAACTCTCTCTGTTCATTGTAGATAGGTTGCTTTTTATTGAAAACATTAATCAATGGCAATCAATACCGCATTAAACAGAAGTAACTGCAGCTGCTTGCCAATCAATTCTAATTGTAAGGTACCTACCTTACCATTAATATAAAAGTGTATTACATCATTTTTAGAAGTCGTTAAACCCATGTCAAGAAGCGGCACAAGTGGCACAACGGGATAAGGAGGGTGGATGATTAGCGAGGGATAGGCCTACCCGGTTAGTCTATCCGTCACAACATATTGTGTGAACATATTACTGACAATTTGATCATTTAGTTAATAGTTTATATTTTACTGATAACTTAAAATAAATGTTACTGGAATAATTTGAGGAATGTTTCATTTGCATAGAACGTGTTGTCTTTTTTAACACCGTCATGCACCTTCGCGTGAAGTAGAAAATTGATTCCTGAGCAATCGATGCCAACTAATTCAGCACCTTCACTTGGGACAGTGCCTTTGTAACGTCGAACGTAAGAGGCAGCGTGTTAAGAAGCTTTCTAAGGGGACACTTCGGGGAACACACTTAGGAACATAAACAACTTTGGTAAGATATATCTTTTGAGTCTTCTTAGCGCGCTAAGAGTGAGCGTTATCGGGGAACCGGCCCCAGACTTTCTGCTCACTTCTGTTCAGGCAGATTTTGAATATGAATTCATAAGATATCAGTAAAGACAGAGAACCACAAATGGCATCAGATGTATTCCTAAATCATTAGTTTAATGAAAACAAAATATATTCAAATTCTGATGAACAGTCCTAATAGTCCTACAACATCAAAAATGCATATAAAAAGATCAAATAAACAAGTATTACCCTGATAACTTGTAGGCTCCTTTGTAGGTCCATTTTGATAGTTGGGTGGGGGTTGTGAAACATCAGGCGATTTTGAAGCATATAGGGGTTGTAAGACATCAGACGATTTGGAAGCATCAGGTGATTTTGTAGATGTGTCCATTTTCTCAGATGGTGTTGTGTTGGGGCATATTGAATGTTTGGTCAAAGAATTAAAATTTTGTTTCTTTAGTGCCTCTGGATACATACAAAATATTGTGAAATTGTATGGTTTTTCCAAGTAATCACTCATTTCACAATCACAAAGCCAAGGATTATCATCCAGATAAACATTTTCAATTTTTCCGAACACCTCAAGTGGAACACCAGTTAGTGACTTCAGTTTATTGTTGGATAGTTTCAGAGTCTTTAAAGATGGCAAGGCCTCGGCTTTTAAAGTGTGTATTAGATTACCCTCCAGATTGAGTTCACTTAACTTTCCAAGACCCTCAAAAACTCCTTGAGGCAGATTTTCAATCTTATTATTGGAAATGTCCAGCAACGCAAGCTGTGTAAGTTTGCTAAATACTCCTTGGGAAAAGGAGGTAATATTATTTTTCTGTAAACCCAGTATTTTCAGAACTGGGAGGTGAGCAAATGCCTCTTTGGGCAGTTCATTCAGGAGATTATTGCCTAAAAATAGTCGTTCAAGCTTTTCATGGGATTTTGAACTAGTTTGTAGATATGTGATTTTGTTATCCTGTATATTGATTTCCTCCAGATTAGTCAGTTTCCCAGACCAAATATCATCTGGAATTTTGGCAAGGTTGTTCTTAGACAGATCAAGTGTCTGAAGTTGCTCCATATTATCAAAAGCCTTCATGGAAATGGAGGAAATATTATTAGAATTCAGTCTAAGATCTCTAAGTTTTGTAAGACCACTGAACAAATTTTCCGTAATATCTTCAATTTTGTTTTGTGTCAAGTAAAGTGTGACAAGTTGTTTGAGATTCTTAAACATTTCATCAGGAAGTAAGCTGAGATTGGTGCCAGAAATCTCCAAAGTCTTGAGATCAGTTAAACCCTGAAAGGCACCTGCCTCTACAGAAGTAGTAGAGGTACCCATAAACTCCACTCTCTCAAGTTTTGGGTTCTTTATGAAGGCCTTTTCCTGAATTGTCTCAATCCTACCAAGAAACAAAACTTTTGTACTGCTGGTATATAACAAAGGCATTAAAGGAACTGGGTCTAAATAAATTTCTATGCAAGAAGAGCATGTTGTTGATGTTAGTTGAGTTGAGCAAATTTGTGGCGAGGTCAAGAGCCAGATGATCCCCAAAAACATGTTCCTTAAAAAGATAAGATAAAATACTGAGTTAGAAGACAGCAATATCCTTTAACCACAGAGAGCATTCACCATTTTATGAATTGGAATGGTAATGATATGAAACAAAATGTTTGTTCACAGGCCTTTTGCATTAGCAATTGCTGCACTTTTTGAAGTGGGAGCATTCTCTAAAATTGATTTATTTCGGAATACCATTTCGACTAATGTGAACACTTGTTTACACTAATAACAAATTATATTGTCACTTTCAATACATACATCTAGAGCCATATCTAGTGTTAAAACTAAGGCTGTAAAAGTTTAAAGCAGCACAAAGGAAGATTGCTCTCGGGGTCCTCTTGTAACGGAGTTCATATTTTATTTGCTATAGTTTCATGGACCTTTACCAAATCCTGATTTCCCTGTGAGAATGTGAGCCTGTACTGCCCCTTCAAGAGACTAAGTTTTGTTTTGTTAGCATCTCCGTTTTTTCCTCAGTCTGCTGTTGCTGATCTGAGGAAAGGTACACTTGTTTCTTAGCCGCATTATAAACGTTTATTTTTACTTTATAAAACCCATACTCATCTATTATAATGAGATGCATGCAGTGTTATTTTATATTTAAAATCTTAATTTAAATTAAGTAGGCCTATATTGTTTTCTTTGCTAACAGACTACTGATATCCTGTGTGTATGAAGACTGCATGTCACAAGTTTTCTTGGTTTATGTCAATGTGTACAGGTATGTTGAACTCAGTGTATGTGTTTGTTATATGGTGTTTACTCTGGTTGTTATATTAATGTATAAGTGGCATTGCTGTGTGTCTAAAGTGACAAATTTATGTACAGTACATTCCCAATGCTCATGTAGACCTAGCGTGTGCATAAGGATGTAGATCCAGGAATGCACTAATATTTTGTTCGTAGTACCAGTTTGCAACAATTATTAGTTAACACTAAGGGCCCTATCTTGCACCCAGGCGCATGGTGTAAAACTCGTTTTCCACCCGGCACAAAGTTTATTTTCTTATTTTGCATGAACAATGCGCCCAAGGGTGTGGCAATGAACAACCTAGGGAGTGGCCTGGCGCATTGTCTAAAAATCGCTATTGTACACCACCTACAACGCATCACGCCACTGACCAAGAGAAACCTGGTCAGAAGTCTATGGCGAGTTGTTTATATGTTATTTTAATAGTGCATTGTCAACAGTCATATTGGCGGGTGCACAACGCACCATCCTACTATCCTCCATGAATGCGCACCATCGCACATTCATGCAAAACATTAGAAATTACACGATTAGGCTACAATGGGAAACATAATTTGAATAAAGATATTACGAAATACATCTCACAATGCATTTGCAAATTGGTAATGACGGTTAAAAGTGATGAGACGAGAGCACAGCTGAAGACGCGAGATATTTAAGCAACTCCTCTGCAGGATAAATGTTGTTTTACATGTTGTTTTATTCAGTCATTTGAAAAATATTAGGGTAAGTGTTGCTTTTTCCAGCCTATGTTTTCGATGTTAACCCATTGTCAGTCAATAGTGAAAGTAACTTACTGCGTATAACTGTCTTCTCATTGACTGACACCATGGTGAAGTTAGTTTCACTTAGCCAATGAGTTCAAATAATAGACGAGTGCAAATGCGTGAAGGCTATAGGTTTTAGTAAAGCATGATTTAGTGGAATGACTATTCCATACGGTCTCGCAAGCAGCCTCCATCAAATGTGTCATTGACTGTCAAAATACCAATGCATTCTTTGGGCTGTATTTTGGGCACCTGCGCATGGCGTAAAGCTTGTTATTCACCCGCGCAAAGTTGAATTCGGTATTTTGCACGTTTATATTTCAAACATTGCGACCAGGGGTGTGGCAATTAACAACCTAGGGAGGGGCCTGGCGCGTTGTCTAAAAATCGCTATCATACACCACCTAAACCTGGTCAGAAGTCAATGGCGAGTTGTTCATATGCTATTTTAAGAGTGCATGTCAACAGTCATATTGGCAGGTGCACGCACCATCCTTCTATCATTCATGAATGCACACCAGCGCCCGTCCATGCAAAGCATTTCAAATTGCACGATTACAATGGGAAACATAATTAGAATAAAGATATTACGAAATACTGTACATCTCATGATGAGTAGTTATTCACCATCATTTGCAAATTGGTAATGACGGTTAAAAGTGATTAGGGGAGGGGAAGTGAGACACATGTATGGAGCACAGCTGAAGACGCAGCACTGTCACGAGATATAAGCAACTCCTCTGCAGGATAAATGTTGTTTTATTCAGTCATTTGAGCAATATTAGGGTAAGTGTTGCTTTTTCCAGCCTATGTTTTCGATGGTAACCCATTGTCAGTCAATAGTGAAAGTAACTGCATATAACTGTCTTCGTTGACTGACACCTTGGTGAAGTTAGTTTCACTTTGCCAATGAGTTCAAATAATAGACGAGTGCAAATGTGTGAAGGCTATGCTAGGTTTTAGTAATGCATGGTTGAAGAATGACTATTTCATACGGTCTCGCAAGCAGCCTCCTTCAAATGCGCCGTTGAATGCCAAAATACCGATGCATTTATTTGACATATCGCGCTTTGTGCCGTTAAAGGGAATGATAGATGTCATTCTCATTGGTTTAAATGAATGTTACGCCCCAAACACACCCATATGACTGATTAAAAAACCTAGGAACACCTTGTTGCGCCATGCGCTCCACGTTTGATAACGAAACCCCTCCCAATGTAAACTGGACATCCTACTAAATTTGAATAGACTTTTGACGAGTGACGATGCACTTTAGAATGTCATGATAGGGCCCTTTGACTGCTTTGTGCCGTTAAAGGGAATGACAGATGTCATTCTCATTGGTTTAAAATGATGTTACGCCCCAAACACACCCATGACTGATTAGGAAACCTAGGAACACCTTGTTGCGCCATGCACTCGACGTTTGATAACAAAAACACTCCTAGGGCTCTATTTTAACGATCTGAAACGGAAGTATGGAAACGCAACACGCAAGTGGCTTTGTGGGTGGATCTTGGGTGCTGTTGCTATCAGTGGGATAAATGACTGTTGCGCCGGACGTAAATCTAAAATGGGGTGGTCTGAAGTAGCTACATTACTCATGGGTGTGGTTTGGGCGTAACCTGCAATACACCAATCAGAACGTCATCTCACATTCCCTTTAACAACAGGCGCGCTTGTTCCATAGTAGATTGCTATTATAAATGGCGGATTTGCCAAGTGCAGCCAGGATCGTTCACAGCGCTATAAGCACTGTTCAGTTGGGAACAGTTTGCTATTGATTTTTCCTCTTGACAAAATGTAATACAGAAATGTCACAAAGACATACTTTCCGATGTTTTGGGATCACTCTCAATGAATCACAAGGTTATGAATGCATGGTGATATTTTTGCAATGTAATCTAACATTACCTCTCTATAGACAATGCATATCTTCTGTCAGATAAGCTCTTCTCTCCCGTGCTGCTGCTGGGGCATTTGGGTTAAATGGCATTGGCATGCAGTTCAGTTCTCTTATATTTCCTAATTTATGTCATCAACACATCCGTGATTTGTGGAAATGTGTACGCTAAATTTATGCCTATTTTTTCACATCCTAATGGACACCACACTGATTTCCCTCGTGTGGTAATATTTCCTTGTAATTATGTATGGTTTGCAGAAATGGAAACTGCGTTGTATAGATGAGAGGAGCAAAGTGTGCATTGCGCAGCACAGGTGGCCAAGCAAGCGCTACTGCAGGTGTAAGCTACGACCGTACATTACCATCAGCCAACTTAACAACGAGAAACAGTTTCCAAGTTGACCTAACTTTCCAACTCTGCTCAGTATCCCATTAACTGCATGATAGTAGGCTATTTACAATATTTTCTGTAAAGTAGAGTTTGTAAACACGTTATCATCAACTCAATGCACGCACAACATTTGTTTGAGCAGGAGAGAGAATAACAATGAATGGACGCAGCAACTACAGAATTTGTAGCCAAGGCTACTTGCTGCTTTCTTTTACTGTCTATGGTTGCTGGTTAACAGCACATAATAAGCTGATTTAAGCTAATTCACCAACTCAAGACTTCAAGGCCATCATGGATATAAAATGTTTTTTGAAAACAACGAAAGGATGGAGGGAACATAGCAAAGCTTGGAGTTATTTCAGATGGGCTACAACAAGGTAGGCAAAATTATGGTGCTTGTCAAAACTTTAGCACAGCTGGAATAATGCTTAGGCTGATGTTAAAGCGCATACAATGTTTAAAGCCATACACAACGATAAATTGGAACAAAACTAAAGGTAACTAAAGGCCTTTATAGGGCTAAAGGTAACTAAAGTTGTCCAAATGAATAGGTAAATGAATAGATATTGCATGTAAATGTTGTACTATATAGGCTACTAAATGTTTAGGTGACCAATGCACAAACAAAAATGAAACGGACAAATATTAAAGGCTTTGAAATAGATATGTGCATACAAAGGATAAGTTTATTGTCACATGCATATAGTTACTGGCTAAGAAATGCAGTAAATGCATTTATGGGGTAAAAAGACCAATGGCAAGGGCTGCATAAAAAAATTGGGATTGGGGGCGGGGGCACCAACAAGGGACAAGGCAACATCAAGGAAAACTTTGAATGTTTCGGCTCGTCAACTGCCAGGGGTTTTGGGTGTGTGTTGGGGGGATAGGGGAGATGGGATAGTGTGCTGTGTATGTGGGGGAGAGGGCAGTGTACAAATGTGTGTTGGGAAGTTTGAAATAATGTGCAGGTAGGGGACAGGGGGGCAGTGTACTGGTATGGTAAAGGACTTAATTGCAAGCAGAGTACTGTATGTATGATGTATGTTGATGACAGTGAAGATGTGTGTGTAGGGAGGGGAGTGGAGCAGTGACTGTGTGTGTGTGTAGCAGAGGTGAGACCAAGTCACTGTTTGGCAAGTCACAAGTAAGTCCCAAGTCTTAGCAGTCAAGTCCAAGTCAAGTCCCAAGTAAAATACAGAGAAGGGCAAGTTGAGTCCAAGTCCAAGTCACATCAAAGCCAAGTCGAGTCCAAGTCCAAGTCCCAATCTTTTTCAAGTCCTGAACAAGTCATTAGGTACTCTTCACTTAATAATGCCATTATTAGACTATCGATCATAATTTTAGCACTTCCATCTAATCCACAGTATTTTTTTTATAAATACAGATTAAAATATGTTCAATGTTTCTGTCTTGTAATCTTTTACGACATATGCATGTGCATACCTGTGTAATATACAGATGTGCATACCTGAGTAATCTGTACAAAACGGATAACTACATGACACTCAGCACAGCTGCAAATATATATAATGTTTTTCCAAATTGCGGAGCCCACTGTAAGGATGAGTAATAATTTGACTGATGGTATTTCACTGCGCTAGGCCACAGATTTGCCTGCAAACAATTTATTAGGCTGTCTGCCAGTGGTGACTCATAAGGGAAGCCAAGGTCAACACTTTTATATTATTTAAAAGATAATAATGACAGTAATTTTGTTTTAAAGTATTCATTTCTTAAGAAATACTAGACATTTGATGCTGTTTATCTAATTTGTAAATGGTGCACTGTCACTTTAAGCCCATTGTGTGCCACTGTCCACATGTTCTCATAATGATCTTTTTTTACCAGCTCCGTTCAAATATAGCCTATGGCTAGTCCACAAACTCAAACATTGTTTGTGCCAGATGTATAGCACAATATTAACAATGATAAGCATGATATTAAGTTGGCAAAAACAGCTTTCATTCCTTTGGAAAGAGAAGCATGTATGACATGATGCTTGCTTGACATTTTCTGTTTGCAATTAAAAGTGAATTATGAGCCTGGTAGCCAGTAGCCAGCTAGCTACAGTAGCTGAGTGGAATGCGTTTTAATTGGCATATCATGTGCTTCATGTAAATAAATTATTTAATACTTCAAGACTCACCAGTTCCATTACACAAGGCAAAGACAACTCTTCATAATATTCTTGTCCACTTTCCAAATCACAGTGAGTGCAGCTATGTCATAGTGACCTGGATCTCATAGTTTATAACAGTATAGTAGACTAGTGAGAACCGGATAAATTCACAATCTCTAATCTCAGATTTGTTGCCTCCACGATTTCTTTTTATATGTTTCTTATATTTAAAAGAAGATATCAATCATCATCAACAATGACAAGCCAGCTGGAACCTATTTGTTTTCTCTCCCTCTCGTGCGTGCTTAGATGCTTTCTCAATTAAATGCAGTAGGCTAGCAAGTTTAAGTTGGATCTTAATGGAGAGGACTCGAAAAGTATTATCTTTATGTAACATGCTGTTGGTGCTTTTTGACAAACGTTCTCTAACAAGAGTGCAAATCAGTTTGCAGTAAAGCTACTAGTGATTGGCTAAATGTTGGTCCTTCCGCTGTCTCTTGGTGCCCTACACACAGTGCGTAACGTGTGTGGGGGTAGTGGCAGTAGGCTACTGAACTGTGCTCTGGCCGCTTTCTCCGCTATTTTTTATTTTTTTTTTAGTCGCGGGAAAGCGTCTCTGGGTTGACTGGTACACGATCAGGAAATTTAGTTTTTGATTCGAGACATGTCAAGTCATCACAAGTCAAAGAGGCAAAGTCCGAGTCAAGTCTTGAGTGAATAGTATTCAAATCCAAGTCAAGTCGCAAGTCATGCCGAATTTTATCAAGTCAAGTCTGAAGTCATTAAAATCATGACTCGAGTCTGACTCGAGTCCAAGTCATGTGACTCGAGTCCACATGTCTGGTGTGTAGTGTGTGTGGGTAGGTGGGGGCAGTGTGCTGTAAGTATGTAGAGGATGTGTGTTGGAGAAGATCCTGAAGACAATGTGCTGTGTATGTAGGGAGGGGGGGCAGTGTGCAGCAAGTATGTAGAGGAGGCTTACTGTAGCTAGCAGTGTGCTGTATGTATGTGTATGAGGTGATGACAGTGATGATGTAAGTGTGTGTGTTGGGGGTGGGGTGGGGGGTGGACGGGGGCAGAAAGGCTAGGCAATCAAGGACATGGGTATATAGATGGAGGAGAAATCAAAAATAATAAATAAAAAGTTCTATGGAGATGTGCAAAAGTTGGAGAAAGTCAGATGTGTGTGTGTGTGCATAGCATTCATTCCTGCAGGCCTGTGGCCATGCATGCACTGTAACACCCACCAACATAATAACTTCCCACCAACGTAATAACCCACCAACTTAATAAAAATCTGCACAAAATCTGCACATTTTAAACGTAATGCCAACGTACCTGCCAACGTAATCATTTCCCATAGGGCTGGGATAAACGATTATTTTTTAAACGATTAATCTAGGGATTATTTTTTCGATGCATCGATTAATCTAACGATTCATTTTTTCAGTCCGATTCGATTTCGATTCGATTATCGATTATCTCCCCATTAATTCACTAATAGCAACTTATACATGTTTATTTACATATCTGAATGAAAAAAAAAAATGAATTCTTTAACATTGCAATAGATATTTATTGCTCTTAAGATTCCAAAATAAAAGACTATACAAGTGCAAAGTAATACATTCTTAGTCAGAGGAAGCATTCAATAAAGTTCAGTAGTGTATGTCTAATTGAGTGCCTGTCATTTTAAGATGTTTGTGTGGGAATCCTTGCAATTTACATTAACACAGTTAAAAGGCTGCTGATGTGTGGATGCAATTCATAACATAGTTAGTTAACGGTTCGTACTTCTCCTTTGGACAAGCACTTTTGAGTCTTGGAAAACACTTTTCCATTTACATCAGGATTTTGCAAACATTCAATAAAATGAGTAAAATTTCGTCATGAGCCCTGCATGAGTAACGAATACAAGCAGCTGCAAGTAAGCATGCTAAACTTGACATCCAAACAGTATTCTAACGTTAGCTTTGAGATACTGCTTGATTGCATACTGTAACTTAACTTAGTTTAGTCTCCTCAATGGACTATGTTGTGATAAGACCAGAGTTTACTTTAACTTTAATGCAGCAGTTTTGAACAAATTTGCGCAGCATGGTCACAATGCTAAGCGGATTTAATAGCAATTTAGCCCACTGTGTTTTATGCAGTGCTTCTATGTGGCAACAACAATCCTTCAACAATTGTGAATATTTTGTTAAATGCACATGCAGAGGAGGAGCAGTGGGCTCGTTACGAGAGAGAGCGGGCTGGGCGAGGAAAGGCTGTGTGAGTAAAAAGTGCAGCTCAATGAAATTATTTTATCTTATCTTTAATTAGTAGACCTACAACATAGAACATCAATGTGTGGTGGTCAGTTTTGATTTCCTGGTGCCCAGCCACAGATTAGTCAACATATGGAAAACACTGAAGGTGTAAAATTAAAAATATTTAGCAGCACACGTTATGCTTGACGAATCGACGCTCATATTTTGCGTCGACGTCATCGATTACGCCGATGTCCCAGCGACGCGTTGTCCCAGCCCTAATTTCCCACCAACGTGATAAGTTTTGCCTAATGCCAACGTAATAACCACATTTCCCACCAACATAATAATTATTACATTTGCAGGAAATTATTACTTATTATTACATAGTTATTATAATGTAATAATTTTTTTAACTTCCCACCAACATATTAACTTCCTGCAAATGTAATAATTATTACGTTGGTGGGAAATTTGGTTATTACTAGTGATGGGCAAATGAAGCTTTTGTGAACCACTGAACCACAGCAGTGTGAACCTAGCGACACTAAAAGCAAAAAGATGCCCGCCACACATACATTTTTCAACATAAAAGTCCTTAGCAAACCAATATTTTTGGTTACATATACTGGTTTGGGTAAGGACTTTTATGTTGAAAAATCTACATGTGGCAGCCACATTGGATTTTTTCATTAGTGTTGCTAGCTTCACACTGCTGTGGTTTAGTGGTTCACCAAAGCTTAATTTGCCCATCACTAGTTATTACGTTGGCAATAGGCAAAAGTTATTACGTTGGTGGGAAATTATTACGTTGGCAGGATTATGTTTAAAATGTGCAGATTTTGCACAAGTTTTTTATTACGTTGGTGGGAAGTTATTGCGTTGGTGGGTGTTACAATGCGCCCTTAAAATAGCATCTGAATTTGCGCCACTGACTTTAGACCAGGATGTACCTGGTCTGTGGCGGAATTGTTTTCTGAAACTGCAAAATATCAACAGGGAACGTTTGCACCGGAACACGGCCCCTCTTTTCGCTAAACCGCCCCAGTGGGCGCAATTGAATTCCCTAATTTACAGACATGTACCTGTGGAGGGAAAATTCCAATATGCGCTGACTGCAAAATAGGAAAGAAAGCGCGAGTATACAAAGTCAATTGCGCTGGAGTGCAAGATAGAGCCCCTAATGTGGACTGGGCATCCTACTAAATTTGAATAAGCTTTTGACTAGTGACGATGCGCTTTAGACTGTCATGATAGGGCCATATGTTGTAAACACTTCGGAAAAAAATATTAATAACTTTGGATATAGCAAAAACCTTTTATGTAATCGCTTCCTGCCAGGACTTTTACGGCTTTTCCCAAATCACGGAAGTAACATCGGCGTAGTGGTAGATAGCAGCAGAGAGTAGAAGTCATCAAACAAGTGTTTGTAGGGTGGGTGGGGGTGCAGTCGTAAGTGTAGAGAGAACACAGCAGGGGACTCAATACACAGCCCTGGGGGGAGCCAGTGCTGAGTGTGGGTTGGGATGAGCTGTGTTGGCCTATTCTCACTGTTTGAGGTCGGTTGGTCAGGAAGTCCATAATCCATTGGCAGATGGATGAGGAGAGTCCCAGGTTGGTGAGTTTGGTGACAAGTCTCTCCGGAATTATGGTTTTAAATGCAGAACTTTAGCAAGTCTACAAAGAGCATCCTTACATAGCTCCCCTGGTGTTCAAGGTGGGACAGTGCACTGTGGAGAGCAGTGCTGATGGCATCTTCTGTAGACCTTCTTGCACTGTATGCAAACTGGTGTGGATCAAAGGTGGGTGGGAGGCTGGCTAGGATGTGCTGCTGGATCAGCCGCTCAAAGCACTTAGTGATCACTGGTGTGTCATTTAAGCTGCTTATGGTATTTTTTTTGGGTAGGGGAATTTTTGTAGCAATGGCTTTGGACAGGGACAGGTTGAAGAGTCTTGTGAAGATAGCTGAGAGCTGTGACGCACAGACTTTCAGTACCCTCCCTGTGACCCCGTCTGGACTGGCAGCTTTCCTGGGATTTACTCAACTGAGCATCCGCCTCACCTCATGCTCCTGCACAGTGAGCGTATGACTGTTGTTGCAGACAGGTGGCCGGCATTGGTGTTGCTCACCTCAAAGCGGGCAAAGACACAGTTAAGTTGCGGTGCTCCTGTTGCCTCTGTAGTTGGTGATCTGCTGGATGCCCTGCTTTGGCATCTCTGATGCCTTTCTTCAGATTGGCTCTTGCAGTGCTGTAAAGTGCACTGTCGCCGGACCTGAAGGTGGCATTGCATTCTTTGAGGAGAGTGTGGACCACTCCTGTGCACTAGGGCTTTTGGTTGGGGAACATCCACACTTGTTTGCTGACTGTGACGTTACAGGGGCGGACTGACAATCTGTGCGTTCTGGAAAAGTCCAGGCCCAGTTCCCCGAAAGCATCGTGAGCCTAAGAACGTCGTAAAGTCCCTCTTACGAACGTCTTAAGACTTGCCGACTGTTTCCCGAAACCATCGTAGCAAGAGAGTCGTGAAAACACCCGTAAATTTACGACTGCTCCAGAGTTCTCGTTACTGGCTAAGACCGTCTTAGCAGGTACTTTTCACTGAGGTCACCAAGAGGACATACTGGGGAATTACAACTTAGAATACAATTATCCAACTACGTTTCCATTCTTTATTGTATTTACTTGTGATGAATCAGCTTTTAGCGTACAAAATAGCATACATTTAACGGTCATAATAATGTGATTAAAAGCAGACAAAAATGCAATCAAGGTATGAAATGAGACGTTGCCAAAATAGTTTGCCATTTCTTTGTGTAAGTGTAGGCTATTTTGTATTAGGCCTATAGGTAAAAGCAGAGAAAGGAACATGTGGTGTAGTCTGTGCTGCATCAAAATCTAAGCCTAGACTTATTATTATGCTACACATTTTCTCACTTTCTTACTCGACCTCTTTCTTATCTTCAAACGTCTTCTTAAGTGACACAAACATAAACGGTGCAACAATCTAATTTTAAGTAATTATAATTATTTATGTTGTTTGTGGTAAATAGCCTACTTGGGATGCTTGTCAAAGTTTTTCCATTTTCGTATTAGTGTGAATTAATGTGTAGATCCGAAGTTGAAACGGTAGGCCTAGCTGTGACGTGCAGTCACCTGACATCGCCATCAAATTAGAGGATATTTCAGAACACGTGATGTGGACAGCGCGTCTTAAGAGCAGTGCACGCACATCCACGCTACGAGCATGTTCGGGAAACAGTCGGAAAAACCAAACGATCGTAAGATGAATCGTAGAAAACCCTCGTAAGTGCTTGTCTCTATCGTCGTTATCAGGGAACCGGGCCCAGAACGGCTGTCCATCCGACGGCTCAGTGCCTTATCGGCCAAGTAGAGCGACTGTCTAGCTCGCAACATAAATATACGTCACTCAGGCTTAATCAAAGCTATCAGTATGTCTACACTACCAGTTGTCATTGTCATCCAAAAAAGTTAAAGTAAACATTTGCGCCATTGTGTTTTCAATGAATGATACTAGGCAAGATAATGCAGCCTTTATATTTCGCCCTTCTCTGTGGTTCAGTCTTGCTCATAGCCTTGCGCTTTAAAAAACGTGCTAGAATTGAATTACGTGCATGCAGAACAGGTGGTGAATGTCAGTTAGAGCCAGTCGCCATGGAAGAACTTGGGATAGGCCTATCAAAAACGAAAAACAAGGCAACATAAAACGGAATGGGAGAACAGCGACATTTAACCAGTTTTCGACCAAAGGTAGGCTATGGACCTATCCCAATATTTAGACTATTAAGAAACGTTACCCCTTGAAAAATTTATCGTAGGCCTAGCCTATCTTGTGTGACTTAACCTAAACCTTACCCCTTATCCAGTTTACACATGTGAAAATGTTTTTAAAAGGAGCTACGAATAGGCATGCTACACACCTTATCTAGGCATTACCATTTATTTTCTTCTATTCAACAAAGTGGTAGGCTACGTATTCATAAAACATTGGCAAAACAAAGTCACAAAATCAAGCATCAGTAGACATACACACTAGGCCTACATACGTCTCATACAGTAATAGCCCCTTTTCAAATGAAAAGTCCCCATAAAGAATATAGCCCAACATGTAACCAGATAATTTACATGTTATAAGGGGTTATTTGCAGTGAGCTACCCCTGCCTTTCCTACAGACTAGATGTAAAACATAGGCCTGACAGTGTTGCTTTGTTTAGGCTATACGATATTTCCCTACTCTCAGTAAATGTCAGGTTAAGGTGAGTTTAACAGGTGTGACCTTTACCTTGATGTAGTAGCCTATGCGATAAGATCAAACTCCCAATAGACTTGATTAAAATGAGTTGAATATAACAACCTGTGTAGGTTTTTATAGACCTTATTATACTTTCAATGCATGTAATATATTTTAACCACATTGATCTCAATCAAAATTCAAGTTTTTGCCTGAAATTGCACTGTGCCTTTGTGGCATTGTTCCCACCTCTTTTGGGGCCTACCATCAAATGTTGGACCTCTATAGAAAACTAAGAATCTGTAGTTTTCGTAGGAAACAGGCAAAATCACACAGAATTACAGAGGCTAGAATATATGTTTTTTCTTTCTGCCGGTTTACAAGCAACTCTGAACTGACCACATTTCAGCTCTGAGCTTCCTTTTGTGAACATTTTGGATAAGTACAGCCAACCCTGGAGCTCTTTAAACTTTTAATCACACACATTTTCCTGCCATTTCCGCCTAAGTCATCTTTTGTCTTTTAATCCTGTGGCACCAGGGAGCATCAGAGAAACACAATCCAAACACTGAAATACTGGCATGACCCTAAGGATTCAGAAAATGTATCATTTACCCATATTATCTGATTTGGAGGGGGTGATTTTCAGTCTTATATTAGACATGGCGTTTGAGAAAACAATCTGTATAAATTAAGCAGAACACTGACATAGCTGAAAATCTAAAAACGGTATAACAACCAATGAGACATGGATTCTTATGTTTTAAGGTGTGATAAACCCAATTATGACATTGCCATTACTGTAAAAGGTCAAGGTCATGACATTTTATGACATTTTCGCACAGATTGCATCATTCAAGGCCAGGGACAATATTGACATGCTGGAAGAGACACTGACAGGCCGTGGAACATCCCATAGGGTCAATGGTATAGCAGTGCAGCCTCGGATGTTCAGTCCTGAACTGCCTAGACCAGCTTGTGATGTGCCCAAGAGCAAACAGAGAACTGTCTCTGTATCTTTGCCATCTCTGCCAGTGTATGCTGTGGGAACTAGGTGTGGTCCTCCAACTAGATCCTATGTTGAGGTCAAGATAGATATCTGTGCTGATGCTTTGAAGAAGAACTTCTTGGCACGTGGACACCAAACATGTAAGACGTGTGCTTCAGTGCTCCGAGGCTAAGTGACTATATTATGTAATTTATTTCGGCAGAATACTCCATTTCATATCTTATTGTATCAGTTACAGTTTATGTAAGATGGAGATGCTAATGTTATGGATGCTAGCTCGCTACAGGAGATGATTAACACTCTCAGGGATGACATATGCGATAAAATTGATTCCCTCTCCACTGAAGTGAGGTCCGAAATTGCAACAGTTCGTGCTGAGCTGAAAAGTGCTATAGCACCACTGCAACAGAAAATTGAAAACCATGATAGCACCATCAAAGATTTGGAGCATGCTGCATCTAACCAAGGTGACCACTTGAGTGAGTTGGGAAACATCGTACAGACTCTGAGAACGCAGGTGGATCAGCTGAATGCTAAGTGCGAGGATCTAGAGGGGTGCTCAAGAAGAAACAACATTCGTCTGATTGGGATACTGGAAGACGTGGAGGGCTCTAATCCGACCGAATTTGCCTCTGGGCTTTTGCAGGACATTCTGAGTCTTGACCAAAAACCTATCCTGGACAGAGCCCACCGTAGTTTGCGCGAGAAGCCCGGTAAGGACAAACCACCCAGACCGTTCATCATTCGCCTACACTACTACCAGGATCGGGACCGGATTCTACGCAGGGCTGAAGAGGCTTTCCCCCTAAGTTATCAAGAGAAGAGAGTCTCGATCTTCCCTGACTACACAACTGCTGTGGCCAAGAAACGTGCACAGTTCGGGGAGGCGAAGCGTCTCCTTCGTCCTATCAAAGGAGTGAAGTTCAGGTTGTTGTTCCCTGCCCTGCTGAAAATTACGTTGCCCGATGGAACACTGCACAAATTCGAAGACCCCTCTGCAGCAGTGGATTTCATCAAGAACATAACACGTGCGGATAGTACACCAGCCTAACTTCAGGATGCAGATGAGGTGAGCTAACGGTGGCCAAGTAAATTGACTGTCTATTTGGGCTAGCCTACTGATGGACTGCTAAGCTTGAACGTCCTTGCTATTTTCCCTTCTCTTTCCATCTCCAGATAGCTTAGCGACATGTTGATCTGCCTCGTTTTCTGGCCATTCTTAGTCTGTCTACTCTGTTTTTTGAAATAACCTAATAGTCTGCACTTTGAGCTGATGTTATATTATTTGTATTTGCCGCTCTTATACTGTTAATTTAGGCTAAGTCACTAGTTTCTGGTAGCACGTCGGCGGCTCTCTTGAATGAGCAACATGTGCTATTTCAGACTGTTCGTCAATGTTAAAAGGGAATATGCGCGCGTCCTGTTCAACGGACGCTTTAGCAAGGGATAAATGTGTTTTGTCTTGTAATCTACTTTTTCAATTTTTATGTTGTATGTATTTGTCGATCATTATGCCTGCTAAAATAGCTTTTCGTCCGTGGTTGCATATCACAGTAGTTAACGTGACTCAGACTCTTTATCAAACAGTGCATGTCGCAGTCTCATAGGAATAAGTTGAACTTTGTCAGCTGGAATTGCAGGGGATTAAATGCACCAGCTAAACGTAACAAAGTCTTGAGCCATCTTCGTAAATTAGAGGCACATATAATTTATTTGCAAGAGACACATCTAAAGGTGGTGGATCACGCTAGGTTGAGAAAGAATTGGATAGGTAAAATATATCACTCAACATTTCAGGCCAAAGCCAGGGGTACAGCTATCCTCATACATAAATCAGTCCCCTTCATTTGTTCTAATGTCCTAGCTGATCCAAATGGGAGATATATTGTTGTAACTGGGAAAATTCATAGTATTCCAATCATTCTTGCAAATATTTATGCACCTAATTGGGATGACTATAATTTTTTCAGAACTTTTTTCTCCAAGCTCACAGACATTGCAACACATTCTCTCATACTTGGGGGGGACTTTAATTGCTGGATCAACCCAACCCTTGATCGATCATCAACCAAAGCTCACTCTCCATCCAAATCTGCAAAAACAATTCAATCCTTCATGGAGGAATTCAACATATCTGATCCATGGCGTTTTCTACACCCGAACAGTAAACAATACTCTTTTTTCTCTAATGTCCATCAAACATTCACACGCATTGATTATTTTTTAATAAATAACAATTTATTACCTTCAGTTCAGTCTGTGACATATAATCCCATAGTAATATCCGACCACGCGCCAATCTCCTTGACAATAGGTTTTGATGGGCTTCATTCAACACGGCCACCTTGGCGCTTTAACATTCGCCTGCTATCTAGTGATGACTTTATCCAATTCATCTCCAATCAGATCAACACCTTTATAGAGATTAATAAAACTCCTGATATATCTGCATCAACTCTATGGGAGGCATTGAAAGCATATCTCAGAGGGAGCATTATTTCATACAATGCGTTTGAAAGGAAGATGAGGGAGGAAGAATTGTCTAGCCTGATGCAGAAAATTGGTCAACTTGATGTAATATATGCAGCCAACCCCTCCCCTGATCTATATAAAGAACGCCTGGCCCTTCAAGCAAACTTTAACATTTGTTCTACGCAGAGAGAGGAAGAACTGCTACTCAGATCTAGGTATAAGTATTATGAACAGGGGGATATGGCAGGCCGTCTGCTTGCACACCAACTCAAACAGGAATCCTCCTCTCACCAGATTCTTCAAATTAGGACCCCTCTAGGTACGACAACAGATCCAAAACAAATTAATGATCACTTTAAGGACTACTACAGCTCGTTATATGCATCTGAACACCCTCCCGATCATACCGCCTTTGACCCTTTTTTTGATTCACTGGACATCCCAAAGGTGGATGAGGGGGCCGCTAGCCGATTGGATCAGCCTTTGTCTGTAGTAGAACTTGGGACTGCTATGGCCTCAATGCAGTCTGGAAAGTGTCCAGGACCTGATGGTTACCCCATAGAGTTTTACAGAATTTTTTTTCCACTATTGGCTCCCTTACTGGTCGATATGTATAATGAATCATATACAAAGCATACCCTTCCATCAACTCTCACTCAAGCCACCATATCTTTAATTCTTAAAAAGAGTAAAGACCCTTTGGACTGTGCTTCTTATAGACCTATTAGTTTGTTGAATGTGGATTTAAAGTTACTTTCTAAATTATTAGCGTTCCGCTTAGACCCTATACTGCCGACCATCATATCCTCAGATCAGACAGGATTTATTAGAAATAGGTATTCATTCTACAACCTGAGGCGGCTTTATAATATAATCTATAACCAACCCTCATCTAGTACCCCTGAAGCCTTGCTCTCCCTTGATGCGGAGAAAGCATTTGACCGGGTGGAATGCGCATACCTCTTTTACACAATGCAGAAATTTGGCCTTGGACATACATTTATTACATGGGCTCAACTATTATATTCTGACCCAAAGGCCTCAGTCAGAACTAATAACAACTTTTCTGAATATTTCTGCCTACACCGCTCCACTAGACAAGGATGCCCATTGAGCCCTCTTCTGTTTGCTATAGCAATTGAACCACTGGCTGTTCTCCTTAGATCCAATCAGGGAATTACAGGCGTATTTAGATCAGGTATAGAACATAGGGTGTCGCTTTATGCGGACGATCTTTTGCTGTATATATCAAACCTGTCCACATCTATACCTGCAGCACTTCAATCTCTTGCAACATTTGGCTCTATATCAGGCTACAAATTAAACTTGAGCAAAAGTGAGTTGTTCCCATTAAATGCTGCAGCTAGAGCATACCCTACCCACTCTTTCCCATTTAAGATAGCAACCCACAGATTTACCTACCTAGGAGTACAGATCACAGACAAGTTCCAGGACTTATTCAAATTCAATTTTGCCAGTCTGCTGTCCCGCGTACAGAAAGACTTTGAACGGTGGTCTTTACTGCCCCTATCACTGCCAGCAAGAATCAATTCTGTTAAAATGAACACCCTTCCTAAATTCTCCTACCTTTTTCAGAGTATCCCAATTTTTCTTCCGCAAACATTTTTTCACAAGATTGACCGTTTGGTCACAGAGTTCATCTGGAATAGGAAAACACCTAGAATTCGCAAATCATTTCTTCAAAGGCCTAAAAAACTCGGGGGCATGGCATTACCAAATTTTCAATATTATTATTGGGCAGCCAATATTAGAGCCTTACATTACTGGCTGCATTCAGACATACTCAGTCCACCCCCCACATGGTTGCAGATGGAAGCCTTGTCCTGTAAACCCGCATCTTTGAAGGCCTTAATGTACTCCCCCCCTGGATTCCCTCTGTGCCCATATACTAAAAATGTATGTGTTAAAGCATCACTGAGAATATGGAACCAGTTTAGAAAACATTTCAACCTAAAAACTCTGTCCATCCATTCTCCTCTTACTACAAATCCTGTTTTTCCACCCTCCCTGATTGACGGAGCATGGTCGGTATGGTCTAAGTTAGGTATCAAGACAATTAATGACTTGTATATAGATGGCTTATTTGCATCATTCCAACAACTGTCTGAAAAATATAAATTGACCAAGCCGCAGTTCTTTAGATACCTACAGATACGTAGCCTTGTTAGATCCTTATATCCTAATTTTCCTAACGCACCACCTGCCAGCCCTGCTGACTCCCTCTTTATGCCTCTCCCAAATATTAGAAGAATGATATCTTATATTTATAATAGTATGTACACCTTTCGACCAATAAGTCTCAACTTAATTAAAACTCAATGGGAGGGGGACCTGGGGGATGAGATTTCAGATGAACTATGGGACTCAATTTTACACCGCATACATTCTTCATCAATATGCGCTAAACATGGCCTGATCCAATGCAAGATTGTACACCGTATCCATTGGACTAAGGTCAAATTAAGCCAGTTTTTCCCAGATGTTGACCCCACATGTGAGCGGTGTCACTCATCACCTGCATCCTTGGCACATACACTCTGGTTTTGTCCAAATCTATATGAGTACTGGTCCAAGGTCTTTGAAATCCTATCAGATGTCTTGGAAGTGACAATTTCTCCCTCTCCTTTTACTGCTTTGTTTGGTGTTCTCCCTCCTACAGTACCCCTCTCTTCATATTAAGCTGACTTTGTTGCATTCATCACACTTGTGGCAAGACGTTTAATCTTGCTGAGGTGGAAGTCTCCAAATGCCCCCTCATTCAGCTCCTTGATTAAAGATATCCTTTCTTTTATGAAGTTAGAAAAAATAGGACATACCATCAAGGGCTCTACCCGCAGGTTCTATAAAACATGGGGTTGTCTTTCTCATTACATAGACAATTTGAACCTTTCCTCTGTGACGGACTAGAGCTGGGTACACACTGTTTAATTAAATAGATAACAGACAAACCACTGTAGTGACATTTCTCTGTAGAATGCAGGCTTTGTGTGTTTTTTATTTTTTTTTTTATTATTTTTTTTTTTTATTTTTTTTTATTATTATTATTTATTTTATTTATTTATTTATTTTTATTATTATTTTAATTGTTTTTTTTTTTTTTTTTTTTTTTTTTTTGTGGTAAATATATGTATGTATGTATGGGTGGGTGGGGGGTTCTGTGTATCATTGTTTTCATACAACAATGTGTGGTATAACTTCTTAATTCAATTTCTTGATTTTTTTTTCTCCCTGTTGTGCCATAGATATATACCACATTTCAGTATCACGTTTGTTTATATTTGTACTTGGAAAAACAATAAACAAATTAAAAAAAAAAAAAAAGAAGAACTTCTTATGGTTGCTATGCAGACTCCACTCTGCCACAAATCAAAAGAGCCCTAGCTGGACAGGTTACAATATCTTAGCATCAAACTTTGTGGATGTTATTCCCAGTGTTGTCAGCTATCTGCCAACCATCAATGCCCCGGCCACCCAGATGGCAACTGTTCATGAGATTCTCCTTCAAAGTAAAAAAAAAATCATGACTTCCTTACACATCAGCAACATGTCAGTTGCCTTTGATCAGGCTCTCTACTGTAAAGTTACAGAAATTCTGTGGGCACACAGAGGCAGGTTTCCCAACATTGTGCCAAGACTTGGAGTTTTCCACACCATCTGTATGTTCCTGGGTGTGATTGGGAAGCGCTTTCAGGCTGCAGGGCTAAGGGACATATGCATTGAATCTGGAGCTGTGGCTGGGGGATCTGTCAGTGGTGTTTTGGATGGCCATAAGTACAAAATCATGTATGAAGCCCTCCTGAGGCTAGTCTGGAATAAGTTTCCCCAGTGGCTCACAGAGAACCATCCTGATGCCCACGATCTCCTAGATATCCTGCCACTAGACTTGAGTGTCTTTTCTGAGGGTATATCATCAACCACTGTAGAAGAATCACTTGACCGTACAGTCTTCAGAAAGGTCCATCAGTACTTCTGTGAATTCCTGCAGCATCTCAGGTCTCAGCAAGGTCCACTGGCCAGCTTCTGGATGTCATATATTGACATGGTGGAGGTTGTACTTAACCTTGTGAGGGCATCACGTTAAGGAAACTGGGCATTGCACATGGCTAGCATTCGATCAATCATCCCCTGGACCTTTGCCAATGATAAGCCGTGGGGCAGCCGTGGCCTACTGGTTAGCGCTTCGGACTTGTAACTGGAGGGTTGCTGGTTCGAACCTCGACCAGTAGGCACGGCTGAAGTGCCCTTGAGCAAGGCACCAAACCCCTCACTGCTCCCCGAGTGCCGCTGTTGTTGCAGGCAGCTCACTGCGCCGGGATTAGTGTGTGCTTCACCTCACTGTGTGCTGAGTGTGTTTCACTAATTCACAGATTGGTTCATTGATAAATGTAGAGACCAAATTTCCCTCACGGGATCAAAAGAGTATATGTACTTATACTTATACTTAATCTGAATTGTGCAAGGTCACTCACTGCTTACTACTCAGAGATGAGCCATATTGAACATGAGAAACCAGATCTGTACATGTTTCTCTGTGAAGGTGGCTTTTCGGCCCAGGTGAGTGCAACAAACACATTTGGCAGGGTTCCGATTGACCAGACCCTAGAGGAAACTGTCAATCGGGACACTCAGATAGCTGGAGGCACAAAAGGGTTCAGCTTGAACCCAGCAGCTGTCTCAAGATATTACCTTACTGCTGAGTACAAAAGCACTTACCTGTCTATATTGAAAAGCTCCCTGGGGTTCCAACAAACTGACTGTTCTCACAAGGACCTTGGACAAAGCAGAATTGGCAAAGACGGCAAAGACGAAGAACACATTACAAGCACTGTGGATCTGTTGGATTCTAGTTGGATAAATCCATTTGCAGGTGGTGAGTCCCTTGTTCCTCTGTCTACTAGAAGTACACCAGCAGATGTTGCTGAAGACCTTCTGAATTCACACACCATTGGCAAGAATGCCTACAGAACCTTCTCTGCTGAGCATGTTGAGAGTAATCCTCCTGCAAAGCAGTTCCATGCACCACTGTCCAAGATGAAACTGAAAACGTTCTCCTCAATGCAGGGAAAGGCAAAGACATGCAAAACTGGGAATAAAGAAGTTATCCTCAAAGCTGATAATCGAATATTTGCCCAGATGGTACTGATTGCACAGAGTAGACAGCTCAACCTGAAGGAGGTGTTATCTCATCCCCTTGGACCACTTCCGTGGGCTCTTGCTTCACCAGATGGCAATGTGAGGAAGACCTGCAAATCCTCACTTGCCAAGCAACTGCTCAAGTTCCCATGTGTTGCTGAATCATTGCCATTACATTCCACCTGCGTAATAGATGGCATGGCACTTGTTCAGAAGCTGAACGGTGATGGCAAGACATTTGCTGATATTGCAGACTATGCCTTGTCCACTGTGCTAGCTGAAGCAAGTCACAGCACCTGTGTTGACATTGTTTTTGATGTATATAATGAGGCTTCTATCAAACACATGGAGAGAGTGGCCAGAGGTGCAGACTCAGCACAGAGCTCAGACAGATCACTTGCAGGGCACAGAGTTCAGCAATGGAAAAGATTCCTACAAAGCAACAACAACAAAACAAATCTTACTACCTTCTTGCTCAAAGATTGGAGCAAAGAACAGTCTAGAACAAGACTCGGTGAAAAGGTTCTGTACACTACAACCAAAGATCAGTGTTACAAGCTGACCCAACAGGGAGTACACAAGGTAGCAGACCTGTCGTCCACTCAGGAAGAGGCTGCCACCCGTATGTTAGTCCATGCTTGCCATGCTTCAAGGACTAGTCACAAATCTGTCATCCTTGTGTCTGATGACACTGATGTCTTGGTGATAAGCCTGGCTACCAGTGACGCACTCACATGTGACCTGTTCCTGAAGACAGTGACAAAGAATCGCACCAGTTACATAAACATCTCACAACTTGATCATGGTCTGGGTTCACAGTTGTGTCAGGCTTTGCCTAGTTTACACACATACACAGGCTGTGACACTGTAAGTGCATTTGCAGGTCGTGATAAAGTGTCAGTCCTAAAACTTCTTCAGAAGAATGAAAACTTCTGTGAGACCTTTCAGAGGGTTGGGGCCGACTGGACACCTGAGTTGTATGCAGCCTTACAGGAGTTAATGTACAGCTCCAAGTCCAGAATCACCAACATCAATGAAATGAGGTATGCACTTTTTTGTGCAAAGAAAGGCATAGAATCCTGGCAGTTACCTCCATGCTCAGATTCTCTCAGGAAGCACTGTCTCAGAGCCAACTATCAAGGTGCTATCTGGAGAAGATGCCTTGAGAACAACCCTGAAGTTCCTTCCCCAGTTGAGCATGGGTGGTCTAGAGCAGGGGTCCCCAACCTTTTATGTACCATGGACCGGTTTGATTCCTATTTTTTTTCACGGACCGGTAGGGGGGGGGTCGGGGGTTCCATGTTCCATATGTGTTGTGCATGCATTACTTGAAAAGAACTAGCTCCAGTTATGTATGAACAGTGAAGGTAACGATCTCTTGTGAAAAACGTGAACTTGAAGAAGTGAAAATTGAACAATATGAACTATGAATATTGAACAACTTGAAGCTAAAGTGTGAACATGCTTAACAAAATATGGGAACAAAACATGGGAACTAAACGTGCATTACGAATATAATCAGTGTGAGCCCTGCTTGTTTCCCTGCAACAAGAAGCTTCCATCTGGGGGTGATGGAAGACAGACACCTTCAGTGTGTTTGAAATGTCCAGTCGATTGTGCAATTTGGTCTTAGTTGCAGTCATTCCGAAAACCCGGCCTCGTGATAGATCGTGGTGGGAAACGTTTTCAGCTTTTACGGCTATCTCGGGATATTCTGCTTTGGTTTTGATCCAAAAACCCGCCAGAGAGGTTTCCTTATACACACTCTTAAGACCACAGTCATTTGCAATTTCGATCAACTGCTCTTCCTCCTGCGCTGACAAGTTAGGACTATTCGGGATATTGACAAATGGGTTGCGGACCCACTCATTGGTTTGCCGTGGATCTTTGGAGGATGGGAAGTAACGCTCAAACTCATTTGAAAGCGCAACAAGGTGATCGCGCACCAGCTGCGAGAGAAAGGGTCCTGCCTCAGTCTCTAACCCCCACTACTGTTTGGAACATATCAATACACCCCAGTCCACTCGTCGTCCCCACAAATCAAGCTTGCTTTAAATGCTGCGACTTTATCTGCCAGTTTAAAGACAGTCGTCATTCTCCCCTGGAGTGACAGGTTGAGGTCATTAAGCAACCCGATTGTGTCACACAGGTAAGCGAGTTTTGACACCCCATCCTCATCACTAAAATGTGCAGCTAACGGTGACTTTTTTTCTCTGCAGCGGCTCTCGCAACTCAAACACTGGCTAGTGACCTGCTAAAGATGCTTGTTTTTTGTTGCTCATTCTAGCAGTTTAGCTAACTTCGTGTGACACTACCGTTCGCCAAGAACTGATCAAGTGAAGTGAGCTGACCTGAGGCTGCACAGCGCAGAAGGCAATATGTAAAAGTGTTGAAGGCGGGACAGACAGACGTAAGAAAATAGACCTTGCAAAATGCAAACATGCGTGCAATCAAACAACTGCATATAGACCTATATGCCATGTAAAAACATGACATTATTGCGAATTAAATTTAGTTTAGTTTGCATGCATTTTTTTAAAACTCATGTCATAGGGCCGAGTTAGGAATGTCCTGCGGCCCGGCACCGGGCCGTGGCCCGGTGGTTGGGGACCGCTGGTCTAGAGTGGACCAAGATGGTGACTTGCAGCTCTCCATAGACTGGTTCAATGTCTCCATTGGTCCACAAGCAGTACTTGAGTTTCTGTCCTGCTCATCAAGAGGGACTGTGGGCTAGTCCACACGTACCAAACTGATCTTTTTTTCCTCCGTCTTCCCTGGAACCGTATCAAGAATATTTGCGTCTAAACGGATCCATCTCAACACAACTCAACACGTTACTTCATATCCCAGGCCTATAGGTGCCACTGTTTCTGTTACAGAAATTGACCAAAGCTTGCGCGCTGTATGCTATACAAACAGACAGAATAGGCTACAACGAAAATGGCTAGTACAAGGAAACCAGGGGCCGGTTCCCCAAAACGTTCTTATCGCTAAGTAGTTCTTAACCTATTCCTTAACCTATCTCTTAACGTTATGGCACAATTCCCGACACGTTCGTACGCCAAGTATATCTTCTGTAAGTCACACGTTCGTAAGGTTGGTCTGGGCCACTCGTAAGCCCTTTCTTAGCGTTGTTTGAGCTCTCAAGACGCTAGTCGCCGCCACTGTGCAGCAGTCTTGACAATGTTGTGGCTCAACGATGATTTTATGTTATGGACATTTTAAGACTAATAAAATATGTTCGTAATGGATGCAGGCCTATTAATGAAGTTTACTTTATTTGGTATCAGAACAAATATGGTGGTAATTAGCTATTTAGTAATGTCATTAAAGCGTCAAATTGGCAATCACTTTTGATCATTAAAAGCTGGCAATTTGAATTTGCTTCTAAATGGCTAAGATCTATAAATGGGTAAGCATGGTGGTGTCCAGTAAGCGACCAACTAGGCCTATGGCAGCGATCCAACGTGTCCTTGTATTGAATCAAAAACGTTGTGTAGTCCATGTTGTTCCATAGCTTTTTTTTGTTGCTGTTGCACAAGTTATTCCGAAAGCTGGAAAACGGTGTCACCTTGCGGAAGCTCACCTCGTCCAGCAAAACTTCAAGTTCCTCTGACGAGAAGCTTGGTGCCCATTTATTACGTTGCTTCCCCACCATACTGTATCTAAATCTCTCTCTGTTCATTGTTGATAGGTTGCTTTTTATTGAAAACATTAACCAATGGCATTTTTTTTATTTGAACCTTGATTTTCCCCTGGGGATCAATAAAGTATCTATCCATCTATCAATGCCGCATTAAACAGAAGTAACTGCAGCTACTTGCCAATCAATTATAGTTGTAAGCAGGCTTGGAATTTCACCATTCTGGGGGCAAGGCCACTTGGCCTTCAGTTGGGCATATTTGGTGGGGGGCACAAAGGCCACATGTCAGGGCACCAAGGCCAAAGTTAACTATACAGTTGTAGGCTATAAAAATGATCAAAGTTGTATTTAGCCCATTCACTGCAGTAGACCTGCATCACTGTATGAAACATGACATATTACATAGAACTGTAAATCATCTGATCATCTAATATTTACAGATATCTAGGCTATATATAACATTTATTTTATATTTGGCCTGTTATGAAATCATGTATTGAACAATGTAAGCACAGCTCAGCTTTAAGAAACTCAAATAGCCTAGATGCATGCTTAGCATTTTGTGATCATTAAGGCTACTTTCACAAACTCTTAGTCAGCTGTCCTCTGATTTACCAATATCTAGGCAATATTTGTAACATTTATTTTGTATTTGGCCCGTTATGAAATCATGTGGAACAATTTAAACACATTGTAAAACTTAAAGCCCAAATTTGGAGACATCCATGTATGTCAAACTTTACTGCAAATTCAAAACTGTATTACTCTGGAACGGCTAACTGTACAGGGGACTGCTTTACACCTTTATGTTTGGTAAGGTCTCCTGTTTATTCTGATATATGGTTTGTCATGTGTTAAAAGAAGGGTTCGTAAAGTATTCCTCAAATTATTCTCAAATTATTCCAGTAACATTTATTTTAAGATAGTTTAAGTTATCAGTAAAATACAAACTATTAACTAAATTATCATTGTCAGTAATATGTTCACAAGATATGTTGTGACGGGTAGACTAACCGGGTAGGCCTATCCCTCGCTAATCATCCACCCTCCTTATCCCGTTGTGCCACTTGTGCCGCTTCTTGACATGGGTTTAACAACTTCTTAAAATGATGTAATACACTTTTATATTAATGGTAAGGTATCTTACAATTATAATTGATTGGCAAGCAGCTGCAGTTACTTTTGTTTAATGCGGTATTGATAGATAGATATATACTTTATTGATCCCCAGTGGAAATTCAAAGTTCAAATAAAAAAATGATTGCCATTGGTTAATGTTTTCAATAAAAAGCAACCTATCTACAATGAACAGAGAGAGAGAGTTAGATACAGTATGGTGGGGAAGCAACGTAAAAAAAGGACACCAAGCTTCTCGTCACAGGAACTTGAAGTTTTGCTGGACGAGGTGAGCTTGCACAAGGTGACACCGTTTTCCAGCTTTCGGAATAACTTGTGCAACAGCAACAAAAAAGAGCTATGGAGCGACATGGACTACACAGCGTTTTTGGCCTAGTTGGTCGCTTACTGGACACCATGCTTACCCATTTATAGATCTTAGCCATTTAGAGGCAAATTCTTTGCCAGCTTTTAATTATCAAAAGTGATTGCCAATTTGAATGCTTTAATTACATTACTAAATAGCCTAGGCTAATTACCACCATATTAGTTCTGATACCAAATAAAGTATACTTCATAAATAGGCCTGCATCCATTGCGAACATATTTTATTATTAGTCTTAAAATGTCCATAACATAAAATCATCGTTGAGCCACAACATTGTCAACATGCTGTCGACCTACCATAGTTTGACTTGTACTGAGCTGCGGTGATTTCTTAAGACTGCTGCACAGTGGCGGCGACTAGCGTCTTGAGAGCTCAAACAGCGCTAAGAGAGCTTAAGAATGGTCAAGACCAACCTTACGAACGTGTGACTTACAGAAGATATACTTAGCGTACGAACGTGTCGGGAATCGTGCCATAACGTTAAGAGCGAGGTTAAGGAATAGGTTAAGAACTACTTAGCGATAAGAACGTTTTGGGGAACTGGCACCAGAAGGATGACTTTGCTGATGAGAAACAATCCTATTCCTCTAAGGAGGATTCCGACGAAGTGTTTGATTAGTGTCGTGGCCTTGAATGATGCAATCTGTTCGAAAATGTCATAAAATGTCATTGACCATGCCTAAAGGTCATAACCTTGACCTTTTTACAGTAATGGCAATGTCATAATTGGGCTTACCACACCTTAAAACATAGGAATCCATGTCTCATTTGTTATTTGTTATACCATTTTTAGATTTTTAGCTATGTCAGTGTTCTGCTTAATTTATACACATTATTTTCTCATGTCTGATATAAGACTGAAAATCACCCCCTCCAAATCAGATAATATGTAGGTAAATGATACATTTTCTGAATCCTTAGGGTCATGCCAGTATTTCAGTGTTTGGATTTTATTTCTCTGATGCTCCCTGGTGCCACAGGATTAAAAGACAAAAGATGACTTAGGCGGAAATGGCAGGAAAATGTGTGTGATTAAAAGTTTAAAGAGCTCCAGGGTTGGCTGTACTACCAAAATGTTCACAAAAGGATTTAAATGAAAGCTCAGAGTCTCCCCTTTAAAATGATACCAAACATTACAAAATAAAATATTCCAATATGTCCAATATAGATGTTCAGCTATGTCAGTGTACTGCTTGATTTATACGCATTATTTTCTCAACCTTAGTTTACATTATATGTGATAACTCAAAACAGCTACTCTTGTCAGATGGCCATCATATATCATTGAAAAGCTGAGATTCCAGGCATTCAGAAAAGGTATGGTAGCCTTTGCCACTTTTTCGGTAACAGTTTCCATATTTTGAGGCCCTGGCTCACGGACTACTAGCACCAGGTCTTGTGAAGCTGTGTGCAAAAGTAGATCAATATAGAATGAAAATATGAGTGCTTTAGACCATTATTTGCCAAGGTATGCTCATGTGTTTTGTAAAATGCCTATGGAAACTCCCCATAGGACTTTTTGTTATCCAAAATGCATACTGATAATCAAATGCTTACTGCACATGAACCCCTTTGTGCAGAAGCATAATGCTGGTCTCAAATGAAAGGTAACACTTTGAGGTTTCTTGTGGATTATTTAGATTGTATGTCAGATGTTCTGATATAGACTGACTCCACAAAATATGGAATAATTACAATTTTTGCATTTAGTTTGTTGTTTCAATGAGTGTGTATGAGATAGACAATACATCTGTACAACTATTGGATAATACAACATGAAGATTAAATTTCTATGGATTCTTGTGAATCTTTCAGTACCCAATATGTTGCATCTACTTATTGTGCTGCAGCTACACTGCAGCCAGAAGTCAGGGTAGCACCAAAAGCGGAGGAGGGGGAGGGGAGCATTTTGGATCAAATTTAATTGAGACATAATAAGATTATTCTGAGAATGTAAAGCACTATACAGATTGTACATGGAAAAAGTCGTCATTTTTGGATTCCCAAGAGTCAAAGCTTTGAAGTGGTGTATAACATTACTATGCTACATAGCAATATGGTGCATACAATTGATTTAGAATGTTGGGGGGAGGGGGGTAACCGTCCTGCCAGCGGAAGATTATTTATTTTATCAATTAGTTTCCACAAAATTGGATTCTAGTTGCTGCTACTGGAAGAAACTGGAATCCATGCATTTCCACTGAATTATTTTTGGAATCTGAGCCCTTATCATACCTGTTCATTCTTACTCATCGCTCGACTTCAAGATGGCTGCAAACGCTAAACTTCGTGAAGATACTGTCTGTATAAATCGCCTTGTAAGTAAACTACCAGTGCTTTTTCAAAGTTCTCAATGTCTCGTTTTAAATGTCAGGGCCCTTGGAAGTCTACCAATGAAGTGTGGAGATACATTGAGCCTCGTAAATGGTGTAAAACAGTGATTTATTTGCATGGCTAGCCCGATGCCGAAGCACCACCATTGAAAAAGCTGTTGGTAGCATCGGCTAACTAGCCAGATTTTTGGAGTGCAGGGGACAAGCCGAGATGGGCTATGAGACATACGTTCACACTCAGGTCAATATCACACCGGAATTCTCCTTTAATAACACATGTAATTAAATAATTGAAAAACCAGTCACTTTCAAAAGGTAGATTAAAGTAGGCCTATAAAGGCTTACATATAGACAGTTCCAACAAGTTCCACAAACCACTTATCAGCCTGAGTGGCCCATTAATTAGTCATAGGCTAGACTATAGGCTACATATCAACATAAGACTAGCTTGTGCTAGTTTCTGCCTAGCAATAACATCAATGCTTTAGATCTTAACCTTTCTCTCTTTGCCTTCCATCCATGTGTAAAACAGCAAACAAGCAACCACGCAAATCCGTCAACTGTCAAAAATCCTGTAGTTTTCCTATAGACAGTAACAGTTTTCCTCAAACTTTATCGCTTGTAGGGTCATGCCATTAGACAAGGGGCCGCTCATTTATCCCCCTACATTTCTGTAAATAGACTTGACCTGCAATCCGTTCATTGGATAAACCAGAAACACATTCCCCATTCCCAGGAGGCTTTGCTCCATTCTAGCCTAGGCCTGTGTTAATTTAAGAACGAACAAACAAATTAAATTGTAATTTTTTTTTTATTTGTGACCATGAAAGTTCTGTAACGCTTGAATAAGACAAAAATGAATTAAGATAAAAAAAATAAGGCTAGCCTTCACAAAAATCAGCATGGGAGAGATGAGTGCAACTTTTAAGTGTAAGTCTTTGAGATTTTCGCAGAAAAATTTATGTATGTCTCATGTACGACGCAGGGCCGCGCTAGACGCTCTAGAAGCCGCGCACCTCGGCCGGCCCACTGGGAAAACTCCCGACCGTCCCGATTGCCACTTCGCCCCTGGACATAGCATTGAAATGCCCGCCCAGATTTCCCTTTCCGCCTTGACCCATTCACACTGGTGCCGGAACGAAAAAACTCTTGTCTAGGGGGCTTGGTAGTAAATTTGGCGAGACACTTTGTCCCGCCATTCCGCCTCAGTCTATGTGAAAGGGACAGTCGTTCTGCGATTCTGGTACATAAAATCGCGGCGATTTTCCCAGTGTGAAAAGGCCTATTGAGAACTTTGAAAAAGCACTGGTAGTTTATTTACAAGACAATTTATACAGACAGTACCTTCAGGAAGTTTACCGTTCGCCGCCATCTTGAATTTAGTCACAATAAGTCGAGCAACGAGTACGAATGAATAGGTATGATAAGGGATCAGATTCCAAAAATAATTCTGTGGAAATGCATAGATTCCAGTTGCTGCTACTGGAAGCAACTGGAATCCATGCATTTCCACTGAATTATTTTCAGTAAAGGGGTTATTTTTCACAATTTTCGACACGGGGGAGCATGTCCTCAAACCCCCCTAGCATTTGGGAGACCCAAAAGTATTTTATGTTTTGGGGCCCAAATTCTCCAGCAGCAAATAATTTGCATTTTTGGAAATTGTGACCACCTATTTTATTTTTCAATGACAAAGTTGAGACAGCAAGGGACAAGGAGTGTGTGCGAGTGTACTGTGTATGGTAGTGGACCTAGAAGAAAGTCCAGGGCCTTTTTTCAGTCCCAGTCCGTCCCTGACCGTTTACAGTATGTCTGTGTCTTAAGAAGGCGCATGAAGATAAATAAGAAAGTGAGGAAATGTGTAGGCTTAAATAACATATAAGCCTAGGCTTAGATTTTGACGCAGCACAGACTAAACCACATGTTCCTTTCTCTGCTTTTACCTCATAGGCCTAATACAAGATAGCCTACACTTGCACAAAGATAATAGCGAACTATTTTGGCAACGTCTCGTTTGATTGCATTTTTGTCTGCTTTTAATCACATTATTATGACCATTAAATGTCTGCTGTTTTGCACGCTAAAATCTGATTAATCACAAAGTTGTAATTCCCCTGTTTGTCCTGTTAGTGATCTCAGTGAGAACTAGGCTACCTGTTAAGACGCTCTTAGCGGGTAACGACAACTCTGGACCACTTGTAGATCTACGTGTGTTTTCACGATGCTCTTAAGCTACGATGGTTTCGGGAAACAGTCGGCAAATCTTAAGACGTTCGTATAGAGGACTTTACGACCATCTTAGGCTTACGATGCTTTCGGGAAACCCGGCCCAGAAAGCCATGGACATTTCTTCTAACAGTTGCAGGTCTTGTAAGAAAAGCGCAGATTCTGCACTCAAGTGGCAGGCAAAATGTGCTTGGATCCACGTGTGATATGTCTTGTATACAGTACAATGACATGTTTTAAGGTGTAAATGTCAGAAACGGGCACATCAACATTATGAGGACACACAAGAAATATGGTGGCATTTGGCCTTCAATTGTGACAAGAGCTATAATAAGAAATCTCTCTCATTTTTTTGTTTTTATTTCCCAAACAGCTCTGGCCCCATCTCCAACACATTTCCTTTAGGGGGCACTTCAATTACGCGTTTTGGCTGATAATTGTTAATGTGTTGGGATTTAAGCCTCGCAAAAGTTATCAATTACATTTTTTTATTTCCAAAAGCACTGGACTGTCAGCCAATCAAAAACGGTGGTAAAGCTGCCAAACAGGAAGTCATCTCAGTCTCGTTGCTAGTTTACACTGGTGCACTAATGCTCATTATTTTGCCAGGCACACGAGTTGACAAATGAATGTTGTGCACTCATGTCAATGAAAGAACTAGGTTTGATAAGGCCACAGACCAAGACAAATCTGGTCAAAAGTGAAATGTGCATGTTCTACACTGCTATTACTGCTGTAACTGCTGTTAGATAGATAGATAGATAGATAGATACTTTATTGATCCCCAGGGGAAATTCAAGTTACTTCAACTGTTACATACATGGTTGCTATATTAGAACTTTTATTTTCCTTCTTGATTGATATGGATGCTAAAGTGAGTAAAAACATTAACTTTGTGGTAAAATTTGCTCAATAAGCCATCAACGGCACCTGCAAATGATTTAAGTACTGAAGCTACGGTTTGTCAGCTAACTTCAGTGATTTCATTGAAGTTCCTTCTAAACAAACATACACTGAAAAAGATACCAGGATATCTTTATGATTGTGGAATACATCTCTGGTTTCATCTGAGGCACTTGCAGTGGTGTTAATGTTAACATAATGTCACCAAGATAGACTAAACGAAAATAATTGTGATTCTGTTCTTATAATTCCCTTACTTCCAGTTTTGTCAATGCAAGGTGAGTAAAGATTTTTTGTGTTTGATGGTAGTCACTAACATTTCACTTTCTGGAGCTGTCAAGAGTAAGCCTAGATGTCCTCTTTGCTCTCCAGAGCGCAGCCTGTTGTTGACACTTAAGCAAAATAAGGCTATTACTTTGCCAAATCATATTTTGCACATAAGCCTAATGTAAATGTTTGTTCATTATTTTCAAAAGAACATCATGTGAAAGTGAAAACTCTGGATGTGTTCTTTCTATTCATCCATGCAACATCATTCTGTAAGACAATGTCTATTATTGCCAATGAATGTCAGCCCATTGTAAATAACTGGTTGTTATGTTTTAGCTGACATGAACTTGATGGCAAACACTCAGTCTTTAGTCAATCTTAGTATCCTATTTTAACCTTGGTTTTATCAAAATCCCCAAACAATGAATCAGCAGCAGTAGAAGTTCGCTGATGTGTAAAATAGGCTTGTTGCACTTAAAATCTTTCAATTGAGTAAAATGTCAACAGATTAGAAAATTAAATCATTTCCAGAAATAATCAGGATAATTATGCAATTTTATGCTATTCATTATTTTGCAATCACTTGACAGCTCTAGTTAAAATGCCAATAATCTTCACTGATGTAGACACAGCATAACACATTATACTCAATCAATAATTTTTTTAACATTAAACATAACATAAAATTAATATTTAGATGAAAAAGCCTCATTACAAATAAAGTGTATGTGCTAATTTGTTAGTACATACCAGCAGATCTGGAAGAATTTTTAAGTGATGACTAAATTCAATTCAAGAGCTATAATAAGAAATCTCTCATTCTTTTGTTTTCATGTGCCGAACAGCTCTGGCCCCACCTCCAGCACATTTCCTTACTGAAGTTGAATTGAATACAATACACAATCTGAATGCAGGGTGGGCGTAGAGCAAGGATGTTATTCTTATAGCAGAGAAACCTGCTTTGAAGCTTTACAACTCTTCAAAGCACCAAATTCCGATTCCAACTTCAAGATGTTAAACTTTTGATTATATTTCTTATGCATGTCTGCAGTGCTGTTTTTAAACCTATGTCACAGGTTTGTGTTAAATATCCTCAAATAATCTGCATTCAGATTAGGCAAATCCTGTTGGATTTTATTTTCTATCCATTAATACAGACAACTCCTTCTTGCCATATATATATATATATATATATATATATATATATATATATATATATATATATATATATATATATATATTAGGGCTGTCGATCGATTAAAAAAAAAAAATCTAATTAATTACATATTCTGTGATTAATTAATCTAAATTAATCGTGATATATAATTTTTGCTGAGAAAGTATTTTAAATATTTAAATTCAAATGAATCATTGAATAATCAGCATTAGTGACATTAAAGTTCAAAAACTCTTTTATTATTATTTTCACTGTTCAAATAATGGCCATAATAATCTATGATATGACCTAATATGCTGAGGAAATAAATTCAAAAGTGCTTCGGGAAGAAGTTTCTTTCACATACAAGGCATTTCAGTCCACAGATATAACCTAGGGGACACAATGAAAATAAATGAACACTCCCCTCAATGTCAACACTATTTCTTTCCAGTGATGTGCGACTTTAGAATTGACAAACTCCGGTGATATGCAAATTCCTTGCTGCAGACATTGCAGAGGACTTTATTTTAATCAACACTTTATTTTTGTCAACACCATCAGGCCGTTTTTTTAAAGTAAATGGTCCAATCAATGATCTAGGCAGCACATTTTCTTCTCTCTCCTTCATTTTACAGTAATGGTTACTAACTAGAACGGCTCGGGGTCAAAGGTCATACAGAATCGATTAATCTACGTTATTTTTTTTAATCAGTAATTTTTTCTCAAATTAATTAATCAAAATTAATCAGTTATTTTGACAGCCCTAATATATATATATAATGTAATATATATATATATATATATATATATATATATATATATATATATATATATATATATATATATAATGTAATATATATATATAAAATGTAATATATATATAAAGTTTAATTGGAAGACGCGTCTCTAGAATTAAACCCACCAAAAGGTCTGGGAACTCTGTTCAACTCCTTTGCTAGGAGTTTCCTCATGAGGGTGGAGGCATACGTGGGAGAATGACAATAGGTTGTTTAGGGTACACACATCCTGGGGAGGGCATGAGGTAGAAGTGCAGTGGTTCCAGAAGTACTACACAACAACCCAGTGTACTCCTTTAAAACTCTTGCTGAAGCATATGGAAAATTATATAGATATAACATTATACATTTAAAAAAACATGTTTCCATCTTTATGATATATTTTGCTAATATCTTGAGGTGGAACTGGTGCAATATTTAGTCTTGGCATTAGGATCAGAATAGATTTATTGTCTTTCATTGAGGATCCTACTGTATAGTCCTATAGATCAAACCTATAGTCCAGAATTAACATGGATATTTCAGGTAAGAGTCTGTTGCTAAGGACACCCTTTAATGATTTACAAGTGCTCATCATCTTAGTACATCTCTACTTTTTTATTCAATCAAGAATTTATTTTTTAAATAATTTATCAGTGTTATAAGTAAACTGATACTATGCAAAACCTTCAACAGTATGAAACTGTGGCTTCTCTGTCCTTTGGCTCAGAACAGGAAATTCAGTGAATGCCATTTCAAAATAGTGGACATGGACAATGGTGAAAATCACTAGATGTCAGCAAAGCACTATGTGAAGAGACTTACACTGTGAATACTTAAACAGTGCGCTCTGCTGGCTAAGACCATTAAACTACATGCATGTGCGTGCGCACACACACACACACACACATGCACACACATCGTAATATCTGTATAGCCACTAAGAAAGTAAAGAAGGACACATTATTAGTCTCATGTAAGCACTAATTAATAATAGAATGTTATGACATTACATTAGTGTTGTCTGATGTGCACCACTGAAAATGTGCAAATATGGATGTCAATAAAGTCTCTGGTGTGTTCTTAACAAGTCAAGTGAAGTTTATTTATATAGCGCATTTCATACACAGATATCATTCAATGTGCTTTACATAAACTAAACAAAACCAAACAATACTAACAAATTAAAAGCATAGAAGGGCAATATAGTCAAAGAATAGTTCAAAAGGTAAAGATCATAATAAAAAGAAAACATAAAACACACAAGGTAAAATCATCTAAAAATAAAGAATAATTAGTAAGCAAAAGTAGTAAAAAAGTAATAAAAGTAATAAAATACAAAGTAGAATAATAATCAAGGCAGATTTAGAATTTGTAACTCAGTGCAGTTAGCAGAAAACATCTGAGAACAGTTTGGTCTTAAGTCTAGATTTAAAACTTGCTACAGGCCCCAGCCGTGGTGCAACTGGCTGGGGCACCTGCACTGTACGCCGGCGACCCGGGTTCGATTCCCACCCCGTGGTCCTTTCCGGATCCCACCCCGACTCTCTCTCCCACCCACTTCCTGTCATTCTCTACTATCCTGTCAATTAAAGGCATAAAAGGCCAAAACATATACTTTAAAAAAAATGGCTACAGTTGGGGCCTTTTTGATGTCATCTGAAAGTAACGGTTACTTAAGTAATATGATATAAATGTGTGTGTGTGTGTGCACTGCTGGTTGTGTACTTTGGAGTGGGTAAGACTGTTTTTAGTGGCAGGCTTACACATACTGAGGACTTGCGCTCGCCTACAGTAGCACCTGCGAACTCTGCAACTAGAGGGACTGGATGAAACGTGTTGAAAACAGTCTCCACTGATAAATATCACACTTGCTAACTTGGAAATGAGGTCCTGTGTCCAAAATCCTGAACCACTCTTTTAATGTCAGACAAGTGAATGCAAATTCTGGAGCAATCTCTTCACGGCCTTGAAACAGCTTGCATGCATCTCTACCATGATCTCTACCCCCTCTGTCTCCTCTCTGATGTGGGGAGCTAATAGAGTGCCTAAGTCCCGCCCTTCTGGTTGACCACCATGGGACATAACATATTTCCTGGTTATTATCGACTTGTGCGTTGAATTACACATATGATGTTAGTCAATTTAAAATAAAATTATCATTTAAAAAAAAAATTAATTTAAAATTATGCAAAGAAAGTTGTAGTTTGTCTCGTAACTATTGAATTACAGCATTGTTCATGTTCATAATTACAAACCCATCAGTACTTCCTTGACGTGCTGAATTCTTTTTGAAATTGACAAATGTCATATGTGAAATTCAAGGCATAATTCAAATGAGGCCAGAAAATAATTATTTTATTTCCATGGACTATAGTTAATATGTTTTCCGAAGTTAGGTCCCATGGTCCTAAAGCGGAAGGGCGGGACTTAAGCACACTATTGACCCCGCCCATGGCACTGCATCTCCTGGTTGAAGCATGGCGCTCACATGAGAGTTTTTAACTATGACATTTCAATTTACACAATGCTCCGATTTCCAAGTAATTCAGCCAAGGTTACCTATAAGTTGATGCATCAAAATGGTAATGTATTCGCCATCTGTCACTTTCTGCAATATTAAGAATATTATATAGGGTACTTAACCTGCAGCCCCATTTTAATTTGTTTTGCCCAACATTGCACATCTACTTAGAAAGGCACTGTTCCCACATACTTTGCCCCATTAAATACCTCTGTGACCTACAAAGCACGCGAGGAAACGAGTTAAGAATTTATTTTCCAAATTGTCAAGTGTCAAAGCAGTCTCTAGAACAAGAAATAAAAACAGTTGAGACTGATATACATATAAGTCTTTAAAAAAAATATATTTATTTTCCAAATTGTCAAAAGCCTGTCACCAGCAGTCTCTAGAACAAGACTAATAAAAACATTCAAAATGTATTAATTCAATATCCTAAAAGTTCTGTATACATATTAGTCTTTAAAAAAACAATGATGACAGTTTGGTAGAGGTATGCACTTTTTTGAGGGGTATGCAACAACAAATTGGCAACCCCCCCAGCCGATCAGTGACTATGAACTAATACAGCCCGGAAAAATTTTTTGAGGGGTATGCAACAAAAAAAAAAAAAACACAAACAACTAAAGTAAAACAAAAGGCCAATAATTCACAGAATTTATTAGTGTAAATTATTATTTTTTAATAAATTCTGCCAACTTGAAGTATTGTCAAATGGTGCATTGTCACTTTAAGACTTTAAGAGAGTCTAAACAGTTCTCATAACGTCCTTTAGCCAGCTGTTGCTCACAAAGGATAAGGCTGATCCAACTCTAGCCTTTGTTTGCCACATTATCAGCACAATATTAAGCTATTATTATTAGGATTGTTAGGAAATGGAAACATGTAATGAGTTGTTGCTAGCGTGACATTTCTGTTTGCAGTTTGCCATTAAAAGTTCAGTATGAGCAGGGTAGCCACCTAGCTATCTTAATGGAATAGGTTCATGTTTCAATCGGCATATGCTTAGCAAACGCTAGTCTGTTAACATGAATATTTGCAAGCCTCCAAGCACAGACGTCATACTTTAAATCCTACCTGTTGCTTTTCACCATCCACTTATTTAACTACTGTCGCATCCCTTGACATGCCATCTCATTTTCCCTCTATGTTTAGCCCCCGACAGGTTTTTTTGCTGTATCCATCTTTCATAGACGAAAACTCACTACTCGTACCTGCTCACTTAGCGCTCACGGCGCCCCCACTCCTTTTTCTATGTCAACATTCCATGATGGAATCTTATGAGATAGGGCGCCTACTCCAGCCTGTTAGTCCTCTAAAATGTTATTTAACATTGAGGAAATGCAGAAATGAACAGAAACGTACAACAGTAGCTACATATAGAATATACCAAATATATTATTATTATTTTTACCATCACTTTATGCCCCCCGGTGCGCCTATCAGAGATATGTTATACCCACTTCTTATGCCACTGGCCGGAAGCAGATATAAGCGGATACCAGTCTCTTCTTTGGCCACTGGCTAATACAGAAGCCTAGACACTATGCCCCGGAGTAACAGTCTCCCGTATACTTATGGTAGTATGGTACTTATCTATGATTTCAAGGTTTAGTTTCAACATAGGCTACAGCGCAATCCCTTGCAACGGGCCAAACATAGGCCTTCAAACACCAGTATGGACAAAATCAGTGTGGCACTAATAAACCAAGACAAAACAGTGGCTATTATCACTACCAACACAGTCGTTCCTAAAACAGATACAACCATAGTTAGTAAACTACAACCATGCGCTATGAATGCAGTAGGTGTAAACTTCAAATGTTTGTACCTGCTCCGTCATGGCAACGCTGTTGACATAAACTCCCGAACCCCTGCGTAAAACAGTCCAACCTCCGTGTGGATGCAGCTCACAATGTAACAGTTGTTAAAAAGTAGCAGTTGTTACGACTGAACTGATGTTAGTTAGTGCACTTAGAACAAAACGGGAGGTCATACCTAATAATGGACACGGCAAGGGTATGGAACCTCCAGCGTTCATTTGGCATATCCCTTGTCCATCAACGTTACTATGCGCCCAGTCTAAAAGCATTCGTTAGGTTAAAGACACTTGACTACCACAGCTACAATACATTTCTATGTCTGCTCAAACATAAATAGCATACCTGTGTGAAAGCTCTAAACCCCCACAGTAGTCGTCCTAAACGAGATGCTTTGCTTCGTTGCTGAACTGAGGACAAGTATTCTACCAGCGACGACTCGGCAAAAGCACAGGTGTTGCCTTATGTTAATGAATGACAAACGAGATCAAACAATACTTTGCCACGGACACGAGACTTTATTCGTCCCGTCAATCACTCTGTCAAAGTAAAAGCCCCCTCCCCAAATCAACAAGGCTACACCTCTTTTGAAAGCTGAGACCCTGTAGAATTCTCTGAAACAGTCGGAGTGACTGTGGGATGTATTGGCAAAAAGTTAGAGGCTTGAATGTTGTTTTTTTTCAGCTGGTAACATACATCTCTGGAACTGCCAACATTTGGGCCCTAGGTCACCTAAGTAGCCTTTAAACACAATTGAGGCCTGGAACTTTTTCTAATCTTTCACGCTAGACATCGCCAAGTAGGCCTACTGTCGATTGGAAAAATAACAACCAAAATCAGTGCTACTGAACTGGAGTAGCTGCAGCTAATGGCCAGTACTCCCATTGAGCTACAATGCTAGGTCTGGGGCCATCATCAATGTGCCTTTTTTGCCTCTTAACAGACTTAAAATGTAATTTTGTGTACAATATAAACAGAGTCCTTACGTGACAAAACAATGCTTTTTCTAGTCATTAGCTGTGAAGAAACACGTCCAATAAGGATTTGGGGTTCGTCCTGACGTTTTGGCAAACCAATCAGGGTTCTTAGAAGGAAACCGATTGATCATATTGGAAAGGTCCACCGTAAATTCCATTAACTAGATGTACCGCAGAGCGGTACAAAATATGACCGCCGCCCAGTCCAGCACATTTTTTCCACAAAAATAAGTCAAGCTGAAAGGAATATATGATTCTGTCTCACTGTCTCACTAAATTTCATTATGCACACTCAATTCTCACTGTTGTCTGCTAGACAACAAGTACCAAAACATGATTAGTTCATAGATTTCACATGTAAAATTAATTTTATACAACCCCACCCCCATCTTGCCTGTTCATAATTCTGAGAAATTCTTGAATTGTGTGCATGTGTGCGTGTACATGTTTATGTTTATGTGTGTGGGTGTGTGCGTGCTTGTGTGTGTTCCTGAATATGTGCCTGTGTTTGTGCATGTGCATGCATGTGTTGGAATTGTGTGCGTGTACGTGTTTATGTGTGTGTGTGTGCGTGCGTGCATGTGCTTGTGGGTGTGCCTGTGTGTGTGCATGTGCATGCATGTGTACATATATCTACTGTGTGTGTATGTGTCATACGTATGATTACTGTGAATGTATATGTGTGCGTGTGTCTCTGTTTATGCACATGTGTGCATATGGAATGGGTTAAAATGACCCCTGGAGGCAAACATACACAAAAAATTGGTCATCCTAGGCCCTACGGTTCTCAAGATATTCACAGAAAACTCTGTTGGTGTACGGTCACTAAATGTACACATAAATTATTTTATTGCAAGGCCCCCCATGAACGAAAGTTCACGAAACTTGGCATGCATTCGGAGGGTGTCATAATGATCCTACACTTTCAATTTCGAGTAGTTTTGACCATGTCAGCCAGAGATATTGTGATGGAAACACCTAATTTTTTGCTTTTTAATTTTTAACTAGGTGGAGCTATGCATGAAATAAGTGGTAATGGGATGGATTGACATGGCCCCTTAAGACCAACTTACAAAAAAAAGGTGGTCCTCCTAGGCCCTACGGTTCTCGAGATATTCACAGAAAACTGTCTCCGGCCACCTACAGGCCAGTTGGTGTATAGTAGCATAAATTAATTTATTGTGTGGCCCCCCATGAACGGAATTCCAAGAAACTTGGCGTGCATTCAGAGGGTGTCATAATGATCCTACACTTCCAATTTCGTGCAGTTTTGAGTATGTTAGGTCACAGATACCTGCGATTACAACACCTCATTTTTACTTTTTTGTGTTTAACTAGGTGGCGCTATACATGAAATGAGTGGTTATGGAATGGGTTGACATGGCCCCTTGAGATCAACATACAAAAAAAAATGGTCCTCCTAAACCCTACAGTTCTCGAGATATTCACAGAAAACTGTGTTTGCCCTACCCTCCTTTCGGGGGGTCCAGTCCAGCAGGGGGGCTACAGATCAAAACGAAAAACGATGGTTCCATGCTATCCATGTGGGGTTACATGCCCACCAAGTTTCGCGGTACCCCCGGTCTTCACGGTGTCCCGGGAATCCTTTGACGGAAATTTGGACATGAAAGAAAAAAGAAAAAAATCGGACTAAACCGCTCTTGCCTGGGCGGTCATAATAATACATTTTATGTATATAGCCCTTTCCAGTAGAGCACAACATGCTTTACAAAGAGGGTTTATTCAGTCAGTCGGAAATAATGGTAACACTTTACTTGACGGGTGAGTTCATAACACATTCATAGCAGCTGTCATTAACTGCACATAAAGCATTCATGACTGTTTCATGAGACATGACTCAACATTCATACCAAACCTTTCATGAATGTGGAAGACAGAACGACGAGAACTTGTCAAAATAAAAGTCCAAAGTCTCAAAGCAGCATTGCCATTTTTGTTCCAAACCTCTTATCTGATCACGTCACATCTGAGTCAATGGGCTACTCCAGTGCCAAAAAGACAGAACATGATCAAGCAAATATTTTTTGTTTCATAAAAATGTATTTGTTTTATGATGTAACCTTGCAGATGATTTTCATCTTTTGCTACTGGGAATGTCTAACCGCTCCAGGTTACACAAATCTGGGTCATTGAATGTAGGCTAGTTTACCTTCCAGTGTTAAACTCAGTGATTACGAATACTTCACAACTTGTATAGTAAAGTGACATTTAATTTAAACTTCATAAGATATTCATGAAGTATTTACAAAGGCTGGAGAGATTTAACTAATGGTATCCAGGTTACACAAATACGATGTTGGACTTTTATTTTGACAAGTTGTCGTTGTTCTGTCTTCCACATTCATGAAAGGTTTGGTATCAATTGTCTCATGAAACAGTCATGAATGCTTTATGTGCAGTTTATGACAGCTGCTATGAATGTGTTATGAACTCACCCGTCAAGTAAAGTGTTAATGAAATAATTAAGAGTTATCAAAAAACTCTTACAACTGTGTATAAAGAAGAGAGAGTAGAACAATACAGTACATTAAATAACTAGAAAATATGACCGCCGCTCAGTCCTGTACATCCGTTCCGCGAAAATAAATCACACTTAATTTGTCTCCATATTTTACTCCATCCCCCACTCTTGAAACTTTTGTGTATGCTTGTTTGGCATGCCTGAGTGTGTGTGCAAAAGGCTGCACAGAAAGTAGCCTACTGGTGCTGAAAAGGTGAATAGATTGTAGAATAGCCAAAGAAGATGTAGCATTGTTATAAAACCTTTAAAATCTCTAAACAATCACAAGTAGGGCAGTTCATCACAGTTCATCCATTGCAACTGGATTGATGAAAGGTCACTTACACCTGTAGGCTACATTGTATTTGGGAAAAGCAAAAGGTATCAGCATAATGTTATTTATTTATTTATTTATTTATTTATTTTTATGTATTTATAAACAAAAACATCTCTGTCAGTTCCATGCCGTTTTCAACAGCTATCAAAAACAAAGGTCATTTTTGGATGGATGGATTTTTTTTTTGTGAATGTTTCTTCTTCTACATAAGATTTTAGTCATCTTTAGTTCATGTAATACTTTATTGTCAATGCACAAATTAAGTAACAGTAGTCTGAAACGTTATTGTTAATGCACAAATTAAGTAACAGTAGCCTAGTCTGAAACGAAATGCTGTTTTACATCTAACCAGTGGTGCAAATAACTGACATGTCTAAATGGGCCTTGATGAAATGCGCCGCTAGACGCTTAGACTGTTCATACACATTTTAACGGGCCAAAGTTGAAGAGCTTTTGTCCGTTATTGTTCGTGCAAATATAGGCTGATTCATGTTCCCTTGCATTGTTTAACTGAGGTCCATGGCTAGTCTGGCTTTCATCAGACCAAGCTCAATCTTTTAAGAAATCAAAAATAAATAGCGGGCAGATCAGGCTGGGTTCACCCAGCCTAGTCCATAGGCACCCGATATTGTTTAATTTTCCGATTGAGATATACACGCTCTGGCTATTCTAAATGCAAAATGCATCAGGGAGTTATGACAAAACGGTAACTAACAAATTAGATCCCAATAGAAAGCTGTTAGCTTCCATAAGCTACAGGTAGGATTATAAGGTAGGCCTATTTACAACATAAATTGTCAATAGGCTATGCCATGACACAAATAAAATCTCCTTTGAAACCAATGGCTTACGCTTTACAGTATCAAGCGGACATAAACTGTCATATCATGGTGAAAGTTGTAATAACATTCACGCAGCTCCATGAGTCAAGGAAAGCGAATGAAGTAGCCACTTCTAAATGGGACCCACTACACAGTAGCTTAAGGTGTTTTGCTAAAGCAGCCATAATGAAATGAAGGTGTCATTGTTTGATACTTCACACACACGTGCTTTTTAATTTCACAGACTACAACTACCAAGCTGTAATCAAAGCACATCGATTCCCCTCTCACACCCTGCACGCACTTAAAAACAAAATAAACAGGCGCCTCAGTCTCACGATGTATAGGCAAAACTGTATCAGACCGGTGTAACGCTGGTAAATCTTCCATTGCACAGAATGATTTTGTAGCACGCGTGCAATAAATGACAGTCGAAAGATACAAACAGTGCTGCTATCAATTTGTTTTGGTATAACCGTGATTTATAGTTTTCTACAAATGCAATCAATCAAATGCCTCCATCACTCAACCAACGCTTAACGGTAACATTACCTAGGTCCTTATTGATATTACAAGATTAACGCATTCTGCAGTAAAACCAAGCATGTCCGATAAACATCCTCAGATTTATTTCTGCTTCAAGAAGAAATGGGAATTACACTTCATGTGAACATCGCCCTATCCTTATTAGATGTTCGCTGGCGGTAAATTACAGTCCTTGTAGGAAGGCCCATTGTTTTTCCAACCCACTTTAACTTCCAACAAAATTACGCCTCACTGCAACGATGCGCCATCTAGTGGACAAACGACTACTTCTCGCCAACACTGAAAAATGCAGCCATGATGATGATGAATATTTATTTTGGCTTTCTTTAATCCTACTGAATTTGTAATTATGTATCGGCCGCTCTAATACTGATAGTATGTGGGTGCCTGTGTGTGTGCATGTGTATATGTGTGCACCGCCATTTACAGGCCAATGAGTGTACAGTCACTAAATGTACACATAACCTAATTTTTTTAGACCACCCCATGGATGAAATTCTACGAATCTGGCATACCCCCAGAGAATGCCAGGTCAATCATACACATAAAATTTGGTACAGTTCTGAACATCTTAACTGAAGATAGGGGCGATTAAAGCAGAATAATATTGCATTTTCATTTTTTACCGGGGGTGCAAATCAAAATGAGTGATTATGAGCCAGGTTGATGTGGGCCCTTGAGACCAACATACCATAAAAGATTCTTCATCCTCAGTGCCACGGTTCAGGTAGTTATTTAGGAAAAACTTTTATTTTTTTTTGCGGTTTAGGGGCCCAGCACGAGGGGGTGTTGGTGGTGGTGGGGTGAGGGGGGACTAAAATGAAATTTTTCCAAAAGTCTAGTGGGGCTACATACCCACCAAATTTCATGTACCCCCGGTGGTTCGTGTCCCGGTATCAATGACCAAAAATTCAGGGAGTAGATGACGGAAAAATTCTTGAATTGTGTGCATGTGTGCGTGTACAAATTTATGTTTATGTGTGTGGGTGTGTGTGTGTGTGTGTATGTGCTTGTGTGTTTGCCTGCATGTGTGTTTGTGCATGTGCATGCATGCGCACATATGTCTACTGTGTGAGTATGTGTCATAATGATGATTACTGTAAATGTATGTGTGTGCGGTGTATCTGTTTATGCACATGTGTGCACATGGAATGGGTTAACATGACCCCTGGAGGCAAACATAATGGATAAAATTGGTCATCCTAGGCCCTACAGTTCTCAAGATATTCACAGAGAACTGTGTTTGCCCTACCCTCCTTTCGGGGGTCCAGTCCAGCTGGGGGGCTACAGATCAAAACGAAAAATGATGGTTCCATGCTATCCATGTGGGGTACATGCCCACCAAGTTTCGTGTACCCCGGTCTTTCAGTGTCCGGGAATCCTTGTTGGTGTACGTCACTAAATGTACACATAAATTATTTTATTGTAAGGCCCCCATGAACGAAAGTACTCAAAACTTGGCATGCATTCGGAGGGTGTCATAATGATCCTACACTTTTAATTTCGTGCAGTTTTGATCTTGTCAGCCAGAGATATTGTGATGAAAACACCAATTTTTTTGCTTTTTTAATTTTTTTAACTAGGTGGCGCTTATACATGAAATAAGTGGTAATGGGATGGGTTGACATGCCCCTTAAGACCAACATACATAAAAAGGTGGACCTCCTAGGCCCCACGGTTCTCGAGATATTCACAGAAAACTGTCTCTGGCCACCTACAGGCCAGTTGGTGTATAGTAACATAAATTAATTTATTGTGTGGCCCCCCCATGAACGGAATTCCACGAAACTTGGCGTGCATACAGAGGGTGGCATAATGATCCTACACTTCCAATTTCGTGCAGTTTTGACTATGTTAGGTCACAGATACCTTCAATTACAACACCTCATTTTTACTTTTTTGTGTTTAACTAGGTGGCGCTATACATGAAATGAGTGGTTATGGAATGGGTTGACATGGCCCCTTGAGATCAACATACAAAAAAAAAATGGTCCTCCTAAACCCTACGGTTTTCGAGATATTCACAGAAAACTGTGTCTGCCCTACCCTCCTTTCGGGGGGTCCAGTCCAGCGGGGGGGCTACAGATCAAAACGAAAAACGATGGTTCCATGCTATCCATGTGGGGTTACATGCCCACCAAGTTTTCGCGGTACCCGGTCTTTCAGTGTCCCGGGACTCATTGACGGAAATTTGGGCATGCGAAAAAGAAACAGAAAAAAAAAAAAAAATCTGACTAAACCTATATGACCGCCGCTTCGCTGGCGGTCATAATAATACAACTAATGAAATAAAGGAATGTGACACATACAAAGAATGAACCCCTCACCTATTTAAAACAATAAATACAAGCAGATTTAAAGACTGACACAGAGCAGATTTAATGTTGTAAGGGAGCTTATAGGGGCCCTAACTGTGAAAGATCGGTCACCCCTAGTTGTTAATCTACAATCTAGAATAACAGGTTGGAGGATTTGAGGGCCCTAGCAGAAACGTAAGGGGTTAATATGTCACTGATACAGTATATTCAGGAGGAGCCATGTAACGTAAGCATTGGATTGTTTAATGGATGTTATGATAAGCATATAGATTTATGGATGTTACGTCCAAAACACCCCTATGATTACACCCAAGAGTATAAATTGTGTCTACTGCTTAACGAATTGCAGGACGTGAAGGACAGATGTGTGCATGGAGAGGCAGTTGGGGGTGAGGATGATCATAGTCACTTTAGCAAGCTAGATTAAACCATGGATTATATGGTGAGTCTGTGATATTGTGGTGGCTTACATCTAACTCTAAACAGATGCAGAAGACAAGCAAGACTTATTTACAATAATCAACTTTAGTTTGCATCTGCATTCTATTTGCCTATTTTCTTTCCACTGTCTGAAGGGAAGATTCAACTTTTTTTTTTACAATAATACTAAATTCAGTCAGGCATACACAAAGCCTTTAGGAAATGTTTTAAATGCTTAAGACAGTTCATACATGTCCCCCCAAGGACACCAATTCACAAGCACCTTTCTGTAGATCATCAGGGACACCATTAATGGTATGTAGAGGGACAGAGGGACGTTTTATGTATACTGGGCCAAGGAGTTGGTTGATATCGGTCTCTTACCCCAAGAGCATGGCAAGTGGTGAAAGGGGGATTATTGCCAATTGAGAAATCTATTCACTACCTATTCCCTTTAGAAGGACTTCATACTGTATATGTGCCTCAAACAGAATGGAAGTTTCTTGATGGTTTGCTTAAACATACTACTGTAACCTATCTGAGTCTTGATTGCAGTTAATTGCACTATGGAATCCAGGGATTTTTAAGAGTTGGTTTATCAAGCTGTTTCTCCTAGCTGTGATCCCACTGTGGGCGCATTTCTTTGGAAAACATTTCTTTAATAACTACACTTCTGAATGGCATACGCAGTCGCTATGGATACGTGGTCTTGTCCTCTGAGTTCTGGGACTTCGGAAATACACGCAATTCATTCATCTCACGGAGGACTTCCAGAAGTTCAAGGGGGTCCGGTTAATTATCTGCATTTCCAGAGCATACTAATGCTCCCAGTGCCTCCAGCATGTTCCAGCACCACGGAAAAGGCAAAAACAAGAGAACGACAAGAGCACCATACATCTGTGCATCTCCAGAGAGCTCCATACAGCTGTTAATTACTAATGAAGGACACACGGGGGACTGCAACTGAGGGTATACAAAACGGAAGGAATGTTATGAGAAAAGGGGGCTTACAAATCGGGCCTAATAACTTAAATTGCAATTAGCTGAACCAAGTGCACATACATTAACCTAACTGATTTAATTAAGATATGTAAAAACCTGCTGCTTTGTCACAGAGGACATGTCAATGTCAAACAAAAATAATTTAGAAAATTCAAATAGCAGGTGCTGCACCTCTTATTTGTACTCAAACTTCTTCAGGCATTACTGTTTCAACTGCAATACCAATTTATCAGTGAAGAACTCAGTGATAAAACTGTGCAGTCTTTAATGCAATAGTCACATTTGCTTCAAGTGTAAGACCCAATTGCAAGACAAACAAGGTTAACGTACAATCAAGAAAACAAAGACTGTCAAGGCATAGAGCAACATGAGGATCTAAGATCCTACTTACACGTGATTACACATGATTATTTTTTGAAAAACGGAGACATTTCCCTTCGTTTGTCCCCTTCGTTTGTCCCCTTCGTTTACATGCAAATGGAGATCTCGACTCTGAAAACTATTCTTTCTAAAAAATGTGTTTGCTCGTTTGCATGTAAACTGAGAAAAACAGAGTTTTAGGCAGCCGATGTCACAGTATGTGCCAGAACTTGCACCTCTTCATGGAAACTAGGACCTGAAGTTACCCAAAATGCATACTGACAATAAAAGGCTTACTTAGACTAGATCTTCTTACTAGATGCATACTCTTGGTCTCAAATGAAAGATAACACTGTATAGTTTCTTGCTTCTATTTGAATTGTATGTCAGGGGTTCTAATATGGAATGACTACAGTAAATATGGAATAATTACCCAATATATGAATTGAGACAGGAAGATAAATGTGATCATAAAGCACTACAGTTTTTACATGGAAAAGATTGATTCCCAAGAGTCCAAGCTTTTAAATGGCATATTATAATATGACTATGCTACGTAAGGGATAACGGCCGCCGAGGTGTTCTGTTAAACGGAATTAATGGACGCGCAGTGGGGTTGCCTCCGCCCGAGTCCATTAATTCCGTATAACTGGACACACCTCGAAGGCCGTTATCCCGCTTATCACCCGGTTGCCACTATAAAGCAAAGGAAACACGCGGTTCCGTTTAAAAAGAAGCTCACTAGTTCAGCTTGTTGTACAACTGTCGTTGGCCCTATAACAGCGATAGCATGGACAGTTAGCTTGTTTACAGTTGATTCCATTGTTGAGAAGCCTGCAACCGTCGTCCTACTATGGTTGTTATAGTTACCATTCATAAGCATTGATATGGAACGGTGTCCTGTTATTCAGAATTAATAGCCACCCCATCAGCCAATCAGAAAAGAGTATTTCTTCTCTCTGGGTGCTAAGTAACAGATAGATAGATGGATACTTTATTGATCCCCAGGGGGAATTCAAATTCAATATGATGCATAAAAATGATTTAGAATTTTTGGGGGAGGGGGATCACTGTTCCGCGGCGGGATTTATTTTTTTCACTGCACAGTGTGTACCTACCTTCAGGAAACTTTGGAATTGTGTATAGACGAGCTTTGTTTTTTTGCGTATGATATGTTTTGTTTGTTTTTTACAAATACAATCGCATGGACTAGAGGGCAAAAGGGATGATGCCATGAGTCAGTGACTGGTCATACCGTTTTCAGCACTGGCCTGTATTAGATGTCGTCAAAAATCTAAAAAGCAAACAATACCTCCATCTTAATCTTTTTTTCCTATCCAATCCAAAATTTGACAATTCAAATGGGATATCTTCTATACCGGTAATCATATTCAGAAGGGATTAGTTTTACATAGGAAAATGGAGTAATCTTATCACAGGATGTTTAATATGTATAGCTGATAAGAAGTTGTAGCATGAATGAGGTTTGAGTGACTACTCAGAAGTAGTCTACAGTACAGTATACTGTAGCTTTCCAATGTGTTTGGGATTTTTTCCAGGCATGATTCAGAGCTGTTCTGTCCTCTAGGTGTAGAGATGTAGAGATAAATTCATGTGCATTGACATTCACTTTGGCCTACAGTACTTCAATTAAAAATGTTAGGCTGCAGGTGTGCCTAAACAAATTAAGTAGGTATATAGAGAAATGTTTATATTATTACCAAACAATTTAATTATTAATTACCTCTTGGAGTGCCTCAATTTCTGAGAAAAACTGCAAAGAAATCCCTTTCCATAGGATTTAATGGAATATTTGCACACATCTATTTGCATAGGTTAATATAAATAGGTCTTTATATGGCTTGTTCTACAGAGGGAAAGGCACCAGGATCTTTACTGACTTGCTGTAAAAGTGATTGAAATTGAATATACACTGTGTGCAAAATTATTAGGCAATTGAGTATTTTGACCTTATTGCCATTTTCATGCATATTTTCCAACTCCAAGCTATATAAACTTGAATGCTAATTGGATTTAAGCATTATCAGGTGATGTGTATTTGTGTAATGAGGGAGGGAGTGGCCTATAGTGATCAACACCCTATATCAAGGTGTGCATAATTATTAGGCAGCTTCTTTACCTCAGACAAAATGGGCCAAAAAGAGATTTAACAGACTCTGAAAAGTCAAAAATAGTAAAATGCCTTTCAGAGGGATGCAGCACTCTTGAAGTAGCAAAGATATTGAGGCGTGATCACCGAACAATCAAACGTTTCGTTGCAAATAGTCAACAGGGTCGCAAGAAACGTGTGGAGAAAAAAAGGCGCAGATTAACTGCTAGAGACTTGAGAAGAATTAAACGTGAAGTTACCAGGAACCCATTAACCTCCAGTGCTGCCATATTCCAGAAATGCAACCTACCTGGGTGTCCAGAAAGTACAAGGTGTTCAGTGCTCAGAGACATGGCCCAGGTAAGAAAGGCTAAAACACGACCACCACTTAACAAGACTCATAAGTTGAAACGTCAAGCCTGGGCCAAGAAATATCTGAAGACAGATTTTTCAAAGGTTTTATGGACAGATGAAATGAGAGTGACTCTTGATGGACCAGATGGATGGGCCCGTGGCTGGATCACTAATGGGCACAGAGCTCCACTTCGAGTCAGATGCCAGCAAGGTGGAGGTGGGGTACTGGTATGGGCTGCTATTATTAAGGATGAGCTAGTTGGACCTTTTAGAGTTGAAAATAGACTTAAAATCAACTCCCAAAACTACTGCCAGTTTTTAGAAGATACTTTCTTCAAGCAGTGGTACAGGAAAAAGTCTACATCCTTCAAGAAAGCCATGATTTTTATGCAGGACAATGCTCCATCACATGCATCCAAGTACTCCACTGCATGGCTAGCCAGCAAAGGCCTTAAAGATGACAGAATAATGACGTGGCCCCCTTCTTCACCTGACCTAAACCCCATTGAGAACTTGTGGGCCCTTCTTAAACGTGAGATTTACAGTGAGGGAAGACAATACACCTCTCTGAACAGCATTTGGGAGGCTGTGGTTGATGCTGCGCAAAAAGTTGATCAACAGATAAGAAAACTAACAGACTCCATGGATGGAAGGCTCATGACTGTTATTGAAAAGAAGGGTGGCTATATTGGTCACTGAATATTTTTTGAAATGTCAGAAGTGTGTATTTGTACGTACTGAGTTGTTTATGTATTATTCTTACTCTAAGAAATGAAAATAAACAAGTGAGATGGGAACATTTTAGCTTTTCATTTAGTTGCATAACAATTCTGCACACTAATAGTTGCCTAATAATTCTGCACACATATTTTCCTGATGAAGCCGAAAGTCACTTTCCCTTTGTTAAATATTCAGATTTGAGGTGTATTAACATTTTTGATTGACTGGGAAAACTGTATTTGTTCAACGATACAATAAATCCTCAGGAATACAACTTGCCTGATAATTTTACACACAGTGTATGGACAGGACAAAAATCACTGAGGAACTCTTGTAACAATTACAGTACCCCACCTGCTCATGCAAACATAATCCTGTCTGATTGGAGCTTAAGTTGAACAATAAATACATTTTAATGTCACCTCTGTATCAAGTAATATATTGGCCATATTAATACAGTGCATACCTGATTCATATGCTGAACTGTATATGATATCAAATCGCATTGAGCTTTTATAATGCTAAAAGTTGCCCCAAAGTTTTAAACCCATATAGCTACAACTTTAGCCTTCATTAGGAGAATCATTAGCACAACAGATATGAACGCACAAACCTACCTTTCTTTTGCCAAGTTTTTATAAATGTGCTTATAATATGTGAATGGGTTGGATGCAGACCCAGTATATGAATTATCTCTTAGGAGGTGAAATAAAATCAGGAAGAAAGTCTGCCTTTATGTTAAAACACAGCACAGCAGCCTTTTCAAGTGCTATAAATACCACACCATTCCCCTTGCTCCATAACCAGATATTGTTCATAAAATGCAAACTCTTTGAGAATTGAAACGGTGAAATGAAATCTGATGTTACTGTGAAGCTTCTTGAGATTGTCTGGGAGCATCCTTACAAACATAATGTAGCGGCTGACAGGTTCAAAAGTAGTAGCACTCAGTGCCTCATAGATAAATGTTCTCCTGCTGACTCAACAAACAGCTTACTGTCGCCCACACCAATCTATCAAGCACACATTACAAATGAGGTTTCAATGAGGTAGCTTAAGAAAGTTCACTTATACATTGAGAGCAGACACGGTGTCTCAAGACAGCTTTCATTTGACCCTTGTAGGGTTCATGCACACCAGCACAATACACAAGAAAGAAGCTGTTATAAAACGAAACTAGATGTACCGCAGAGCGGTACAAAATATGACCGCCGCCCAGTCCAGCACATTGTTTCCACAAAAAGAAATCACGCTGAAAGGCCTATATGATTCTAACTGTCTCACTAAATTGCATTATCCACACTCAATTCTCACTGGTATCTGCTAGACAACAAGTACCAAAACATGATTAGTTCATAGATTTCACATGTAAAATTAATTTTATACAACCCCACCTCCATCTTGCCTGTTCATAATTCTGAGAAATTCTTGATTGTTTTGTTATGTTTATGTTTCTGTGTGTGTATGTGTGTGTGTGTGTGTGTGTGTGTGTGTGTGTGTGTGTGTGTGTGTGTGTGTGTGTGTGCGCGTGCTTGTGTGTGTGCCTGCGTATGTGCCTGTGCATGCAAGCGTACATATGTCTACTGTGTGAGTATATGTCATACGTATGATTACTGTGAATGTATGTGTGTGTGTGTGTGTATCTGTTTGTGCACATGTGTGCACATGAAATGGGTTAACATGACCCCTGGAGGCAAACATACGGAAAAAAATGGTCATCCTAGGCCCTACAGTTCTCAAGATATTCACAACTGTGTCTGCCCTACCCTCCTTTCGGGGGCTCCAGTCCAGCGGGGGGGGCTACAGATCAAAACGAAAAATGACAGTTCCATGCTATCCATGTGGGGGTACATGCCCACCAAGTTTCGTGTACCCCGGTCTTTCAGTGTCCCGGGAATCATTGACGGAAATTTGGGCATGCGAAAAAGAAAAAAAAAAAAATCTGACTAAACCTATATGCCGCTTCGCTGCACGGCGGTCATAATAAAAGGTAATTGAGAAAAGGTAACCGAGAAAAAGGGATTCCAATTGAACTGACAAATAAAATATTCTTTAATATGCACATGCAAGTCATAGTTACTATTCATAAGCATTGATATGGAACGGTGATCCTTTTTTTTTCAGATCTACTTCATAGGTGTCCTGTTATTTAGAATTAATAGCCACCCACCAGCCAATCAGAAAAGAGTTCTTCTCACCGGGTGATAATAGACAAATAATGTGTTCTGTTTGTTTTCTGGAAGGAAAATTGCGTACAAAAGGTATTAGCAGAAAATGATCCAAAATATAGATTGAATGAGGCCTCTTGTTTTGACAGACAAATATGTTGCACAAAACACATAATCACACATAAAAACGATGTCCCCTAATGCCACCTTATGATGGCGACATCAGAGCATGTTACACTAGACAGGCCCAAACGACTTGGTTCCAAAAATAACTCCGGAATGCAACTCATGAATACATCAGTTGTCGTATCTCCCTTGCATTAAATAATATTGTATACTTATTTTCAGCGTGGTACATGTGTAACTGGGGAGGGAATGATCTAAATCAGTGCGTACCATTTCTTGACATAATTTTAAACTATTGACTGAAAACCATCCATCTCAAAATTCCATAAATACTTCACAGGAAAGATTTTTAACTAGTGTTCAGTGACAAGTGTTTTGTGTTACTATTGGATTTAAACTTGCAAAAGAAATCTGAAACGGCTTGCCAGCGCATTCCTGATGAATGCCTCTGGATTTACAAGAGGTACATCTAAAGACCACCTTCCAATGGGCCTCATGCCACACATAAACAGTGTGTACAATTCTGCATATTTCACCCTGACTTTTTCACCAGGCTACTTATGAAGACTCTTGTCTATCAGCTCATCATATTTGCCTTTTTTTTTCAAGAGCAGAGCCATTAACGTTCAACCTCAGGACTCCCTGTTGCATATGTGGAGTTCTGAGTGATGAGAAGGAGGGGGAGGTCACCAAGTGTAAGGGTGGCCACCAAGTGTAAATTGCATTCTGAGGGCTAGCTCACCTCTGCAGGAGAGAGTGGGGATTGAACTTGGATCTTTGCAGTGGTGGGATCTCACCAAGCTCAGTATGCCACAGCAGGGGGTCATGTCAAGTGACATTTAATCTTATTCTCTGTGAGTTGAAGAAGAAATGGGATTCTCAAGGCTGCCAATCGAAGTGAAGTGAAGTCAGTGGTGGGACTCACTTTATTCAAGATCTTTAAAGCTACATTGTGTAATATTTTGTGTTGATTCTTAGCAAAAAAACATTATTTTTTTCAAAAATATGTGCAAATCAAAGTATTCTCATAAGCATAGAATCTGCCATTAAGAATACATACCAGCCCTGTTTCGCCTCCATCTTTAGAATACATTAGCCAAGGAGGGACATACCTAAAATACTAGCTCTGCCTTTCGCATTTGTCGGTCAGTTACCGAACGTCAGAGTTGTGATCACAGCTGCGGGAAATCCCTAATGTTGAATCACCTGATGATCTCTGACTCTTCGTACGGAGATAGAAGACCATGTTAGCGTTAGCTTGAACTACATATCTTGTACAGTATTGTTGAATAACTTCGGCAGTGATAAGTTGCTCGCTGAATATAAGCCAAAATAACAAATCCATAATGACATTATTCATCTTGCATGAAGTATATGAGCTAAAGTTTCACAGAGTAAATTACTAAATGCACAATTTACAAATGTGTTTCTAAAATAACCTCATTATGAGAAGGACTACTCTGTAAAGTAGTGTATGACATCTTGTAACGTCAGCCAGGACATTTATGCTGCGGCTTCCGTAGCTAGTAAATCGCGTTTGCAGTGGGGGGGGATTTCCCCAAAGAATTAACCCATGAGATTACACAATGTTGCTTTAATGGGGCTTTTTTATTTTAGTATCAGTAAAGGCACTGTGTCTGTGATTCTGGCAAATAGTTGTTAAAGAAGCCCTATGCAGGTCTGGTTATTCCTTCGCTGTTTCTGGGTTTTCGCCTGATTTGGGCTCGCATTTTTCACGACATAGCTTCCCCTGCAGCTTCGGTAGCAAGTGACTGCTACGCTAAACCCCCACTAGCTAACGAGCTAGCCATCAATAAACCAAGCTAAACACATAGGGCTCACAATAAACGGTCGAGCAAACACATTGTTCAAGAGACTATCAAATCACATTACAAAAACGAAGTTCACCCAAGGGTAGGCTACTTACAATTTCAACAGCAACAAAGCCAAGTCTGAGTCAGTTTTGCAGTCTTCTTAGAAACTACAATCTGACTACATTTTCGAGTATTTCCGCCGAGTTACATCCGGATGTGTTCGGAACGCGACCAGAAAGTTGCATATTTGGTTTTTCCGCAGAGAAGCACTAGGGGGAGACGAAGCACCCACCAAACGACCCAAAAAGTGTTGTAGAACCATCAGAACGACTCTCAACCTGCATAATTAAGGTAATTTTTGCTAAAATTGTTGCATAGGGCCTCTTTAAATTCTTGAACTCCTGAAACCATGAGCTGATTGGCTAGAATGGTGTTTGTGTCGGTTGAGGCCACTTTGTTTCGCATATACAAAACTGTACTGAATCACCACAGTTGTTTGAGTCCTTGATGGGTAGTGAGGGGTATGTGAGAATTTGTTAATTTGTTGCACTGCAAAAAATGATATCTTACTAACTGTTATAATCTTATATTAAGATAAAAAATCTAGTTAGTATTGTTTTTAGTAAAAAGATACTTGTAAGATTATTTGACTTAAAATAAGTGAAAATCTTCTTAAATTAAGACATAAAACAAGTAAATTTATCTGCCAGTGGAGTAAGATTATTTGACTTAAAATAAGTGAAAATCTTCTTAAATTAAGACATAAAACAAGTAAATTTATCTGCCAGTGGAGTAAGTAATTTTATCTTAATTTAAGATATTGAAGATTTAAGACAATTTAAGGTAAATGTACTCCACTGGCAGAGTCAAATAATATTACAAGAAAGCTCAAAGTAAGTATCTTTATACTAAAAACAATCCAAACTAGATTTTTTTATCTTAATATAAGATTATAACACTTAAGATATCATTTTTTGCAGTGTGAATTAGTGAAACAGAAACATGCATTAAGGACTGCACATTTAAATGTATTGATAAATTGACAGAGCAGACATCTAGAGGACAGTGCAGAGCAATTAATTGAATTCAACGTATATATGCATATTGGATTAGTATCACAGATGAGACCTTTCATTCAAGTCTGTTCATGGAATGTTTTGTTCCAGTTCATTTGGGCCAGTCTAGTGTTAGAAAGTCATCTTACTTTACATATGCTCATTAAAAAGTAGCTTGAAAAGCCTTTCATGTTCGGGAAATAAGTATTACAACTGGGGCAGAATATTTTGTCTGCAGTGCTTTGTAGACATTAAAGTTGCTATTCCCCTGAGATGCATGCTGTCAAGGTTAGGGCGAAAAGCTGTGGACATCAATTATACAGCACAGACATTAGATGCTGTGTTGTGATGGAAAAACAAAACAAAAAAAATGTTTTTGGCAAGGGTATCAAATGCCTCGAGCAATGTCATTCCCACTGCTTGGTTGTCGCATCGATGTCCGCATCTAGTGCTGCAGATATGGGGGGGGGGATGTTGGTGGATAACACAGAGGATGACTAAAAGTAGATCATGTGCTACTGCAGGCTCTGGTAGGGAAACCACACATGGTGCTAAACAAAACTGCTGTGTGGGTTAGATGTGAGAAATGTTTGAAATGTCTTGCTTCGCTGCATTTGGTTATATATAAACAAAAAAATTGTATTGATAGTCCATGATTGGGTTTTTGATATTTTTTCCATGTTGTTTTTTGTACTAACTGTTATTGTATTTAGTGGGTAATTCCATGGTGTTTGAAAGATTTGCATCAACTGACTCTTGAGATAATGTTCACTCTTGTGGCCAAGGCTGTACAATAAACCCTGATATCACAGCTGGTATATGAACCTGTGGGTTTGATAGATTGGACCTAATGCTCTTAACAATCCCTCTATAAGCAAGAGAGATTTGAATCTGACTGTGCTTTAGGGTCTTCTGTCAATGTCTTATAATGTACAGTATATAATTGCTTCAATGTTACTATGCTTTGTTTAATACAAGATAATATTATTCATGTCAATTATTTGTAATACTGTGATTTGAGGCTCAGACAAGGTTTAGTTTTGACAAAGTGGAGCCCACGGTCACAGATATTATGTGGACTGATGTGTGGCCAAACTGACACCAGCCGAGGAACAAAAACAAGTCCCTGAAATAGCAACAAATGAGGCTGTCCTTTGACAAGTCACATACTGTAGCCTATGTATTGCATTACTTGCATCAGAATGGTTCTTCTGTTCTTTTGTTTACTTGAAATGTGGTGAGGGATCATAAGGATCATTATGCTCAATGTAAACGCAAGTTCTCGTAATGTCCTTGTATATACCCTGTATCTGCCGACGTCCAAGTGTTTCTCACACATGCTGATCCACTGTATTCAAAACAGGACACAAGGCAAATCTCAAACAGTATTATCAGTATGAATCCACTGCCTCTACTTACTGTTATACAGTATGTTAAGGGCCTGATTAATGCTTTCACTTTCCAAAAAATATCTAAAAAGGATGCGTATATTGGTAATTACATTGGCCCAATCAAATTATCATGAAGATCTCAAAAAGATACCAAGAGTGTGATCAACTCCCCAGCCGCAACACATTTGCAGACAAGTGAGAGCTGTCTGTTAATTATAATGACTGCTGATTAAGTGAGAGTGTAGCTCATTTATAGTAAGCAGCACACTGACTCCATCTGCCTTGTTTGCCACGAAATATTACACACTCTATAGGCTTAAAATAAATAAAAAAAACTGATATTATGGTGAAATTCACGCTACAATAATGGAGAATGGAGTCTCTGATATTGCTGATGCATGACCGGAAGGGTATTGCACTGTGTAATATTGTTGTGGCTGGTAGTAGCATGGCCCTTTTCGTCTATTTTGACAATACAAAAGCTGTTTATCTAATAAAATCTAATAGACAAGTACTATTTTTGAGATATGTGCATCCTAGAGGCATTTCTTAGTAAAGTTGGGAACAGGACTTTTTATCATAATTAAGGTGTGCTAAATCCATCTAGCCCAGTTCCCAGCTGAATTTTGGAGTTTTGTCCATCTAATTAGCATAAACAAAATGGTTGACAAAATGGCGAGTTTGGGCTCTTTCTTTATTTCTTTATTAATTATACCATAAATAAATTCATATTGTTCACATATATGCATCTCAGAAATCTCCCTTGGCCAATGAATCAAGGATACAGGCAGCCCTGGGGTCAGAAGACAGCCTGCTGGAGTCAAGACCACTCTCTTCGGGTGAAGAGAGTGGTAAGGGTGGTTGTTCACATATATGCATCTCAGAAATCTCCCTTGGCCAATGAATCAAGGATACAGGCTGTAAAAAAATCTATTATTATGCTAATTACCCCAAAAAACAAATTGCTGAAACTTTATGACTGAGCATGTTTGACAAATGAGACTTATGTTTTGAGGGTCAAGAAAGATGTGTAGTGATAAAATGAAAAACATTTTTGATTTTTTTTTTTTTCAAATTGTTAGTTTATAATCCTAAAGTGTACAGACCAATCTGGACCAATCCATGTGGTCGGAATTTTGTCTCATAAGAAGTTCCATCATTCCCCATATGACCAAATTTATGACTAGGTCTGTTCTGTGCACACTGTAAATTCTACAGACAAATGTTTCTGAAGATTTGATAGTTTCCTCTGTGTGTTCGCCAATGCCCGAATTCTTCAGCAATTCATGGTGCTTTTCAAAACCTCAATTTTGTTTCGCTTCAGTACTGAGACTGGCACAGATAAGCTAAGAGCCACCAACCAACCAGCAAACAGAGGGCGTGGCTGAGAGAGATTACGTTACACAGGCATGATCTTTGAATTTCCTACGTCCCCGTCCCTATTTCAGGGAAAACAGACCACTTAGAAACCTATTATATGGGCTACGTCAAGGTTAGGCATTCACAATGCATTCTGGGATATGGGGGAGAACTCTGGGGGTTGTTTGTGTGTGTTAATGCCTTTATTTACTTTTTATGTCCGTGTTTTAGTGTAGCGTGTTAATCTTTTAGGTCTTCCTCGTGTGTGATCCTTTTTGTGTGGGGGGCTGCATCCACCCTGTATGTGTAGTGTGTGTGTGTGTTTGAGGTGCCTAGTGTATGCTATAATTGTGATCTGTGACCCTGCCCCTGTTTCTGAATGCTAGCCAGTGCAAGCAGCTACTAAACCAAGTCCTGGCAAAGTCCAACCCGTTACAATACTATGGTTAACATCTTCGGTTAGAAATGCAACAATCTTGGATTTATTATGAAGATGTGAGTCGTAGCTGGAATCGGCGATGCCTCAGACTCGTGGCGTGAGCGATATCGGAGCAAAATTAGAGCGGAACAGAGTGGTTGCTCTGGCCTCTAAATTAAAATGCGCTCCACGCTCTAACAAAATTCCATCCGCTCTGACTTCCCCTGAAGTCAATGTGAGAGTTAGGGTGTAGGCAGTGGAGAGGGTGGGAGTCTGCATGCTTCCCAGGGCCTAGCAGAGCTCTACAAGGCAGCCCTGGGGTCAGAAGACAGTCTGGGCCTATGTTGGAGTCATCAGGCCCGTCGCTAGAAGGCAAGCAAACCAAGCAATTGCTTGGGGCCCCGATCTGGCCAGGGGCCCCAAGACAACGACTGGTTAAGAATAAAATGCAACGACAAACTGTGAGCGCCCCTTTGATAGTCAATGCAGTAAAGTGCAACAACACTGTTACCGGCAATACCGGGATCCCCCTCAAGGGGGTCCCTCTCAGTAGTCGCTGACAGCAGCCAGCCAGCCAGGTTTGTGATCTCTGCTGCCGGCAAAATATAAAACTTTGGCAGTCATAATGAAGCAGAGTTATGTGCCCGGAAGCCAGAAGAGAAAGGAAGAGGATGAGAAGAAAAAACAAGATAGTGGTAAGTGATAAATTACACTGGATAAAATAGCTCTACTTGTCTTGTACAAATGGTGTAATGTCGCAGCAGGAAGGCTAGCCTAGCAAAAAAAGTTTATGTTGACTACCTGCCTGACGGCCCATGCTGCTTGTAACAAACTAGAACAGTTAGCGCAATTTTTTTTTCCCGAACGGACGGATTATGGTTACATACTGAAATATGTTCATTAACGGGATAAGGAAGACGCAGATCTGTTCCAGAATCACTGTTTATCGTATTTAATGACATAACATTGCTATAGCTTTGTAATAGGTTTTGATGAAAGTGGCATAGCTTCTCTGCTATATTAACTATTCGACCGTGATAATCCATGTCCATTTTGCTTGGGGCCCCCAAATTCCTTGAAACGGCCCTGGGAGTCATGGTCATGCTTATGGTGTGGACAGTGGAGAGGGTGGGTGCATGCTGCTCAGGGCTTAGCAGAGCTCTACAGCGCAGCCCTGGGGTCAGAAGACAGCCTGCTGGAGTCAAGACCACTCTCTTCGGGTGAAGAGAGTGGTAAGGGTGGTTGTTCACATATATGCATCTCAGAAATCTCCCTTGGCCAATGAATCAAGGATACAGGCTGTAAAAAAATCTATTATTATGCTAATTACCCAAAAAAACAAATTGCTGAAACTTTATGACTGAGCATGTTTGACAAATGAGACTTATGTTTTGAGGGTCAAGAAAGATGTGTAGTGATAAAATGAAAAACATCTTTGATTTTTTTTTTTAAATTGTTAGTTTATAATCCTAAAGCGTACAGACCAATCTGGACCAATCCATGTGGTCGGAATTTTGTCTCATTAGAGTTCCATCATTCCCCAAATGACCAAATTTATGACTAGGTCTGTTCTGTGCACACTGTAAATTCTACAGACAAATGTTTCTGAAGATTTGACAGTTTCCTCTGTGTGTTCGCCAATGCCCAAATTCTTCAGCAATTCATGGTGCTTTTCAAAACCTCAATTTTGTTTCGCTTCAGTACTGAGACTGGCACAGATAAGCTAATCTTTCTGTGAATATCTTCTGCATAAATAAACTGTAGTTTGGTGAAATTTCAGTCCTTAAACTTGTTTACATGGACATGATGTAAATGTTGAAAAGTAATAAACCCTCTTAACATAATGTAATAGGATGATAGTTTAAGATATAGGCCTTTTGCTACCAGCAGCATGATGTTGATGTTCTTACATGGACATATGGTACTCAAATACACAAAATAACAGGTCAGTGTTCACCAGAAATATTATATTGTAAGACAGAATGACTAACTTGTTCTTCTGACTATTTTATTTGTTTCCTTTACTCAATAAATGCTATATTACAATAAAAAACAGTGGCCATCTTTCCCATTTGGAATCAATGATATGATGCTAGCTTGTTGATTGCTACGGTTGCTAGTGATTGGTTCAAAGGAACTTCAATGATTCAACAACCAACCTTAACCTTCCAACTCTGAACCAAACAGATTGGATTTCTGACAGGTCAGCAATTTTGTTGGCTGTCTCCCCACCTTTACAGGTACAGGTACTCCACCTTCTGCTAACTTCAACATTTTAACTGCTTTCAGCTGCCAGTGATATAAATTATAACAGTCAAATTATGTAATGATTTATTATTGGATGAGGGGCATTACATGAGTGGGGATACCCTCAGATATTTTGAGCAACTTGATTTTGAGCAACTTGCTGTGAAATTGTTTGGGAACTACCGTATGTCTCTAACTGTGCATACAAAGTTATTTAATATATTCTTTTATAGTCATTCACTATTTACATTTAAGGTCTTTGGTGGTAGGCTAATGTCCTTGGCTGTAATGCCCATCGTATGAGCCAGAGAAGCAACAAATGTTTGAGGGACTCCATGACGCATTCATCATGTGGCAGATTGTCTATCATCCAGGCCACCAGAGGAGAGGTAGGCATACAGTATCACTGACAAACAGAAGGGGACTGAATGTTTTCTCCCATGATTCACAGGCATTTACGTAAGTGTGTGGTGATTGCATTGTTAATAACGTGGACCAGATTGGAAATTCGTATGGTGGACTCATCCATCCTCCTGTCTTTCTGCACCCATGACCTTTCTCCATCAAAGCCCCTTTTGTGCAAAGGCATCCATCCCGAGGAGCAAATTTATTACTAGCTCAGTAGCCCGACATTTGGACCTGGTCAAGTGTAAACCCTTATTTTAAGGCTGGTACTGGTGCTATATCATTTCAAGTCTCAACATATTCCTGCTCATTTCACATTTTAATCCCCCACCACCACCCCCATGGGGCCTCTCGGGTGCAACTCGGATCCACTGCATGTACGGTATGTAGACAGCAGTCATGCATGACATTACTCTGCATACAGTTTGATCAGCCTTCTCTCCCTGGGGTGGTGGTGGAGATGGGAGGGGGTTGTCGCAGGAAACAAGGTCCAGATGAACAATATCCCTGTTGGCTGAGGCTTTGCCGTACATGCGCATGTTGAAGGGAGCGCCATCCTCTCCCTATCATTCAGATTAGTGTGAGAATATCATCATTTCCTTTAGGGAGACATCAAAGTGTTTTAAAGGAGCCCCCTCAAACATTTAAATTACCACTCGACATTGCGATACGATGAGGATACCTTGTGGCTACACTACCTTCCAGGAGAAATGGTAGTGAGACTGGAGAAAGAGTCTTATTCACAAAGGAATTGTTTAAGAGACAGTTAAGAGTTTTTCTTAACCATGTTTCCGTTCCAGATAATTCCTTTCAACTGAAGTTCCATCCTTTTTAGGTTTTTAAAATAGTGATGACTGAAGGTTTGAAATAAGGACCTTGTGGCTATACATTGGAATAATTTACCATCTTGCAATTCATAGTCCTACACTGTGGAAATGAATGGGTAGTTTGGATTGATTTGTCACAATCAATTTGTGTCCACAGTTAGCACTAAAGAAAATAAAATCAGACTATTGGTCAGTTTGCCTTGTGAAATAAAACACTTACTGAAAAAATTGACTCATTTATGAGAGCAAAGGTAAGCCTTAGTCTAGCTGTAAACTCCCAACATTTTGCCCTCTCAGTCTTTTCTTGCCTGTCTTTTTTTTTCCATTTGATCAACTACACCTAGGCCCTTGCCACTCGATTAATTCTCTGCCACCTTTGCAGTCTCTGCCTTGTGCCTACTAGCATCTCAGCATCCCCGGCCGGGCTATACGGCTGACAGGACCATAAGTCACAGGCCACATTAAAAACACATTAGGCCAGCGGAAGGAATTAGGAGGGGGAGGCACAGAAAAAAGGGTGGGTGGGTGCGGATCGGAGGTTGGGGGGCTTATCTGATATAGAGGACCTGCTCCGACGTGAACCGAGCCCTGGCATCTTCATGTATCACCATCACCCCCTTGACAGCCGTGTGACTTATGTACTCCCACGGATGCACTCCCAAGCACTTCTAAGAGTTCAGAAGACATCAAATTTATGGGACCCTTAAAGATCCCTCCCGCCCCAATGTTGCCTTCTTGCACGGGGAAACGAGACGAGGAAAATAACCCTGTTACAATAGTAATTTCATTTTACGTGGAGCTATAACGCTGCGACGCAGAGGGGATTTATGGAAGTAGATCAGTCACTGAAGTCCATTAACTGATTATGGAATAAGATTTCTTATTTATGTCCTAAAGTGAGATGATGATCTCTGAATAAGGTACAGGAGTGGTGAGGATGTACTGTAGGTGGCAAATTCACAGTTTTGAAATACAACACTGTTGGAACACTGCAAAATGCAAGTCAAACACAACGTGATCTGTAAATCTTATATTTAAACTCATATTTAATGGCAAAAAGGACATGGACAACATGTCAATTGTAATTTTCTGTGGACAAATGTCTTACGATATGTCTCTCTTGGTTGCATATGGATTCCTGTGGTTTCATGCGATGATCAGTCACCATGATCAGCATTTTGCAACTACACACTGTGTCCACACAAACACAATTACCCATTCCCATCTGTATTGGATTGCACATGAGTCCTAGTTGTAGTTTTAGAAATAGTAGTAGAAATATATTATTGTGTCTGAATGCCTTGTATTAAGTCCATTTCCAAATGGTGTTTTGGTCACAATCTTACATCAAGAGATAACAAACAAATTGGTAAGTCTTACAGCAGTGTGGATAGGTCTTAGACAAGTCAGAGACATTATGTGAAGGAAAATGACTCACACATCAAAAACATCAGCTGTGAGAATTTCTTGGCTTCACTTTGGTCTACTTTAATTTCCCCATTCTATCTTACTCATTTTATTGAAAAAAGAGCCCCTCCCTACATTACTCTACAGTTACTAGCTTGGGTTGCATTTCTTGTGTGTCTGAGTGTGCACGCTGCACTAACAGATGAAGTATTAAACTGATTAGGCTGATCGATTTAAATGCATTGATTTTCTGCTGGCAGGCCTTATGAATTCAGAACGCAACCTGTGATATATGGGTTTCAGCAATACAAGAGAGTGTGAGGCATTGTATGGATCAATAAGCAAATCAACAGGCTGTTTGTAGGCCAGGGATGGGCCATTTCTTCAGCAAACTGATCTGATTGTTTTGGATGAAGCCTCATAATTCATCCTGCTTTCACAGTTTGTCTAGAAGAAAAGTTACAAATTCTTGACCCTCATTTCTTTCCAGATCTATTATGATTATGAGAAATTTGCCAAAATTAGCACCTTACAGTAAGCAACTGTAAGAGTATGACTGAAGTTGGCTTTGTATGTAAAAACATTATCCCATATTAAAAATGTGACAGTGTTTATATTTAGGTTAAATGTTAGCGGTTCAGCTTTCTGTGTCTCTGAGGTCGATGTGAGCAATGCCTTTAGGAGGGTTAATTGTAGAAAAGCTGCTGGACCGGATGGAATTTCTAACAGGGTTTTGAAATCCTGCGCTGCTCAGTTAGCTCCTGTGTTCACTTATATCTTTAACACATCATTGGCTCAAGAGACAGTTCCTACTTGCCTCAAGCAGTCTGTTATTGTTCCAGTACCGAAAAACAAAAGTCCATCATGTCTGAATGACTACCACCCAGTAGCCCTGACGTCTACAGTGATGAAGTGTTTTGAGAAGCTTGTGAAAAACATTATCTGCTCATCCCTCCCTGCCTCCTTCGACCCCCTCCAATTTGCTTACAGAGCCAACAGGTCTACAGAGGATGCCATCTCAAACCTCATGCACACCACCTTAACTCACCTGGAGGAGGGGAATGGGAATTATGTGAGGATGCTGTTCATTGACTTTAGTTCAGCATTCAACACGATAGTACCTCTCACCTTGGTCACAAAGATAAAGGCCTTAGGACTGAACACCACCCTGTGTCACTGGATATTTGACTTCCTCACCAACCGTTCACAAGTGGTTAGAGTGGGGGGTCTGACATCTGACTCATTAACCATCAGCACTGGTGCTCCCCAAGGCTGTGTTTTGAGTCCACTGCTGTATAACATCTACACACATGACTGCAAAGCCAACAGTAGTCATACCTCCATCATCAAGTTTGCAGATGACACAGTGATCTTGGGCCTGATTAGTAACAACAATGAACAGCTCTACTTGGATCAGGTTGATGAGGTGGCACAGTGGTGTCAATCTAACAGCTTGACACTGAATATCAATAAAACCAAGGAAATAGTAGTGGATTACAGAAGGCAGCAGCAGAACTATAGTTACACCCACTAATGATCAGCGGGCAACCTGTAGAGAGAGTCACAAGTTTTAAATACCTTGGTGTCCACATTACTGAAGACCTAACATGGACTGTTAACACTCAATATGTTCTGAAGAAGTCCAGACAACGACTCTACTTCCTTCGTCAGCTAAGGAAATTCAAAGTTTCTACATCCATCATGAAGGCCTTCTACACTTCAGCGGTTGAGAGTGTTCTAACTGGTAGCATCATCACCTGGTATGGGAACTCCACAGTTAGAGATTGTAGTACTCTGCAGAGAGTAGTGCGCTCAGCTGAACGTACTATAAGAACTCAACTCCCTGCTCTACAAGATAATCTATTCCAGAAGACTACTCCTAAGAGCCCAAAAGATTCTGAAGGACTCTTCTCATCCTAACAATGGATTATTCCTACCGCTGAAATCAAGAAGAACACGCCTATGTAGTCACAAAGCCAGAACTGAGAGACTCAGGAGAAGTTTTTATCCCCAGGCCATCCGAACTCTGAACTCACACTATACTGACTTTGCACACATTTACTCCTCAGCACTCATGACCCCCCCCCCACACACACACTTACAAGACTTTTAGCACTTTTACATCCCTCACCCTATGACCTTTTATTTAGAAATTACTAGGTGAAAAGGTTTTGCGTGATGATGATTGCACATGAAAGTTTTACGTGAGCATATGAAACTAAACTTTAGATTTGTTTTGCTCATGTCCCCTTAGGGGCTCCGTAGAACACAAAAAGTCCTGGTAACACTTTATAATAACTACACACAATTCATAATTTATTAAGCCTTTGTTACTTATTAGATAATGGTTTGTTCATCATTAGTAATTTCTAATTTATCATCAGTGAAACATTTGTTCACACAGTTATAAATAGTTTGTTCATAGTAAATAAGCCTATATCTTAAATAGGTTTATACATTATTGTTAATACTTAATAAATGATGCAAAAATATGTTTTTGATTAAGTAATATTTCCATTATTTAACAGTACACATGCACTAATGATTAGTACAAATGAGTTATAAAGTTTACACTTGCATTTATTTAAATAAATGAGTTTTAAAGTTTACACTTGCATTTATTCATTTAGCCGACACTTTCACCCAAAGCGACTTACACATGTCAATGAAATTAAAGGGCAAGGCCACATTGGTGGACGCCGGGGTTTGAACCCCCAACTTTATGGGTTACTGCATGTTAACCCGGCTCCCTATCCACTACACTACCTCAAAATATCATTAACTAACCACTTGTAACCCCTGAGTTAATCATGAATTATAGTATTAGGAAGTGGTTTATAAAATATGTATCCTCACCCTAACTAATCATTAGTGCATGTGTATATTACATAATTGATTAAGTATTAACAATAATTCATAAACATATTTTAGATATAGGCTTATTTACTATGAACAAACTATTTATAACTGTGTGTACAAATACTTTATTTATGAGAATTAACATAGGAACAATGCTTTACAAATGATGAACAAAGCATTTTGTAATAGTTTGCAACTGGTTTATAATAAGAAAATTATTTCATTATTAAGTGGTTGTTTTATTACTTATTACGTATTAATCATGTACTCACAAACATATTTTTTAGGATAGGCTTATTTACTATGAACAAACCATTTATAATTGTGTGAACAAATGCTTTACTGATGATAAATTATGTATGAACAAGAAATTACTAATGATGAACAAACCATTAACTAATAAGTAACAAAGGCTTAATAAATGATGAATTGTGTGTAGTTATATATAAAGTGTTACTTAATTTTGGTAACACTTTACTTTAGGTTTCTACATAAGAGTGAGATGACACTGTCATAACCCTAACACTAACCCTAACTTGTCATGACAAAAGCCGGATGACACGTTATATGTCATAAACGTTTATGACTTGTTTATAATCTTTATGACACGTTCATGTCACTTTTATGTACTGTAGATACCTTCAAGTAAAGTGTAACCATATATTTTAACAGGCATCTATTGCAAGCATATGACTGTTTTTGTCTTATCAACAGTGTCAGTCAAATGTACTGCAGCAGATGGGGCAACAAGTTTAGTAAGAGTAACAGTAGTAAGCAGTAAGTATTTTCAAGTGACAGACGTACACACAATTGTCTGGTTAGAATGTTAGGGTATATGTTATTTTGTTTAGCAACCCCTTCTTCAAGTGCTCTATATGTTTAAATGTTGCTCAGTGTTCCACAGAGATGGAAACATTAAAAAATTACATTTAGCAGACACTTCTTGGCCAAAGTGACTTACATATGTCAGCTATATTACAAGGGATCACATTGTCCCTGGAGCAACTAGGGGTTAAGTGCCTTGCTCACAACGGTGGAAGCCGGGAATTGAACCGACAACTTTCAGGCGACTGCATGCTAGCCCAGATCGTTAACCACTACACTACCACCGCCCCCGAACATCTGTGCTTCATCCTGGATGGGAACAGTTTAATTCCAATGGCAAAATGTTGAGTGTTGGTTTTATCTGACAAAGTATAGAGCTCTGAATAGAATTCCTTATAGAGGATTTGAAAGGGGAATTTAATTAAAGTGGACATGATTAGACCTGTATTTGTTCTCCATGCCACAGATTTCCATTCATGTCATTATTTTATGTTTTGATGCGAGTTCTACATCTGTGCCAGATTTTTTTCCCTCATGGCTGTGTTATACCAAAGAATAAATAGTGCCAAGAAAAAGAAAAAAAATCAAAGACCTATTATTTAATACCAAATTGACATTCAGTATCATGATTGGCAGCACACAATATAAAGGAAAAGTCAAACAGCCTCAAACACAGCGCCGCAAAGAAAATGGCGTGATTGGTGATTCTAATGAGGTAGCGAAGAACTGTATTCTAAGGACCTTGGGGGTTTGAATGTGCGTAGTTCAAAGAATACCCACAACACTGTGTGAAGGTGATTAGGAGAAGCTTGTGCCAAATTCAATTTGAGCTTCGTTTCTTCTGCCTATGACACTTGTCCTGTAGATAAAAAAAATGTCTGGGCCTCTAAATCCTTTGTGTATTCTCAGGGCTCACTAATTACTTCTTACCGCCTGTGCCTCGAGACCACAGTGCAATTAGAACTTTATCGCTGAATAATCATTTTGGTAGGACAAAAATGTAATGACAGTGGTTGTTAGGAGGCACACGAATACTGTAGAAAATCTCTAAGAGTGGGTCACCACACTAATGGTCTCTTACTTAAAGATTGCTTCGTCTAAACAACAGGCTTGCTGTTAACAATGTTCCGCTCCCTTTTTAATGCATGCACTGATAATGTTTGGTTTGGGGGCACAAAGCCCAACTTTATGTATAAATTACTGTATCATCAACATCCTCTCTACTGTGAGATACAAAGACACTAATATAATATTTTTTGCTCATCAAACATGTTTTCATCATTCATCATGGTTAAATGTGTTGTATTTTTCGTATTTTTATTTTTAAAGGCCTTTTATTTCATGGATCCAGCATCCTGATAAAGTTCCCTTGGCTTTGGAATTAAAATAGCCCCACATCATCACATACCCTTCACCATACCTAGAGATTGGCATGGTTTTATTTCAGTTAGCCTAATAGCTGGTTTGATTTGCATTGAGAGATGATCTTATGGAAAGAACCCATGCCAATCTCTAGGTATGGTGAAGCGTATGTGATGATGTGGGGCTATTTTAATTCCAAAGGCCAAGATGCATAGTACCCTGGATCCATGAAACAACTGGCCTTTGAAGATCAAATTCTGCCTGCCTCTATGGGAATTTATCAGGGGTTTGTATTCTTATGCCCCCTGTATTTTAAGTAAGAACATTTATTTATTTATTTATATACGATACATTATTCATTCACAAAGAAAATTGCTGTCCTTAAAGGTCGGATTTTCCCTCATTTTTTAATTAGGGGATTAAGATCAATTTCCAATTTATGATTTTTATTCCTCTTTTTAGTCAACTTTAGCATTGGTTCATAAACTTATGAGCACAACTGTATACTGGTACATAGCTGAGCAGTACTGTATGTGCAAACCTCCCTCCTGAGGCCTTAACTCGTGCTACAGTGAGAGCTAGCAGCCTTGGCTTTTAGTTTGATTGCTAGCATGCTCAACTCCCGATCCAAGGTGTTCTGGTTTGAGTCCAGGCAGGGCTGAGTCGTCACAGCTTACAGGTTGCACAAGCTTGTGTGTGCCAACACGCCATGCTCTTGTGCGTTTCTTGCTCTTAAAGGAAATGGCATTTGGCACCCTTTGAACCAAGTGCCTGGCATCTGATCATTGATTCCACCGTCAAACTAGCAAATGTTGACTGGACGTGCCCTAAATGTGTTTAAACCATACGTTTTAGATTCTCAAAATAGGGCCCAAAAAGGGTTTAGAGGGCCACATTGGGTTTTAAAAATGGACATACTGGCCAGACCACCAGTAGATGAGGCAAGTGCTCTAATAAGGCCATTGTTTGCTCTCTTTTTTAAATTTATTCTGAGCTTGATGAATATAGACTAGATTTTTTTTTCAACTTTTCATTCTTAACTTACAGCTGTGAATGACTTTAGGTGGATATGCTGTGCTCACTGCCTTTTTAATACGGGTGGACATCAACATTGATGCTGATATGATAGCATAGGCAGCTGTTCCAGTTGATGCAATGACAAAGATGCAAGGTCACAAAGACCATTCTGATGGTAGATCCCACACTTCAAGCTCTCGCCATTCCACACGCTCAGTGCTATATGTTAGCATGGCAGCTACATGGGCAGGAGCAGAAGCGGAGGCAGCTAAAGCTAGAGCGTCATTTAGCCTAAAGGAAATGGAGATTAAACTGGCGAAGGCTCGACTGGAGGCAGAATTAGAAGTACTCAACCAGGTGAGAGAAGCAGAAGCAGCTGTTGCTAAAGCAGTCATTATGGAAGCCGCTGTCATTGAATATAGTTCTGATGGAAGCTTGGAAGAATTTAAAGTTTTGCCGAGAGTTAAAAGTGCTCATGAGAAAGTCAGTGAATATGTAGTAAAGCATACGCAGATGGTGAATAGCCACCCGGAGGAGGAAGAATTAGACATGAGCCAGCAGTCTCATCAGTCGTCCAACCTACTTACACTGGATGAAGTGATTGGCTCTCCTAGTCCACCACAGCAGAGGAATCGCCCAGACCAGGGGATCCAGCAACACTCAAGCCCACGTCAAGTACATTATGGCCGCTTTCAGTCACATGGGCAAGGCAGCCAGCAAGATGTCTCGGAGCCCAGCGTTAAATGCTATCAAGGTCCTCAACCAGCCAATAAGTTGCACAGTCAGTAAGAGAACAGGTGACAAGCCATTACTCACCAAACTCTGCACCCAGCCATGTAACTAGCAGCACATCAGACCTGGCCAAGTTTCTGATAAGAAGTCAGCTAGTATCAGGTGGTTTAACTAAATTTGATGACCAGCCTGAAAACTACCTCAGTTGGAGGTCAACTTTTACAAGTGTTGTGAACAGCTTAGATCTCTCAGCCCATGAACAGATTGACCTGCTCATAAAGTGGTTAGGTCCAGAATCAAGCCAGTTAGCTCGCAGGATAAAATCAGCTAATATCAGACATCCATCAGTGGGTCTGAACTTGATTTGGACAAGGCTGCATGAATGCTATGGTGGTCCTGAAGCAATAGAGAAAGCTCTGTTTGCCAAATTAGATAATTTTTCAAAGATCACCAACAGAGACAATCAAAAGCTCAGAGAACTCAGCGACTTGCTGTTCGATCTTGAAGCTGCAAAGAAAGACGATTGTCTAAGTGGATTAACTTACCTGGATACAACACAAGGAGTTGGTCCCATCGCAGAGAAGTTACCGTTCCACCTGCAAGAAAAATGGATAATGTTTGGGTCCAAATACAAGGAAGATAACAAGGTCCCTTTCCCACCATTTTCAGTTTTCTCTCAGTTCGTAAGAAGAAAGGCTAAAGCAAGGAATGACCCAAGTTTCAATGCATCCTGTTATACAGCATCTACCTTAAAAAAGGAAAAGAATGGAAATCTAAGGAACCAAGTTATTGTACATAAAACCAGTGTGTCTGCAGAATCCAGCAACAATGCAGAGAAACAATGCGAGGACCCGAACACAACATGTCCAATCCACAAAAAACCTCATCCGCTCAAGAAATGTAAGAGTTTCAGGGCAATGCTGTTTGACGACAGGAAGAAACTGCTTAAAGAGAAAGGTATATGTTTCCGCTGTTGTGCTTCAGTCTCCCACCTGCCCAAAAATTGTGAAGCTCAGATAAAATGCGCAGAGTGCGACAGTGAGAGACACATAGCCGCTCTCCATCCCGGCCCAGCAAAAAAGGAGTCAGCAAAGCCACAGAGCCCTTCCAAAGATCATGGCGGGGAGTCAGAGAACGTGCCTGAAGATGGGTCAAGTGTGTCCGTGACAACTGCATGTACACAGGTGTGTGGGAAAGGCTTCAGTGGAAAGTCATGCTCAAAGATATGCCTGGTTAATGTATACCCTCAAGGAGAGAGCAAGAGGATGTATGTGATCTTAGATGATCAGAGCAATGTATCCTTAGCCAAGACAGAGTTCTTTAAGTTTTTCCACATACAAGGACCACCAGTGCCATACATTTTAAGAACATGTGCCGGAGCGGTTCACGTGTCTGGAAGAAGAGCCCATGGCTACGTCATTGAGCCACTCACAGGCGAACTGAGCATTCCTCTACCAACTCTGATAGAGTGCAACAATGTGCCAAATTCCAGAGAAGAAATCCCCACTCCAGAGGCAGTGTTTCATCACAGTCACATGCGAGCCGTGGCTAAAGAAATACCTGCAGGCGTTTGGCTTCTCTTGGCCCGAGATATTCTCCAGGTCCACAAGGTACGAAAGCAGTACAATGGGCCACAGAACGCTCCATTTGCCCAGAAGCATGACCTTGGGTGGGTCATTGTTGGCGACGTATGCCTCAGTGGAGCTCACTCGCCAAAGACACATTCAAAACATGTTTTATGGAAAATGGACGTCCCAACTACATGCAACCCTGTGACAATGTTGTCAAGATCAAAGAAGACTTCATTCAGCGTTGCAATCAGGACAGCTGTCTATCTTGGCCATGTGCTCCAGTGCAGCAAGATGACCATCTAGGCAAGGCAATCTTTCAGAGGTCTGAGAGAGACAATCAGCTAGCACCTTCAGTGGATGACCTGTCTTTCCTACAGATAATGGACAAGGGGTTCATCAGAGATGCATGTGGAAGCTGGATGGCACCATTGCCATTTCAGAATCCAAGAAGGCGTCTGTCCAACAACAGGCAGTATGCATTTGACCGCTTCAAGTCTCTGCAGCGTTCATTCCAGAAAAGACCCAGCATGAAAGAGGATTTCATGGAGTTCATGCAAGAGATCCTGGAAAACAAACACGCTGAAAGAGCACCACCACTAGAGGATGGAAAGGAAGTGTGGTACCTTCCCATGTTTGGGTTGTACCACCCACGGAAACCCGGGAAAATCCGGGTAGTATTCGACTCAAGTGCCCGCTTTGAAGGAGTGTCATTGAATGAAGTCTTGCTTCAAGGGCCAAACCTCAACAACGGACTCTTGGGTGTGCTTATGAGGTTCAGGAGAGATCCTGTTGCCATCATCGCAGACATCAAGCAGATGTTCTACTGTTTTTTAGTTCAGGAAGAACACAGAGATGTCCTACGCTTTCTGTGGTTCAAGGACAACAACCCTGAAAATGAAGTGGTGGATTATCGCATGAGAGTCCACGTATTTGGGAACAGCCCATCCCCGGCAGTAGCAACGTATGGGTTAAGACGATCAGCTCAGGAAGGTGAGGAGGACTTTGGCAAGGATGTATGTCAGTTCATTAAGACAGACTTTTATGTGGATGATGCCCTGAGGTCCTTCCCAACCGAGGCCGAAGCAATTGACGTCTTGAAGAGAGCCCAGAAGTTGCTGGAACGCTACAACATAAAGCTTCACAAGATCGCCTCTAATAGGGCACAAGTCATGGATGCTTTTCCCAAAGAGGACCGTGCCAAGGGCATTGAAACCCTGGATCTAGCAGTTGACGACTTACCTGTTCAGCGTAGTCTAGGTGTGGCCTGGAACATGACAGAGGACAAGTTTGCCTTCAACATTCCTGAGTCACAGAAACCCTTTACTCGCAGAGGTGTTTTGTCAATGATAAATAGCCTGTTTGATCCACTGGGCTTTCTGGCGCCGGTGACAGTCCAAGGCAGACTCCTCCTACGAGAGCTAGTGTCTCAAGGTACAGACTGGGACACACCCCTACCTGAAGAGAAGTTAATCAAATGGCAATGATGGCAGAATTCTCTGCAAGAGTTGAACGAGTTGACCATCCCACGCACCTATGCTTCGTTTCCACTAACAAGGGCCAAGATGACCAGTTTTTGCTAAACCCTGAGAATTCAACATCGGACACTCACTTCGAACTGATTGATCCAGACTCAGATGTAGAGCTTCGTCCTGAGGTCACAGCTGACCAAAGTCCCAGGAACACAGCTGGACACAGAGCGCTTTGAAAGATTTTCATCTTGGAGCAGACTCACAAGAGCCGTAGCACGGCTGAAGCATGTTGCACAGAGTTTTCATAAGCCATTGCAAGATCCACAATGTGTTGGCTGGCATTTCTGTAGAAAAGGCATGACAAGCACGGAACTCACAACAGCAGAACATGTCATCATCAAGGCTGTGCAGCATGAGGTGTATGCAGAAGAAATTAAGTGCATTCAGCAAAGTCAAGTCTTACCTTCACACAGTCCGCTGAAGAAACTCCACCCTGTAATGGACGAAGGAGGTCTGTTACGTGTAGGAGGCCGCATCACTCACTCAGACTTACCTGTAGATGAGACTCACCCAATCCTGATTCCTGGTAGGCACCATGTTGCCGCATTGCTCGTCCGTCACCACCATGAGTCCAACATCAAGGAAGGTACTTTACAGAGGGCGCCGTGCGTGCAAGTGGCCTGTGGATAATAGGAGCTAAAAGAACCATCAACAGTCTTATCTTCAAGTGTGTGACATGCAGGAAACAGCAGCAAATGGCAGACCTACCCCAAGAGCGCCTGCGACAAGAACCTCCATTCACTTACGTAGGCCTGGACGTCTTCGGTCCGTGGGAGGTCGTTACTCGCCGAACGAGAGGAGGCAGTTCCAACAGCAAGAGATGGGCAGTATTGTTCACATGAATGTCCACAAGGGCTGTTCACATAGAGGTGATTGAGTCCATGAGTGCTTTGAGCTGTATAAACGCCCTTTGCAGATTCTTCTCAGTCAGAGGACCTGTGAAACAGTTACGGTCAGACCGTGGAACCAACTTTGTTGGGGCCAACACACAGTTGAAGTTGGGAACAGGTCCTGAAGAAGACCGTGTAGAGAACTACCTTTGCACCCAAAGGTGTACTTGGATCTTTTAACACCCACACGCCTCTAACGTGGGTGGAAGTTGGGAGTGTATGATCAGAACGGCACAACGCATCCTTGATTCAATGTTACTCCAAGCTGGAAAGTCAAAGGTCACTCATGAGGTGTTGTGCACCTTAATGTCAGAGGTCATGGCCATTATCAACTCTAGGCCGCTCATTCCAGTTTCCTCAGATCCCGAGGCACCTCTGATACTTACCCCAGACATGCTGCTTACGCAGAAGATTGGCGCTTCACCTGTTCCGCCAGGAGACTTTGCAGAAGCTGACGTCCTGAAACACCCCTGGAAGAGAGTTCAGGCTTTGGCAGAGACTTTCTGGGCCAGGTGGAGGCAAGAGTACTTGAGCACGCTTCAGGCAAGACAGAAGTGGCACGCCAAGAAGCCGAACCTCAAGGAAGGAGACGTAGTGCTGTTAAAGGACAAAGGGAAGGGTTATGAGGGCAATCCCAAGCGGCGATGGACTAGTGAGGAAAGTGGAAGTGAAAGTTGCGTCCCACCAGCCCCCCAAGACTTACCTGAGACCCATCTCCGAAGTGGTCTTACTCCTGGAGTCAGAGGTGGTTTAGGTTTAGGTGTGGCACTCTAAAGGTGCCAGGCGGAAAACAGACGAAGTGACTGCAAAATAATAACGTCATACACAAACCAACGCTGCACACCCATTACTCTCGTTTGAATTACTCGCGGACCCGTGATCAGATAGATATGCCATGCATGTCAGATGAAAGAGGAGACACAGAGCTATCATTTAGCCAAGTACATCATTCTGGGTTATAAAACAGACGAAGTGACAGCAAAATAATAACTTCATATAGCTGGACTTACCCCACGTTTTTGTCTGTTCTTGTGGCAAAGCATGTTTATAATCCAACGCTATTGTGTGTTTCTCTATGGCAAAGCATGTTCATAATCCGGTTTTGAGATCCTAGCAAATTCCTGCATGGCATCCAATTCAAGGCTCACATTGCATCCCAATTTGTTCACAAAGAAACACCTTTTTTGCCTTTACTTTGTTCATGGCAATCCAGTAAAAAGTTGAGAATCATTATGAGTGCATAGGCACGCAGGCTAACACGCAACCTCGGGTCAAGTCAGGTCAGATCAGTTCGTGTCACAGATATGGAGCGCAGAAAGGTAATTTTTCATCACTAAATAAAAAATGGCATTTATTTCCGTAAATCACACACCACATATTTCTGTAAATTGCCCCAGAGTATCCCTCCAACATGGCAATTATATTGCCCGAATCAGGACAGTCTGCCCTACACACACATGAAATGCATGTAGATCTATGAGCTTGCTGTGGTGAGATACATGTCGAAATATAAGAATTTTTATAATACGCTTTTTATATTTTAATTCTTTAAAAATCTAAATAAAATCAATGCTAGTACTAATACATGGACTGATCTGGATAGCCTAGACTGCTGAAAAAAAAAAAAAAACAATAATATGTGTGTGTGGCACTTACAATGACCAGAATAAATCCTTATGAATAAAGGTAGTGAAAATGCCCTAAAAACAGCTTAGGGTTCTAAGGGTTAAGTTGAAGACTTTGTTATTTGACCTGTGACCTCTAGTTCCTGTTAAGGTAAAAAGAAGGCAGCCATTTTAGTTTGACTAGAGAGAGAAGAGGCACATGTAAATAACACAGCAGATTGAAGTGATGTTTGCCCTGCACATCTAATCTTGGTGTTTCTTGCGGCAAAGCCAGTAAGTTTATTGATAAACCTGTAAGAAAATAGAAAAGAAAGGTTAGATATTTTATGTGACTATTTGATTTGGTTAATTAGAAGTATACTTACCTGAAAGGCTGAAAGATTAGCATAACCTGTAAAAGAAAGAAGTTATCCTATAATTTGTAGCATGTTATACTTACCTGTGTAATTTGTATTTATTGCAGTTTTACCTTTTCTTCATTAAATTCGTCCAAAAACGACACTCTGCCTGTTCCTTGGGGAAGATAATGAGGAAACGAGTTTAACTTGCTGTTTCATGCTAGATGAGAACAGTACAGTTTGGTATGAATGTTGAGTCATGTCTCATGAAACAGTCATGAATGTGCAGTTTATGACAGCTGCTATGAATGTGTTATGAACTCACCCGTCAAGTAAAGTGTTACCAAAAAACTATGTTAGCATTGATTATGAATTTTATTGATTGTATAATTTCAGAAGACAGCAGAATTATTCATTGGAATGTAAAACATATGATTACTGTGAATTGCTAGATTAATAGGGTATTGATATGAAATTATTTGGTGATAATAAATTAAACAATGGATTGCATGATAGGTTATGAAATCTGTCAACAAACATTTTGAAAGGATTGTTCCTACTGGCATATTGATTATTCCTAACTATGTTTTTGTCTATGCCTATCCTCTTTGGCAAATAAACTGTCCAAACAACTGCATTAGACACTTGTGATCAAATTTTTGTTTTGTAATTTAGTCACAAGTGACTAACATTTACATGCCTCTCGAGTAAACAGTTTTATTAAGTTGATGGCTAATTATCATCACCAGCACCTGTCCACAAATAAATGCCCCACACATTTATTATGGCCCATCATTACTGTACACTGCCCCACTGTGGAACCAGCTAAACAGGAGCTGATAATCATTAATATGCTGTTTAGCTGGTTGCTAAGTATTTAAGGCATAGACATAGATTCGAAAAAATGCAGTCCAACCACCCTTCGTAAATGCACCCAAAGTGCATGTCAGGGTGACTGTGCAATTCATGTTGCAACAAAGGAGCCATAGACACCCAAATTGTGGTGACAATATACTAAACTATGAGGTGGACAAACTGTCACCAAGTTGTCATTGCCTAGCAACCACCATGTGTAGTACTGCTCACAGCAGGCCAAAACCCTTTCAAATCAGGTCCTAAGTGGTGCACTTCTAAAAGTAATCCAACACGAGAGCTCAGTCACTAAATTGCAGGAAAGCCAAAAAACATTTCCCCTGCTGCCAGAGCCTCAATTCTCACTGCCTCATGGCCTGCCTCATACAGATTTTTGTGTGTTTGTTTAGTTTTGTATCATTTGATCCACAACCTGATGAGTTTTTAATTGTGCAAAGAACACATTTAATTTCTGAATGTCATTAGTCAGCACTGTCTGATGGATTCACCACCCTAATTTACTGTTCAGTCTTAAACTTGTGAACCATTGTTAACAATAGTTATTCTTCATAAAAATACATTCTCACTATCAAAATTATACATGTCATGCATCCATTGTTGATCAAGGCAGCGCTGTTTTCTGTCTGGCCCAAAACATCTTCAATAATTGTATACATTTGACATTATTCGATCATCCCAATATTAGTCATCCCTACAACACAACACAGTTATCTTCTTCTTCATCCTGTTTTTGTTTGGACTGATGGCTGTGTTCTGCTAGGGAAGACAGCTTTTTGCTTAGATACATAGAAAATAGCTAAATTGTTGGCAAAGAATATAATTTTGTCATTACTACTGCTCTTTAACTTTCATGAAACCCATTACAAGTGTAAAAGTGGCAACAAATTCTGTTTACCTATGGAAATGGGTAGAGGGGTAGCCTTGTGGCTAAGGAGCTTGGCTAGAAGCAGGGCTGTAGTCACCATAGACAATATTCAGATGTGACCAAAATGTCCCCCCCAATATTCGGACATTGAAAAAATAAGTAAAGGAAAAAAACGCTATAGGCTACTACAGGAAACCAACAAGTCCCACCATCTGAAATGCAATCAAACGTAAATAACGCACAAATTAGTGACCTATTGATGGTTTCAGAGAGTAGCCACAGTGAGTGGTTTGTCCTGGTGGTTTTGCGTTTTTCGTTAGAGGTGTGTGCTATCTAAAGCTTCCTGCAACCTACTGCGGTGCGGGCTATCAACAATATCGCAAAAGATACCGGTACAATTCTACCGGTATCTTTGAAGCTTTTCCCATATTGTAGCCTATTTTCTCGCAATGATAGCGAAAGTAGATAGATAGATAGATAGATAGATAGATAGATACTTTATTGATCCCCAGGGGAAATTCAAGGTCTCAGTAGCACACAGACAACACACACACATTCAATAACAGCAGAAAAAGTAATTAAAAGTATATAATATAAAAACACAACTAAGCAATAAGGACAGTAGAAGATAAAGAATATACTAAATATACTAAAATACAAATTATACTAACACTTAATCTAAATAAATTCTAAAAACAGTATCCACATAGTAGTGATTAATCAATCAAGAGGCGCTTGCAATGACTGAGGCAGGGTCTGAGCCTGTGATTCTCTGTGCATAGTAAGGTAAGGTAAGGTAAGGTAAGGTGCTCTGTGTGAGTGAGTGTCATGGTGATAGTGAAAGTGAAACGTAGTGTCCTTTTATCTGAATTTGTGCGTGCCTGTGTCATTCATTTCTTTCACATGTCTTACAACATAAATAATGCATTCATATGCTAGTAGTAATGTCAGAAATGAACCGGTTTATAAGCCTCTTAGAAATGGTTGTTGCATCTTGCATGTTACATTTAGATGCGCACTCAATCGCGCATCCATGCAGGCAAAACGTAGCATTCAAATGTGGCGACGGCACAAAAGTTGAAAAAACTTTTACAATGGCGGTGATAGCCTACAGTTAATGTGAATCACGGACAATAACCAAAGAAAGGAATTTCCACCTCCATTCACCAAATAAAGGCTGTGTTTCTACATGTTAACACAAAACGTAATTTCTGTCAGAAACCAGCCTATAATGCATAGGGTAACTTGAGGTGAGTCAGACAGAACACTGTAAAATCCAATAAGTAAACCTTACTTAAAAAAACCATGGAAACCGATTGCCTTGAAAAATCAGACTAAAGTGGACTAGGATTCTAAAACTGAGCTTACAAGCAATTCCTTAGTGTAGTGTATTAACACTACAGCAAATTCCTCTTTAACCTACCTAGGTATTGCAAGTGAAGTGTACTTTAGTTTTCATTCATAAAACTCATGTTCTGAAGTTGAGGTAACTAATCAACCAATTCCTCATATCTGGAATATGTAGTAACAGTTACTTGAACAGCAAGTTAATCTTACTTGGTGAAACCATGGAAACCGATTGCCTTCAATTTAGCAAGTAAATATTACTCATATACACAAGTTTGAATACAAATAGGCTCTATTCTAAAATAATGACATTTACAACTGCATCAAGGTACAAATACGGCTTTGAATTATTTATTATTCTTGTAAAAACAACAAAATTGTGTCGTTTTAATAAAAAATAAAAATAAAACATCTTAAAATGTCTTAAATGGCAGCAACAACCTACATCTTCCTTTTTTTCTCCTTGAACATTTTATAAAAATCTTTTTTAAAAGGCCTGAAACTAAAATATACACACTTTAAGTATCTCAGTAGCCTGTACCAAATAAAAATCAACACAGTAGTCTAACGTAAATTAACACAATACATGAAAAATACTGTCTTCTTAAAGGGATATTCCACCATTTGGAGAATTACACTCATTTTCCACCTCTCCGTGAGTTACCTTTCTCCAGTTCATCCAGCCATTCTCTAAGACTGGCGATACCACTTTTAGCTCCAGCCTAGCATAGATCATTGAATCGAATTAGTCCATTAGCATCTCGCCTGCTAGCATCACGTTTAAAAGTGACTAAGATTCCCGGTAATTTTCCTATTTAAAACTTGTCTCCTTTCAAGTAAGAAAGTGTAATAAGACCAATGGAAAATCAAATGTAGAGATTGTCTAGGCTGATTTGACATGGAACTATACTCTCATTCAGGCGTAATAATCCAGTCACTAACCGATTCGTCTGCTGCAGCTCAACTTTGTTGCTGGAAGTTAGCCTACAGGGACTATTTTCAGGTGCTGCATGATATCATTGTGCTGCTGTGCCCATGGTGTTCCTTGATTATTACGCTGGAATGAGAGTATAGTTCCATGTCAAATCAGCCTAGAAAATCGCCACGTTTAATTTTCCGTTGGTCTTATTACACTTTCTAACTTGAAAGGAGACAAGTTTTAAATAGGCAAATTCCTGGAACTTTTAAACGTGATAAGCTAATGATCTAGTCAGATTCAATGATCTATGCTAGGATGGAGCTAAAACTAGTATCGCCAGACTCGGAGAACGCCTGGATGAACTGGAGAAAGGTAAAAATCAATTGTTTAACTCAAGGGGAGGTGGAAAATGAGTGTAATTCCTCAAATGGTGGAATATCCCTTTAAACATCTCTTAAAACTTAATCGGGCCACCAATTTATAGGGCCAAATTCTAAATGACTTACCACCACAGACTTAAAGGGGAATTCCGGTATGATATTGACCTAAAGTGTGTTGAAAAGTGTGTGTCGGCTTGTCCCCTGCACTCCGAAATCTGGCACTAGTTAGCCGATGCTACCAACAGCTTTTTCAATAGGGTTGCCTCGGCATCGGCCTAGCCATGCAAATAAATCACTGTTTCAAAGCATTTACGAGGCTCAAAATATCTCCACACTTCATTGGTAGACTTCCGAGGGCCCTGACATTTAAAACGAGACATTGAGAACTTGGAAAAAGCACTGGTAGTTTATTTGCCAAGACGATTTATACAGACAGTACCTTAAGAAAGTTTACCGTTCGCAGCCATCTTGAATTTAGTCACGATAAGTCGAGCGACGAGTACGAATGAACAGGTATGATAAGGGATCAGATTCCAAAAATAATTCCGTGGAAATGCATGTATTCCAGTTGCTTCCAGTAGCAGCAACTGAAATCCATGCATTTCCACAGAATTGAGTTTACCAATGAAGTGTGGAGATACTTTGAGCCTCGTAAATGGTGTAAAACAGTGATTTATTTGCATGGCTTGACCGATGCCGAGGCACCCCCATTGAAAAAGCTGTTGGTAGCATCGGCTAGCTAGCGCCAGATTTCGGAGTGCAGGGGACAAGCCGAAATGAGCTATGAGACATACGTTCACACTCGGCATCATGTTTCAACACACTTTAAGTCAATATCACACCAGAATTCTCCTTTCAGTTTAGAACCATATAAGCTCAAAAAATAGAAAACATCTCAGCAGAATATTTTAAAGACTTTGCCATTTTGGTGGTAGCTTGTTCTGACCCAAACCAAGCATCACCTTTTGAATGAAATTCAATGTATTTTTCATTGACTTGGGGTAATCAAGGTGTAAGGCATTTGATAACCCAAACAAGATGCAGAGTGCCTCAGGCAAACTTTTGAGACCATCCATTACCAGCCTCCCCTCAATGATGATGGCTGTAGACACTGGCTCCAGGTGGATAAGAGTTAGATCAACCGGTGTGTCATCATCACTGACCGTCAGCAGCCCAAAGGAGACTTGTGCCCACACGTTCTCACCATCAGTAACCTGTAAAACAAACAGAAACACAAAGGCAACAGTTAAATATATGACTGATTAGTTATTAGCGTCCAAACTGTACCTTGCTGAAATATAAAATAAATTAAACGGTAAACGGTAATGCTGCTGCAAGTAATCCAAGCTTTGTGTTGATCTCTTGAGGATGTCATCAGCATGAAATGATACAAAAGATTTAGAAACATACAAGCAATTTTCAGCATTGAATTACATCCATGGAAACTTACCACTTACCGTAAATGGTGTAAACCAGTGATTTATTTGCATGGATAGGCCGATGCCCGAGGCACCCCCATCGGAAACCTGTTGGTAGCATCAGCTAATAGCACCAGATTTCGGAGTACAGGGGACAAGCCGAGATGAGCTATGAGACAAAAGTTCAAGGTATCATGTTTCAACACACTTTAGGTCAATATCATACCAAACTTCTCCTTTAAATGTTGAATACACACTAGTAGAAAAAATCACAGCCTTCATATGGGCATGGAATGTTAATTTCAAATGACTACGCACATGTGTGAAAAAATCTGCTTCAGTGCAGGGCTCCCCATATGACTGAAAAGTGCATAAACAGTCCATATGAAGACAAGGTATTGGTTGTTGCCGAATAAACCCGCCATGTCTTAGACGATAATGCTTAAATAACTGACCTCTTTTGTCTGCCGAAAAAATGCAATGTGTACATTTCCACTGCATGCTTACACTACCATCTTCTAAATTCGCAGCTAACTTTAACTTTGATTCCTGTATTCACTACCTCCTGCTTTAAAATTCTAAATTAGCTGCCAACTTCGAATTGGACAGTAATTTACTAGTAGTTAAAGTTACACATTAATTTATCCAACTGTTAATGCAAAACATCTGTGGTGTGGTGGGGGGAAGGGGGGCCATCGATCTAACGTTAGCTCCTTCAAACCCAAAACATGCCTGGGCAAAATAAAAACAGTTCACCAACATGTATATCCTTACAGCTTACCACAAAGTCTTCCGAAAGGAAAAGGTCTGATGTTTATTTTTTATCTTCTGAATGCTTTCAACAACGATTCTTCGGAAGAGCAAACTGAGAGGGCGAAAATTCAAATCACTCCAGCACAGTAACGTTAACGTCTTCCTTGCATGCTCCCACTTCTTCTTCTTCTTCTTCTTCCCTGCAGAAATACGCGCAAGGGCGCCTCCTAATGGTAGAAATTTGTCACTGTTGAGGTTACTTGTCTCAGACAAGTTGACCTCAGTCTTATTATGAAGTAACATGCTTTTTTCAACATGGAAGTAACTGTTACTTTACTCTAATCATTAAGATGCACACATTTGTTGCTGAAAGTAAAGTAAACCAAGGTTAATGCAAGTTTACACAAGTGTTAGATTTTACAGTGAAGAGGGACCTATCTTGAATCCCATCCCTTTCAAACTACCTTAAAATTGTGTGATTAGCCGCCAGAATAATAAAATCAAAATACAAAATATGATTGGGCTATAGGTCCAATGAGTAAGCATTCAGTGTAATATAGAGGTTATCAAAGATACTCTAGTTTGTATTTTCTTTTAAAATATACATTTTGGAAACAAAATCCACCGTTGTGCCCTTGAGCAAGGCACTTAACTCTGAGTTTCTCTGGATGAAAGTGTCGCTAAATGAATAAATGTAATGTAAAAATGCTCATATATTAAAATCAATGGTCAGTTACTACCAATGGTCGAGTTATCTGCAAAACCAAGTAATTATCATATAAATGACAAAAGTGGATTACATCAATTGAAATATGTCTAGACATACAGTACTTTTGCAAAAATGTATTCAGGATAACATATACGGAAAGTCATATAACAAATCTTAATGAGCTTTTTTTGGGGAGAAATTGCTTCTCAGAGGAATTTAAAATCATTTGCAAAAAATTATGCTGGGCATCTTTGGACAACACCTGGGGACAAGAGATATAAGTGGGCTAGAATATATGCTATGATGACCATTATTGTTTTTCCTTGTTTTTTTCTCCTTCTGAGTGTCCACTGGGGCTAAAATTTACCTGGATCCATTTTGCATCGCAAAAGTGCTGGGCTGGCTTTTCAGAGTGGCTGCTGTGGTAAAGGACAGTAAGCACTGGAACTGTTGAGCAGAGGAATTTAGTGTTCCCGAAGGTGCCACATCAGCTAAGTGCAGCTCTATCAAGAAAAGCAGAAGGAACAAATAGTTGCTAAAATATTAACTGGGATTTATTCACAGTCACTGACCTTCTTTGGGGTTTGTGTTGTGTTCATTATAATTGAAATATCTGGTTGAAGGTCTTTAAAAACTATTCAGTAGTGAGAAAGACCTCTTAGGGTGAAAATAAAATGACTAGCCTTCAGGAGATATTCTGTTCTCTTGCTCACTCATGGCAGTATTATCAGTCATTCTTGGTAACACAGAGCAATTGGCTATTCAATGTTACATGCTTTTTTGTGCCTACAGTCAGACATTACAATCAGCCAATATTAACAGTACTGAGAGAAAAGTTAAAGCTATGCAATAAAAATGTAAACGTTGCAGCTCTTTATATTTTGTGGACACTGTTTGCAGTCCTAATTTGTGTTGGAGATAAACTGTTGGCTGAGTAGATGGTAGGGAGGTGTCCATGCAGTACAGATAGTAGTAAAGATATCTAATTTAACTAGTAGTAGTAAAGAATTATACATTGACAGACACACACACTGTACTCGGTCAAAATGTCAGGGTTATGCAACATACTGTAGATGCATAGCCTTGTCGCCTTTTCAAGACTGCATTATTAATGCTTGTGGAACGTGTGCACTTCCCTTAACTCAGAACTCTTTCATATTCAGACACACTGGAGGGCTGTTTACAAATCTGCCCAGGATAAGGCTACGTGATATAGAGCACCTACAAACCTGATTATTTTGAAAATTCTCATATTTAATTTTTGAAGAAAAATGTACAGTTTAATCTCTATTTGACTTGGAGATCATTCACAAGATCAGTCTTAATGTAGGTAACCTCTCTATAAATATTGCATGACACGTTCTATATTTTTAATTTCAGGATAGCAAGTGCCACAAGCCTTGGTGCCATGGTAACATGAGCCCATATATTATCCTCTCAACAAGGTCACAGTGAGGGTTTTCAGGTCTGAAGCTGCTTTGTAAGTCTTGTGTATATAGTTACTATAGTTATCAGAGATTATTTATTGCTCTATATTCTCTTTTTGTACTCAACATGTGATACCAGGACAAAGCTAAATCAAATAGAGCGTTGAATCACGTCTGCTACAGTGCTTTAGAGCAAGTCACCTGGTGGTTAGACTGCTAAAAGCTTTCTTGAACTCAAGGGACCAAGCCTTCGGAGTGGTCCACACGACAGTTCCTCGTGTTGTCATGTCAGAAAAATTAAGAGATGTGTTGACGAGACATCTGGCTGAGTCACAGTTACAAAACCAGTCTTTTCTTTGTGAGAGCTGACATGCCTTAAATGTTTTACAGTGTGATAGAGGGAGGGAGGGAGGGAGAGAGAGAGAGAACATTCAATTCCTGCTTTTTTTGCATTCATGATGTCATTTTTTCGAAATGTGCTCGTAATGTGTGTGCTACTGTGGTTATTTTTCTTTCAAGTAACTAAGTTCTGAGGAAAGATTTCTAAACAGAATAGAGACAGTTAATTGTGCAATGCTACTGGAAATGATGGTGAAAAACAATTATGTTAGGTGTTAAAACCACTTTCAGTTATATGTAAATCATCTGTTTGTCTCTGAATGAAAAGGCATACTACATAAGCATGGCTGGAAAAATAATGTAGAATGCAGCTTCTATCCAATCAAGATTACGGTGCTCAGAGATGGTCAATATTATGTTTTGCTCTTCTTCTGAATTAGCTTTGCTTTTGAACACTATAACATGTTACAATAAATTGCATTTAATGGAACAATTTTCAACACTCTAATATTTTAGATGGTTATATACTCCTGTCTTTTACTGTTACATAGACAGCTGTACATGCATTTACCGCAAATGATGGTGAAGTCAACAATAAATATTGAAGCCACAATATGACAAACAAAAAAATAAAGGAAATGAGGTGGTTTCTTTTGAGACAGATATATTCTGCATTTACAAAAAACATCTTTTTATGTTTATCTTTTGGATCATAAAGTAGGTCAGTGCATAAGGATCTGAGAGAATGGCTTGGCGTATAATCAAACACACATTATACTCATGAGAAACTTTAAAAATAAGTAAAATTCCCCAAAACCAGAAGGGAATATTAACTTTCTTCTTCATGAAGTTTTGACATACTGCAGTAAGAGTAATATGCATCTAAGATAAAAAAAAAAAACATGTTGCATTTATCACGAAAGTTAAGCATACCAATGACAAATACCTGTGTCAACATCTCAGCTTAATATGATGAGAGACAGGGTCAACATTTTCTATTTATTGTTATTTCAGAAGAAAAATCTGTTTTGTCAGCATGATTGATACAACACTGCACACCAAGGTTGGAGTCAAAAATACTGTAGAACCGTCATTTTTAACCTTGAGTACATTTGACAAGCGCTCTAGTACACTTCTGTGTTTTGGAACTGCTGTCTATCAATATCACCATTCTCTCATCCATCACTTTAGGAGCATTTTTGAGGACTAGTTTCAGTGGACAGCGGAGACTGTGAAGAGAGGTGTGACCCTTCTGCTTTACAGTACAACTTGTGACATTGTTGATGGTGTGAGATAATAGAATGAGTAGTCATAGCTATAGGATTTGTTAAAGGGATACCATAAATGCAGACATGATGCATACAGTATCTGGTGTTTTGTAGTGTAGAACACCCTCAAAAAGCTGGGATTTCAACCAGTGAATAATTTTTAATCAATATCACTTCTTTAGTCATGTTTTCATACCGCACTCCAATTAATTTTTTTCTTCATCATAGCTTAATTCGTGGTATATTTCTAAGCTATCAAAGTGTTTTAAATGTTAGAATTATCCTATCTGGGAAGACAAGATATCAGGGCCACACAGACATATACACACACACTGAGAAGAGCAACTTTGAAAGTAATTTCACAGGGTCAATATAATCTATATTCAAAGTGTTCTGTGTTTTGATGCTTTAAACAAGGAATGTTTGGAAGGGAATACTATTCTAATCCTTACAGATATTTTGTGTGAGGTAGGCGGTTGTATTCTCTTAAAAAAGAAACACAATGAAAACATTATTATTAAGGTAAAACTACTTGAGACATGTTTTCTAAGGTACTTGTGACACCTCTTGGTGTTAGATTGGGTTGGGACTGGAACCCTGGCTACGCGTCTTAAGAGCAGTGCACGCGTGTTCACGAGCATGTTCGGGAAACAGTGGGAAAAAACAAACAAACGATCTTAAGATGAATCGTAGAAAACCTTTGTAAGTGTGTATACAGTATCCATCGTTACTGGAAACCGGGCCCTTGCCAAGAGGCCATTAAAGACCATTTCCAATGTCCCTAAAACACAACTGCATTTGAAACCTTTGTTTACAAGATTGCTACACTTTGGAAACGATTTGGTAAGAGTTTAATGTACCAATTTAAGTTTAATTTCACTGCTAGTTTGCCCCTGCTGGAATCCGTAAGTCAATGAACCTTTTCCAGACCCACACCCAATTGTACAATTGTGAAGGTCTGGGATTTCCCAGGCTATTCCTACTCTGGAATGAACTCCCTACTGAAATTAAATATGCCACCATTTTTAACTCACGCCTCAAGACTAAATTGTTCACTGTTGCCTTCTCCTAAACTGATCTTAGAGTATTTATTTATCTATTTATTTATTTTAAATAATTTTATTTTATTTTATTTTATTATTTTTATTTTATTTTATTTTATTTTATCTCTTTTATTACCTGTCTGCACCTTAAGATTTTTATGATTTTTTAAACTCCTAATTTGATGATCAAAAATGCAGTGCATAGTGTATTCTTATCACAACGCAAAGTTTACTCCTATCTTACACTCAAAATTTTCACCATGCGCTTCTCTTTTATTACACGATGCACCCAGTGGTGTGGCAATTAAAAACATACGGTGTGGTCTGGCGCATCATCTACAGATCTATCTATCGGCCCGTGCCCCAGTACTGAACTGCTGTGCCCCAGTAAAATCTCAAGTCCAGGTTCAACTAGCCTAAGTTTCTCACAGAGTATTCCTCACACAGACGGGCTTCCATAGAAGACATAGTAAAATAAATTCTCAAAATTGACCAGTAGACTACATGGGGAAAATATTGTGCCTGTAGTGTACTGCTTTAAACATTAACTGCATCATTTTGATTGTAGGCTCCTTACCCATTAATAATACAGGGAAGGTACATAGAGGCACCTGTTTTCTTTGTGAGACTGAGATAAATTACCATGGAAATCCAGAGTTCTCGCGAGAGCACAATTTGAATTTGCTCAGCGAGTCACTCTGGCAATCAATAATGATGCTCATTACCCATGCCCTGAGCTGCACCAATCACATTGGTGTATCTGATATAGGTGGGCCAGAGGCGAGCTGAACAGATGACGACAGCGCTGCGACATCAAAGTCCATTTTCAATGCATGCTTGTGCTGCCCCTTGAGTTGGGCCATTTTCATTACTCATAGCCAGACCCTAAATCTTTTTAGATGTGGGTCTGGATTTCCAGGCTAGAGAAAAATTGGCAAAAGATTATTTTGTATACCTCTTTTTACTTAACTTTACCAGGGGTGCCAGTATATGGAAGGTGCTGTAATTTAAGCTGCTATTTAAGTTTCATTTAGCTTTTAAAGTTTGATTGCAAAGACATAACATGTATACAGAGGAAAATATCCATTTTGGTTGTTTATTACTTAATGCACCATATTATATTGGGTAAGGCTATTTGCACCCCTGGTACAATTAGCAGTGTATGCTATTTGTACCCTGGTGCAATAAGAAGTGAATTCTATTCGTACCCCGGTGCACACAGCAATGTGTCCTATTAGTACCCCGTCTGGTACAAATATCAATGTATGCTATTCGTACCCCGGTGCACACAGCAATGTGTTCTATTAGTACCTCGTCTGGTACAAATATCAATGTATGCTATTCGTACCCCGGTGCACATAGCAATGTGTCCTATTAGTACCCCGTCTGGTACAAATATCAGTGTATGCTATTTGCACCCATGTGCATTTAATCTGGCATATTACAGTAATCACACAATGTAATAATTTTTTTTTTAAAACAAGCAACATGTTTTTTGTTGTTGTTACATAACAGAGTGTGAATAGCTCAGCTGTGTAATAGACACTCTGAATAAGGTATGCTGTTTGCATCAATGTACAGTTACAAGTGGATGCTATTCGTAGCCTGGTGTTTATAGTACTGCATGCTATTTACACCCTGGTGCAAGAACTAGCAATCAAAACTTCCGTTTGAGAACTGATTTTTTGTTCAAATTGCGCGCCTTTTCTCTAGAGACGTTGGTACACATATGCACACTCACTCTGCCAAAACACATCACATGGGACTTGAACCCGGGTCTCCCGCATGCCAGCCCTTATCTATAACCACTGCACTATCTGCTTCCAGAAAGAGGTGTGGCCTGAACGTCATATTCACGAAATTTCTGTTAGCTAACAAACTGACAGTTGTATGTGTTCACTGAACAAAGATTATGAAAATAAAACACAACTTTTCCATCTCATATTTAATTTGAACAGATATTAGTGCTGAAACCGTTCAGAATTCTTCACTTTCTAATGACGAAAAACTGAATGTCGGCCATGTTTTTTGGGCACGCGAGCAACATGTTTTTGTTGTTATGTAACAAGGTGTGAATAGCCCAGTTGTGTGGCCAAGGCTATTCGTACCAGGGGTACGTATTATTTTTCGGAGTGTCTATTTACTGTACACCCCTGGTACGAATAGCCTTGGCCACACAGCTGAGCTATTCACACCAGAGGCGATTGCTCTAAGACTACAGGGGAAGCTCAGCCTCCTCCAAAATATCACGGAAAATCGCATCAAATAACACTATTACATTAGCTTCTAGCCTACTATTCCAACTAGAACATGCTGAAAACATGTTCATCTTCATGGCTAGTTTGTTCAGCAATAAGGTTTTGTCGGTCATTTATCGTGATTTCGCACCCGTAATACATTGCTGTGATGACACGATCCATCAAAAACCATGCAAAAAACCCATAGACGCTCGGCTTCACTGGACTTTCAATAGAGTGGTGAAGTCCCGCCCCTTCTACTTCCGGTCCATGGGACCTATCATTCAAAAAATTATGAACGGGAGTTACCTGATGTGTTTAATCCTCTGACTCATGGAATTTTCTTCGGCAAGGAAAGCCCAATTAAGACCTGTTGCTGGTATGCTGATACAATCTAGTGTGGCTGTGAATGAGCTAACGCCACTCAGCTAAGCGACTGATGGGTTTGTAGTCGTTGGAATTACGATCTTTCACAATGTTTTAATTCAATAGTTACGAAACAAACTGCAAATGTCTTTACATGAAAAATTGTCTTTAAAATTGACAAACATCATATGGGTAATTCAAGGCACAAGTCAACCGGGACCAGAAAATAATTTCTTTTTCGCCATAGACTGCCGTTCAAATTTTTTTGAAAGGGGCGGGACTTCGCCACTCTATGGCACTTACAGAGTGGGCTGATCTCAGTGCAGAAAAGCTACACGTTTATTGGACAAGCGCCACAAAATCGTCATTTCCAGGGAAGCCCGGCGTCTCTGGGAGTGAATAGGCGTGTTCGACTTGAGGCAGATCTGATTTGGTCTGGCTTTCTACGTAAACGTGATCTTCAGAGGCTAGCCGGGAGGAGCTACAACAGAGGACAGGCTACAGTCTGCCTGACGTGACTCACGGGAGACATCGCGGGAGATATCGCGGAATTTTGTTTGCAATAAACACAGCAGAACTTTCATTCTTACTCATTAAAATGAGCATGATAACTGACGAAAAATTCTTATGATGTAGTTTTAATAAACCACTGTTGTCATACAGTTAACAGGCCTGCTTTGTAGCACATAAATTCAATATCAAGTGTTTTCCCTATATGTGTGTCTATCTATTTAACCAACAGCAGAAAATAACAGAATATTCAAACATTTTCAGTAGGCTAGCCTACCGTTGTTGCAGAAATCACGTATAAGAAGGTATCCCTTCGATTTCTGTTTATTTTCGCATATTCCAACATAAGGAAGCACCATGAGACTCCCGTCAAAGTCGTCATGAGGACATTCCTCCCAAATGGCCCTATCACGTCTTTGAACTGACGTCATGAGGGCGTGTTTTAGCTCGTGCAGCTCGTGGAAGGCAACTGCAAGATCTGTCTGCAAGCTAAGACTCCCACGATATTTTAAGGTCATGTGACATGGTGTCACGGTGGTAAGTCCCTCCCCGGCTGACAGAAGTCGGACAGAATTTCTAACCAGCAAGCATTGCGTCCATCCCAGTATGCATTGTGTTCAACCCAGCATGCATCACATCAAGTCAGATCTGTGCAGATCTGTCTCAAGTCAAACACGCCTAATGGGACAGTGGGATGGCCTGGACGCCGAGCTTCTGTATGATGATTGGAGGAACCGTCATAGAGGCTGGACTCTTTTTGATTGACAGCATATGTGGCGATCTGACAGGAAGTGGTTCAAGTTCAAGGGATGCGTTAACGTTAGTGTTGACAGGTGAAGTCGAGAGGCAAGGCCAGTTTCAGCTCAAATTCTCCTAATTTGGGAGCAATACAATCGGTTTCTATTTGTCTTTGTAAATAGCATACTGTAAATAAAACTGTAATGTGGAGTTAGCCTACAGAGTTTGTGACTTGCTTTTGTTTCAGTTGTGTATTTAGGCTAAGTTAGGTAGTGCGCTATATAACGGTGTAGGCTACATGATGCCATGCCAACTCTATAGCCAACTGTTTGGCCTATTCTGGGTTTTGGGATAATTTTGGCCCTCAAAGAACAATATAGCACCTTAATAATATTAATTTAATAATTGACCAGTTTTATCAGAGCTTCCCCTGTTCCAAAGAGCAGCAATCGTCACTGATTCACACCCTGTGACATAACAACAAAAAGACGTTGCTCATGTGCACAAAAAACATAGCAGACATTCGTTTTTCTGTCAGCAGAAAGTGAAGAATTCTGAAAGGTTTCGGCACTAATAGCTGTTCAGATTAAGTTTCAGATTGAAAAGTTGTGTTTTATTTTCATAATCTTGGTTAAGTGAACACATACAACCGTTAGTTAACAGAAACGTGAATATGACGTTCAGGCCTATAAACTATAAGTTTACCTGCAAACACCAACTACTTATGGAAGAAGACAGTGCAGTGAAAACAGATATGGGTTAGCATGTGGGAGACCGGGGTTTGATTCCTGTGTGATGTGTTTTGGCAGTGTGAGTGTGCATGTGTACCAACGTCTCTGGAGAGAAGGCGCGCAATTTAAACAAGAAATCGGTCCTCAAACGGAAGTTTTGATTGCAACAATTAGCTAGTTCATGCACCAGGGTGTAAATAGCATACAGTACTATATACAAATAGCATCCACTTCTAACTATACATTGATGCAAACGGCATACCTTATTCAGAGTGTCTATTACACAGCTGACCTGTTACGTAACAACAAAAAAAACATGTTGCTTGTTTTTTTTTTTATTATTATTACATTGTGTGATCAATATGCCGGAATAAATGCACAGGGGTGCAAATAGCATACACGTATATCTGTACCAGACGGGGTATTAATAGAACACATTGCTGTGGGCACCGGGGTACGAATAGAATTCACTTCTAATTGCACCAGAGTACGAATAGCATACACTGCTAATTGTACCAGGGGTGCAAATAGCCTTACCCATTATATTTTCACCAAATGAAATTGCAACTCACACCACAACCACCACACTGTAATTATGTATTACAAAATGCAAGGAAATGTATTCCATGTTGCATTTTTGTGTTTGTGAAGTTATTACATAATGGTGTTATTACACAATGCGGTGTTGCATTGCTTGTTGTAATTGTGAAGAAAAAAAGAATTCAATCTAAAAGACTGATGGCTGATCATCATCATGATGTCTTACTTTTTTTGCCTCTCTGGCTCCCAGCTCCCAACATAAGAGATGAAAGCTGCTTTGTAGTGCCTCTCCCCCTTCACAGCCAGGCTCCGTTGCACACAGGTCTTGTGTGGTTTGAAGTTTATTTATGCAGTTCTCAACTCTGCTTTGTTTAGAGGACAGAATTTGCCCTACTTGTCTGTAGGCATTCAGTCAACCCAGAAGTATCTGCCAGCATTAGCCTGTGGCTTACCTTTAATTAATCAAGAGCCGAAGTGAACCTTGTTTCGCATCTAATTGGCAGCGAGAGGCCAAGTGTCAAAGGACATAATCTAAGACGTGACCATGTAATAAATCACTCTGTCATGTCTTGATATGGAAGCACAGCCAAATGCAATCCTGTCCACACTGCTGCTACCTTTCTCTCTTACCTACACTAGCTGTCTCCACACATCTTGAAGATTGCTATCACACTTGGTGATAAGGCAGGTACAGTTGAGATCTAGAGACCTATCACAGGGACACTATTCTGTTCATGCAAAGTATATTATACACAAAATAATAGCACACTATTTTTGTGAGGTAAAATTCAGATTTCTTGTTAAACTACATAATGACCTGTAGTAACCACAGAAATGCACAATTCTCAGTGACTGGTGGTGCACGGTTTATTCCACAACAATTAAAAAATCATGTCTTGTTGCAGTAGAGACTACTAATGCTCAGAGAATCCATTTGGAGGGTTTAAATTATTAATTAGTTTAAGAATAGAGATTTCTAAAATATTAAGAGCACCTTCATTCCCTTTAGTAAGAGAAAGAGCATGCACATGATGGCACTAAAACATCAATGGCTGGCAGAGACCCTGTACTTTTGTTTTGTTGAGTTCAGATTTTACCAGCAGTACGGTGTTCATTTTAGGACATCCTCAGACTCAGGTGTCAGACTCAGAAAAACATTGGTCATCTTCAGACAAAACTGCCTCAAGGCCAGAAAGACCTCTGTCATCTTCAGACAAAACTGCCTCAGCGTCAGAAAAACCAGACTCAGGTGTCAGACTCAGAAAACATCTGTCATTTTCAGACAAAACTGCCTCAGCTTCAGAAAAACTTCTGTCATCTTCAGACAAAACTGCCTCAGCGTAAAGAAAAACCTCTGTCATCCTCAGATAAAACTGCTTCAAACCAAACTGCCTCAGAAAAACATCTCTAAGGAGTCAGGTCTCAGAAAAACGCTGTCAGAAAAAGTGGAAAAGGTGGAAAAAGTCAGGTGTCAGAAAAAATCAGGTCTCAGAAAATCAGGTCTCAGAAAAGTATTAAGTATTAATAAAGACAAATGTGCTATGCCATGATGTAATACCATATAATACCATTATAAAACGTTAGCAGTTGTCATTGTCATTGCACAACAATAATAGACAGACATAAAGATAGACAGGTACTTGAAATGTAATCCCCAGGGACAATAACTGCAGCGTTGTTGAATTCATTTGATATGAGATGTTATCTTAACTTATTTAGAGAAATGTGCCTTGTTGTTGGTACCTGCTATTTCATGTATTATCCTAATGGTATTATATGGTATTACATCATGACATAGCACATTTGTCTTTATGGGGGTTTGGGAATAATGATGTGATGATAATGATGCAGGTTTCTTACTGGTAGGTAGTGTACAACTGGGAAACGGTTAGCAAAAGTAAGAAATAATGGTCCAGGTGTCGTTCTGGACTTTCGTGGTGGAAAAATGTTTAACCCACTTTTAGCACTTTTACCCCTAGCTCATTGAATGTACCATAATCCTACGAAAAACAAATTATTTTGCTGTATGTAGTACGTAGCTTACTCCGGAATGTGCCTTACAGCAGCTGCTAATGTTACTAGCTTAAGTGAGGTTAGCTAAGTTACATCCATGGATTTCCTACAATGTGTATACCATTGGATCACTTTCTACCTTTACTTATAATTTCTACATCTAACCAAGCACCAAATATAACATGCTAGTGACCAGGCTTGGAATTTCACCATTCTGGGGGCAAGGCCACTTGGCCTTCAGTTGGGCATATTTGGTGGGGGGCACAAAGGCCACATGGGCACCAAGGCCAAAGTTAACTATACAGTAGTAGGCTATAAAAATGATCAAAGTTGTATTTAGCCTATTCACTGCAGTAGACCTGCATCATTGTATGAAAAATAACAAAAACATGAAACATGACATATTACATATAACTTTAAATCATCTGATCATCTAATAAAAACAGATATCTAGGCTATATATAACATTTATTTTATATTTGGCCTGCTATGAAATCATGTATTGAACTATTTAAATTTAAGCACAGCTCATCTTTAAGAAACTCAAATAGCATAGATGCATGCTTAGCATTTTGTGATCAGGCTACTTTCATAAACTCTTAGTCAGCTGTCCTCTGATTTACCAATATCTAGGCGATATTTGTAACATTTATTTTGTATTTGGCCCGTTATGAAATCGTGTGGAACAATTTAAACACATTGTAAAACTTAAAGCCCAAATTTGGAGACATCAATGCATGTCGAAATTTACTGCAAATTCAAAACTGGATTACTCTGGAACGGCTAACTGTACAGGGGACTGCTTTACACCTTTATGTTCGGTAAGGTCTGCTGTTTATTCTGATATGTGGTTTGTCATGTGTTAAAAGAAGGGTTCGTAAAGTATTCCACCGAGATGAATGGGTAGGGAGATCATGGACGCAAAACCTTCAGTAGAATGTATGATTAAATTGAATTATATTATTTAATTATACCGTTCAACACAGCAATTATCGGCTTAAACATCGTTTAAAAGCTGAGAAAAAACTCTTTCATGTGACATCACTTGTGATGTCTGTGTGATGAATAGGCTACTTCGCGAGTAGTTCAACTAAGAAGAATGGGTGAATTTGGACGCACTTTCTTGCGATGTCACTTTCTCCACTGCGTAAAAGACTAAATTAATTTGCGCTGTGAATGCTAAGATTATTTTGACAGGCCGCAGGCTAAATAAAAATCGCTATTAGTAGGACACAAAGCAGAATATTGAAAGAAGGGGGCACCAAGGCCACCGTGGCCTGTAAACCTATGATTTTCAAAGGGGCTTCACGGCCAACGCAAGGGGCTACCACGGCCGTCGTGGCCGCCGTGGAAATTCCTACCCTGCCAGTGACAGAATAACGTATTAAGCATAATATTAAACTCACCGTTCTGTATCCGTCGTCTTCTTCTGTCCCCACAATAACTTTTCATTTGAGACTTTTTCGTCTGACTCAGTTTTTTCTGACAGCGTTTTTTCTGAGACCTGACTCCACTTTTTCTGACAGCGTTTTTTCTGAGACCTGATTTTCTGAGACCTGACTCCACTTTTTCTGACAGCGTTTTTTCTGAGACCTGACTCCACTTTTTCTGAGGCAGTTTGGTTTGAAGCAGTTTTATCTGAGGATGACAGAGGTTTTCTCTACGCTGAGGCAGTTTTGTCTGAAGATGACAGAAGTTTTTCTGAAGCTGAGGGAGTTTTGTCTGAAAATGACAGATGTTTTTCTGAGTCTGACACCTGAGTCTGGTTTTTCTGACGCTGAGGCAGTTTTGTCTGAAGATGACAGAAGTTTTTCTGACGCTGATGCAGTTTTGTCTGAAGATGACAGAGGTTTTTCTGACGCTGAGGCTGTTTTGTCTGAAGATGACCGATGTTTTTCTGAGTCTGACACCTGAGTCTGAGGATGTCCTAAAATGAACACCGTACAGCAGACATGATGGTAAATCAGGTTGACACATGGCGAATCAGGTTGGTTCTATTTTCCTATCAGGTTGGCTCTATTTAAACATTTGTACAATCTGAGTGCCATCAAATGCTAGAAATATGGTTAGTTATCCAGGTTATATGACAAAATATAACAATTACAGCCAGTAAACAGTGTCCAGAGGGAGTCACAATGCAGTCTCTGATGGCTAGCTTTTTTGTAGATATACCTACTTTGATTTATTCTTTGTTGCACAGTTAATTTTGTGTGCTGTTTATCAACAATAGCAGGTTACTGGTCTTATGTGAATCTTATCAGGAATCACAGATTAATTAATAGAATTTGTTGTATTTGTTCTTTAATTTGTCCGATTTTTCAAATCAAAGAAAGCCTAAAAAATGTTGTTTGTTTGTTTGTTTGATTAGAGGCTTTTGATCTCACACACACAATAACAGGACACTTGTTGTTTTAATTAGATGTGTGATCTATATTCTGAAAATATAACAACTTTATGTGAATGTGTGTAGAAAATAGATCCATAATCATACCTTTAGTACAGTAACTCTTCTCTCAATTTACAGACAGCTAATGATGAGTTGAAGCAGCCATGCTATCCGACTTGTCATCTCATAAAAGCTGGCAGATGTCTGCCATATAGGATTATCATATTTGTGAATGCCTCCTCTTCTTGGGGTGTGTGTTTATGGCCTGACTCCCTCCTCTGGAGTTCACACAGGAATAGTTACTATTACCACATAGCTCCATGGTCTGTGATGAAAGCTCTCTCTGCACTCACACACGGACACAGACACACACACACAGACACACACACACACACACACACACGCATCTCTGGGCTAAGTATAATGATATGTATACCGGTACATATATTTTTGGCTGATGTCACAGGTCTTATTTTTATGTATGTTTACCGCAAGTGTACATCAATAATGAGTGGGGGGAAAAACATTTTTCCAAGAAGTGACTTCAGAAGAGACATCATCACGCTTATGCACTGTACAGTGATCCATCTTAAATCTGTCCTCAAACAGACTTATCCACATCATGTGCTATTCTATCTAGCACAGCAGCACAAGAAAAAATTACATTACCATATCCTGAAGAGAGAGAGAGAGAGAGAGAGGGAGAGAGAGATTAGAAGAGTGTGATTATGTAATCTTTGCTCTTATCGCTAGGGATAATACTTTTGCACCAGTAGATCATTTGTCTGCTTCTAGGGGAAGGTTTTTTGGGGCCCAGGCTCATTGATCACTTTGCGTACAGATGTTCAGAACAGTGGGGAAGACTGCGATGAAATAAGGGGAGCTCTCTCTAAATGAGAACGACTGAAACAGCCTGTTCTAGCCTGTTCAAGTGTAGCATGTTTATGTTTTTCTGGAACCAATGAGCGCTATGTACCGCTACTGAAGACCACTCTACTTTGGAGACAATAACTATTTCTTATAACTACATTGTATCTTTCCTAATAGTGCTTGTCATTCTAACCTGCACACAGCCAATAATATGGGTGTAATGGGTAGAAGAGTTTTTTGGCTGATTTCCTTGGGGGTAAATACTTCCTCTGCTCAGTACCCAGCACTTTAAAAGCACTTCAAATGACGTATGTTTGATGAGCACAAATAAATCATTATGGTCCAAAAGTAGTATGAGCACTGAGAATGCATAGTTACCTTCCCAGTATATAATTTCGCCCTTTTGATTAACATCTTCAATCCGAGGCATGAGCCTGCACTAATTAAAACACCCCAAACGGAGCCGTTCATCACTCACTCTCCAAACATAAATCAGCATAATGCAGTGGCATCTCTCATCAGATCTGCCTCTCATTACCATCGACTCCACGTCAACATAAGCAGAAGCCTTGTCAAAGCCAGCGAGAGAACGAGAGAGAGAGAGAGAAAGAGAGGCGGGGGCAGATGGGGAGGGGGGCAGTGAGATGTTTCTTCATTTCAAATGGCGAATGATTTTTCTTGTTTTTTCTTTTGGAGTTTAGTGACAGCCAGGGAGGACACTGAGTGATTCTTTATCCCTATAGCGATTTGCATCAGTGAATACTGACTATATCAATCACAGCTGTGTTGTTTTGGTGATGAACTCTGAAAAATGGCTGGCTCAATTTTGCATGCATAGAATCATTATCAAGAACCCCTGAGGGTACGATGTTTAATTTTTTATGCAAGGCTGAATGCAGAGAGCGCATTATTAAAATATGTATTACAGTTCTGCGCCTAGTGCCCTCACCACCATTATTACATTGATGTGTGGGAGCTTCCTGTCAGCTGGAGCGGATCGGCTAAAAGCTGAGCGGATAATATTCAGATTCCTGGATTCATAGTGTCCACACAAAGGAGCAACCCATACATATTAGGGGTGATTAAGGTGTCAAAATTCTTCCCAAAGCCGCATAGTTGGGCGGAGAAAAAGCGCTGCACATTAAAGTGGAATTAAAGGCATTTGCAGATAATTACTTCTACGGTGGGTTGCACAGATAGGAAGAGAAACGATGGGGTCAGGGTAAAGGCCAATTCTGTCATTTTCTGCAAAAAAGAATAGGCCTGTCAGGAGCCTGGCAATTAATGGTGCAGATATTTGCCTCTTTGATGTGATGCTAAAAAGTGGTGCCAAGTCTGCCAGCAGGATGCATAATATTTCAGTAGCAGGTCAAAACGTTTCTCACCTTGACTCTTGAGGCCATACACGACATTGAATTTGTTGGGGTATTTCGTTGTTTTCTGACAGAAAGTAGATTAAAATTAGATAAAAAAGCTGCCACAAGTGACAGATAGGGGCGAACAATGACTCTGTGTGCTGGCAAGCAAAGGACATTCAAAAGGAAAATCTGCTTGGCTGTCAAACTTTTTTCTACTGCCTCAGTTTCCAAATGGGAAACAAATCTCAGTGGACATACTTATTTGACTGTAAAAGGTGTTTTTTTCAAACACACAGAAAATAAAGGATAGAAACACTGCTCAGGTGATCTATGAGGAATTCATAGTTTGAAGGGCCAGATTCCAGCAATGCATGTATAGTTCTGAGCTGAGAAAAATGAGCGCATACTTATACAAACACTTATCCGTTATTGGTCAGTACCAATCCCTAGCTAGTGCTCATTCCGTATTGCGCATTTCAAGGGGAGAATGTTATGAAACAAAATAGAATATGTCCAAACAAAATAAATGGGTCTACCTGTGCCCTTTCAGATTGCAGCAGGCGTGGAGGACTTTGCATGCCTTGTCAAAGTTAGTTAGTGAAGCCGCCACCACTTGGTGGCTTACATGATCCGAGTGTTAGATTACCATTACTGTGAAAAGTTCCTGCCACTAAAACGAAACAGATGGACAACAGTTCAATCCTCAGCTGGTTCTGGATGATAGCAGTGTTTTCACAGGGTCGAACATTCTCTTCAATTCTTGCATGAGGCAAATTCACGTCCATCACGACTACTTTGTGGAAGTAAATGTGTACATTTGTGTGTGCTGTTTTACAGTGGGGATGTAAACTCAACATGCCATGTTGGGATTATAGTCTCCAGAATGCTGATTTTGTAGTTTAAAAATGAAAATCAAGAGTCAACAGTACTCTAGGCGTTTGAATCACTGCAGAAATTAATTTCCACCATGAGGACATGCTTCTATATAATACAGACTTTTTCCATATTATGTTGCACACTTTTGTGAGTAATGAGTCTATCAGATTGTTTTTGATGTACAGTATGTGACTTTTAAAGATAAGGTGAAATGATTCTAGACATTAATAATACACTGTGAAGAACCTCATAAAACACTAAGACCAACCTGACAAGCTGATTTGTACACTCAGTCTGACAAAATTTAATGAATAATCACTCTTCTCTTGCATGCACACATATACACACTCATTCTCTCTCTATCTCACTCCCTTTTTTCTTATTCTGTCTTTCTGTCAAATGTTAGAAATGCATGCCATAGCACAGGGTCAGGCCTCCTACGTTCATCTCAGCCAAACCACAGACCACCTGCCACTCATTCTGGGCTCCCATGGCTACCACCATCCACACAGCTGCCTCTTTCTTCCTTCTCTCTGCTCTGGTCCTCCAGGAATAGAATGAAGTTGAATCTCATATTAGCCACCCCTGTCTGAGGTCTGATGTTTCCCTGTCAGATCCACACACTGGCAACTCTCTGTGGGGTCCTGTGCTTTAGGCTGTGACAGACAGTGGCACGTCTTCAGTTGAAAATAAATGAGAAATAAATGACAAAAGAAGAAAATGTGCCAGTCTAGAGTAGACAGGTAGACCAGGCTGCAGCCGTCAGATTTGCTCTGTAGACCTCTGTAGTGATCACAGCTTTTGTCAGAGGTTTGTCTTCCTCCTTTCTCTCCAGCAAAGTCAGATTAAAAGGGTTAAATAAGGCAGTAATATCCCTATAGAATCTAGTCACTGGAGAATTAGGAGCAAATAAATGAATGAATGCATTACATATGGGATATGCAAACAGGTATACTGTAATATACTAAACTATACCAAATGGAGACATGGTTGTAATAACTGCATATTGGCATACAATGGTCATTTCCATCTTATTGGATTTGTTCAATATTTCCTCCATATGTGAAGTATAGAATTACTGGACCGTATAACAATAGCATTGTATAATCCTGGAAATATGACTGTGAGGATGATATTGGTCCAGTCACATTCATATTCCCTAGTATGCATTTGGCATTTTGTATAATTCAGTTACATATCTAACCCGACTCCGCCAGATGGATGCTTCGCATTTGCTCTGCATGTCCATCTGGGAACTTTCCGCTGGAGAACTTTTGGGAAGGGGCGAAAATACTGGTTAGCTGATTGGATAAACCATATGTCTATCACCACCTATGTTGCTTATCGACGGGCCAAATAAACCAATCAGAACGAAGTATTCTTCTAATGCCTTCATTTAACATATAATTAAGTTAGGTAACGTAACCAACATTAACGTTTTAACCCCAAACCGCAAATATTAATTATAATACCCGGCCCGCGATCTGACCCACCTATTTACATAACGTGCGCTTTTGGTTGATATAGCCTAACATGCAGTGTAGCCTATCATTGAGCCTATGTAAAACCTTTACATAAACAGGAACAGAAAGCCCTCCTTCCTAGGCTAATCACGTCAGCCTACCCATGACATCGCTTATCAAAAAGGCTAGCCTACTGCACGAAAACAACAACGTTGAACTTTTACAACACGGCTAAGTTAAAAGATGGGTTACACATATGGACGTTTCAAGCTTTTCAAAAGTGCATGTGTTTGTCGTGTCGGGGGGTTCCCCAGGAGGTTTTTTTAAATTCTGTCTACTTAACACAACATTCTAACGCAGATTGGGAGGGGCAGAAATAGCCTTCCTTTAGCCTACAGAACAAGCAGCTGGCTCATGTGACGTGAACATTGGCTACCTTATGCATTATCACTACACTGCCCAACATGGAGACATATCTCACGTTAACAATCAGAAAACATAATATAGGATATTATTTGAGCGAATGGGTTAGCACAAACTTAGCTTTTGGTGAACGGAGATGCAGATCACTAATTCATTTCTTTGCGCAACAGCCCATGTTCTGCGTTCACTCCAGTGAGACAAGTGAAATAGGCCTACATGTTTTTAAAGCCGTTTCATTGCCAGGCTATTTGCTACGATATTTACCGGCTATGCCTTCTGTTTTCATGGACAGTTACAGGAATCCATGTCATTCGTTTATCGTTGCTTCAATCCAACCCACGTTATCTCCAGAGTTTGTAAGTTTGTCAGTCAGTTTCAGCCTCTCCTCTAGCTCCTCTACTACACCCGTTGGGATTTATTAAGTTTTGTTACATTTTGTTACACTTTAGAAAAAGACAAAGGGGGCCTCTGCATCGATGTCATTGTAGAGCAGTGCGATGTGCTCAATTATTTAGGCTAGCTCCAGAGTAGGCTAATGACTGACGCTGCGAATACGGACACGGCCGTTTATTATTATTGGTTATCATTATTATTATTAGGAGGCCCCTCATTGGCCGAGGCCCCTGCCCCTGCATTAAGGTGCCAGTGGTTGTGGCCAGTTGCTCAAACTTAGTGGAAGTGGAAGTGGAAATCCGACGAGATTTCACAAAGATCTCCATTTCTTGATGTCACCGAATACTGACGGTACGAAACAAAAAGAAAACTATCGGTTTTCGGTTACAGAATTTTATGGGTGGAGTGATTTGCATGCAGCACCTAAAAAGCTTGCTGTTACTTCTGCAAATCCCAAGGAGCAGTAAATCGAACATTTTACTGCCCTTTACACCACAGTCTGTCTTGTGCCATCACATTTTCAGTTGTGTATGTATTTCTTTAAAGAGATTTGATGTACTGTATATTACCAACAGAGTTTGAAGTAAATTTATCTCATGTGGTGAAACGGAGCACATGAGAATAGAATTGATTAATAGACAAATTGTTTTGATCAGATTTTAATAACCAGTGGTGAGGTCAGAGCCTTGCACTGGTTGTGTGTTTCCTCTATGTCTCCTTGTCATTATTTCACTTGCCTGTTATTAAGCTACATTGTATGTGCCATCCCCTATGCTCATACTACACCAGTGCTTCATCACTATCAGTACTGTAGCTCCTCAGGGAGATACATCGAGCATCTCTTTATCTTTCCCTCGATCTCCATCACGGCAGTGCCATGGGAGCACTCTTACACAATTCCGCCAAAACACATGGTGGGAAAAATAAAAGACCTTTGACAGACTCTCCTCAATGCTTATCCATGCATGTATAGCTATGGTGGTGGAGAGAGGGGGAGTTCTAGTGTTCCATTCTGGGTATGTTGAAGATGCTGCTGACCTAGATATTGTGCTCTGGAAATGCACCTGAACTGAAATAGATTTCTTGTTTAAAGTGGCTTTTGGTGTGTCAGCAGTTTGCATGAACACACAATTTTGTAAATGTTGTACACCTGTACCATTATAGTACGGTGAGATATGGTACATTTATTTATACCACTGCTTGGTTTAATTTCTTATTGTGGTGCACTCTTTAGAATGTGAATTAACTTTCAGATATGTGCACACCTACTGTATGAAGTAGTTCCAGACAGTTCCAAACCTTACTTACAATAGTTTCTGATCAGATCATAAACAGCCACAGCAACAAAGTAAGTAAATAAATAAATAAAACCCTATGACAATAGGAATTTCAACACCTACAAGTTATGTACAAACAAGAAAATGTATTTGTAAGAAATACAGGAACACACCATTCTCAAGTTGCAGACACACACACACACACACACACACACACACACACACACACACAAAAAGGTTATCTTCATTGTTCCTTTCCATCAAACTGCTTTTTAAAAGAGTTGGTTTGTGACAGTTCCTTGATGAATAGATGTTGATACCTGAACCCTCTACAACCATTTATGAAACACCTGCAGAGCTGACTGTAGTAATAGGATTTGGGTGACTGGGTGCAATGTTTTCTAGTGCCACAAACAGCCAGGAAAGCCTGTCATGGGTGGTGTCGCATTGTGGAGCCAGGCTCATCTGTAACTGTCCACCCAAGAGGACCAGTGGAAGGGTGGGTGCAGATGGGGGACTTAAAGGAGCAGAAGCTAGCGGCAGAAGAGCTATTGTTGCCCCCTTTGAGCTATGTGAGAACGCTGTAGGTGGATACATTCTAAAGTGCTGTAGATCTGCAAATAGTGTTAAAGCAATCAGGCCCTGGATCTGGATCTGGCTCTTATTTTTTACAGTAAAGAGTGGAAAAAAATACATGGCAGTGTAACAAGAAGTGGTCTTGTCAAGGACCAGTTATGTGCCACCTTGTGCCTTTATGCTGTCATGTGAGCACGTGGCAATACTCTTTTAAACAAGAGTGAGAGCACAAGATAAAGTTATCACCTTTCCTGGAACTTTGTGGGTATAAAAAGGTTTTAGATAGATATAAACCTGCCTATTTAGATTTTATTTAATATATAGCAAATTAACTCTATAACTCTCTTTCGCATAGTCTTGCTCCCACAACGTTGTGTACCATTAGGACACACAATGTATATTATCATACTGATGGTAAGAGATAACATCATGTATTGCTCTTATGGTCTCCACCTCTTTGACCTGATCAGCATGTAAATTGGTAAGGATTAAGAGAAACAAATGAAAAAAGATGACCTGTTGCATCTTCCTCATTAGATGGCCATCCCATAAGAGAAACCAATCAAGAGGGTGACAAGCACACAAGAGAAAGGGAAACTTTTTATTTCATATACTGAATGATGTATGATTCGTTGTCATAAATATTGTCTGTCAGTCATTACTGAAAAACTATATGTACCGCAGAGCGGTACAAAATATGACCGCCGCCCAGTCCAGCACATTTTTTTATCACAAAAATAAGTCACGTTTGTCAAATTGTGTTCATTTCCTACTTTGTTACTTTTTTTGTGTTTGTAATTGAGTGTGTGCAGAGTGTGTGGTTGTTTTTGTGTATATGTGTGGTTCTGTGTGTGTTTATTGAGTGTGTGTGCCTGCATGTCAGTTAGTTTGTTTGTGTGTGTGTTTTTTGTGTGTGTGTTTGTGTGTGTGTTTGTGTATGTAGGTGTGTTTGTATGTGTGGGTGCATGTGTGTGAGGGTGTGTGTGTATGTATGTGTGTTTATGTGTAGCGTGCTATTCAACCACTTTACCAATAACCTAGCCCATCTGTTACAATAATGCATACAGAAATGGTTCCTTCCTTCAAAAAACTGTAGGGGACTAGTGAATCACCATAATGTAATAATGTTAACAAACATCAAATGTAAAGTATATACCACCTACTCTTTGCGATAAGTGCCATGGGATCTTTAACAACCATGGTGAGTCAGGAACTCAATTTAACATTCATGCAAAGGAAAACATCTCCTGCAGTACAGTGTCCCTGTCACTGCAATAGGACATTGGGATTGATATATGTTTGGTGGCTTTTGGCCACAAGGAAGAGTGGCACCTACTTGACAGCAAACAAACCCCACTTCCAGCAGGAACCTATTCTCCCAAGGAGATTTCTTATCTAAGTACTAACTAAGCCTGCTTAGCTTCAGTAATTCAGCAAAGTCAGGGTATCTGCTGGTCTGGCCGCTGGCTAAAACAAAAGGTGAAAGGCATATATGATTCTGTCTCACTGAATTGCATTATGCACACTCAATTTTCACTGGTATCTGCTAGACAACAAGTACCAAAACATGATTAGTTCATAGATTTCACATGTAAAATACATTTTATACAACCCCACCCTCATCTTGCCTGTTCATAATTCTGAGAAATTCTTGAATTGTGTGCATGTGTGTGTGTACATGTTTATGTTTATGTGTGTGTGTGTGTGTGTGCAAGGGCGTAGGTTTGGTCTGAGCTTTGGTGGGGACACTACCCACCCACCCCCCGGAAAAAAAAAAAAAAAAAAACTACTCAACTCTTTCACCAGCCACTATAGATATATAAACTGATTAAAATGTGCTACTGTCCAACTACTATCCATGATTAAAATGTGCTACTGTTCAACTTCATCTAACTACACTGTGTAGCCTACATAATCTGATTTTAATATGTAGGCTACAGATATGTAGGCTATATTTAACATTTATTTTCTATTTGGTCTGTTATGAAATCATGCCCATTTAAGCACAGCTCAGTTTTAAGAAACTTAAATACATCCATGCTTAGCATTTTGTGAAAAGAAATCATTAAGGCTACATTGACAAACACCGAAAGACCATGTTGAATTTTGCTATAATTTATTTCAAAACCGGATTACCCTGGAACAGCTAACTATACACGGGAATGCATTAGGCCCTACACCTTTGTGTTAGATAAGGTCTGCTGTTTATTCTCATATATGGTTTGTCATGTGTTGCGTGAAGAGTGTGTAGGCCTACGATATTCCACCGAGACGAATGGATGTGGAGATGAAGCAGAGAATAATTATTAAATCTCTTGAAGTTATTTTTTTCATGCGAACTGTTTATCACAGCAAACAGTGGCTAGCTAGCACCGTTTAAAAGCTGAGAAAAGGCTCTTTCATGTGACACATGTGTGATGAGTAGCCTACTTCTCGAGGAGTTCAACAGAGAAGAATGGGTGAATTTGGACGCACTTCATGCTTGTAGTGAAGTAAAGCTGAAGCGCTGCATGCTGCGGCTCACTGGTAGTTATTATAGGTAACTTCAAATCAGCGCGATTTACCCTTATAGGCTACTGCACATTACAAGATCTGTACGAGATGATCCGCAGCACTGAAGTGAGAAATGATTTAACTCTTTGTGTAGCGCATGTGAACGCTTTTTTTCCCCATTTCAACCTGAATATTGGTGTGACATTTCAGTCGTAATTTGACATTGGTGTGGACACGTCCTTCGGTCTCCACGCAAATCTACGCCCCTGTGTGTGTGTGTGTGTGTGTGCATGCATGTACTTGTGTGTTGTGCCTGTGTATGTGCCTGTGTGTGTGCATGTGCATGCATGCGCACATATGTCTACTATGTGTGTATGTGTCATACGTATGATTACTGTGAATGTATGTGTGTGCGTATGGGATGGGTTAACATGGCCCCTGGAGGCAAACATACACAAAAAATTGGTCATCCTAGGCCCTATGGTTCTTAAGATATTCACAGAAAACTCTGTTGGTGTACAGTCACTAAATGTACACATGAATTAATTTATTGTATGGCCCCCCATGAAAGAAAGTCCACAAAACTTGGCATGCATTCAGAGGGTGTCATAATGATCCTACACTTTCAATTTCGTGCAGTTTTAACCATGTCAGCCAGAGATATTGTGATTACACAACACCTCATTTTTTGCTTTTTCATTTTTACTAGGTGGCGCTATACATGAAAAGAGTGGTTATGGAATGGGTTGACGTGGCCCCTTAAGACCAACATACAAAAAAGAGGTGGTCCTCCTAGGCCCTACGGTTCTTGAGATATTCACAGAAAACTGTGTCTAACCACCTACAGGCCAGTCGGTGTAAAGTAATATAAATTAATTTATTGTATGGCCCCCCATGAACGGAATTCCACCAAACTTGGCGTGCATTTAGAGGGTGTCATAATGATCCTACACTTCCAATTTTGTGCAGTTTTGACCATGTCAGGTCACAGATACCGGCGATTACAACACCTCATTTTTACTTTTTCATTTTTAACTAGGTGGCGCTATACATGAAATGAGTGTTTATGGAATGGGTTGACATGGCCCCTTAAGACCAACATACAAAAAAAGGTGGTCCTCCTAAACCCTACGGTTCTCGAGATATTCACAGAAAACTGTGTCCGCCCTACCCTCCTTCTTGTGTCCTAAAGATCAAAACGAAAAACAAGTGTTCTATGCTATCCTTGTGGGGCTACATGCCCACCAAGGTGCGTGCACCCCGGTCTTTCAGTGTCCCGGGAATCCTTGATGGAAATTTGCGCAAAAAAAAAAAAAAATCTGACTAAACCTATATGACCGCCGCTTCGGGTAAGACCTCGACATGAAGCAGATGGGAAAAGAAACTTCCCACAATATGTCTTTTTAAATTAGGTTGTTAAATTAATTTTGTAATTTAAATTTGCTCTGCACTCCAATTCAAGCCCATTTTCAAATCACCAAAAACCCAGGAGCCAATCAATCACTTATCCGGCATAGGGCGGGCCTTACAGTATATGATAAAAGACAGAGGAGTACGGTTAGCAGTGCTGTTGAATCATAAAAGAAATGAAGGGTATGCAAACCAACTGTCAGTCAGTCTCAATTGATATTTGAGAATCTACTGTAGCGTTAGCCAGGGTAACTGGTTGATGGCTTCTGCTGAGAAACAAATAGTTCTCCACAAAAATAGAACTTACAGGTGTTTCATGTGTTGCATAGCATTATATTACTTGCTGACTTCCATTGTCCATTGCGAGAAATAAACAGACTACTTCTAGAATATGACAGACATGAATCAGAAGCACAAAAGCCATTGTCATTGACAGCTGTCAGTCATTTTTGCCAATGGTCAATAGAAAGAAATATTGGACCTACTGTGAGAACGTTGGGAAACCTGTTAAAGTCAATGGAACCTCCTGCAGCTTTCCAACGAGCCATATAATAAAGTAATTTAGAAGCTCTAGGACTCAAACAACATTGTTTGTTACAGTAGCAGCTGTCACAAAGGTTCAAACACACCAAGGCAAATAGGCAACACTATCTGAGTCCTGCATTGGTGATTCCCTGTGATTCACCTCTGAAACGTACAGTAGGCACAGAGTTGATCTTAAGAAGACTATTCTTAAATGAGTATAACATAATTAGTCTTTGATTGATCCTGAAAATATGAGCAGTAGTCTAGGTAAATGGACCAATCAGACCTACTGCAGTCTAATGTGTAGTTTTATGTATGGGGATATGAATGGCAGGTTGTGGTATAAACTAGGGCCTCCACAGCTTTATCATTCCTACAGAGCAAATTCTACGCAGAGACATAAATCAGCCTTTAGTCTTGCTCTTACACTTTTTGCTCACTCTTCCTTTTCACCAGGCACGTGCAGAGAAGGGGGGTTACAGGGGCTCTAGCACCTGCCCTTTTGCCCCTTTAATGTCCAAGTGCCCTTTTGACAAGACCCGATTTTTACTTTTTAAAAGTAAAATACTGTGTAATACTTCCGTTAGTTCCAACGTGAATATTTGCTAAAATGTCTCATTAATAGTTTGTGAAATTAGAAATTTACAAAAATAACAATTTTCTGTGTTAATTGAAATGCCTTGCGGCCACCAATCCGTGACGTCATACATTCAGTGAACTCTCAGAAGGTGCACGCAGGCACAGTGCTGCACGAGACGTTTGGGAGCACGGTAAAGTCACTTGGCAGTTAGCCTATCTGAACATGCAATAGTATTCAGCTTAGAGATAGAGAATAAAATGTTTAAAGTTGTTTCATGTTTAATGAAGTAGGCTATCAAACCCGTTTTAACCATGTCATGGTCCATCCATTTCAATAACCTGGCAGCTTCGAAAATCTAAGGCTGAACGTTCATAACATATTCTGTTTAGGTTACTATGTTATAGTAGCTTAGGTTAGTAGACCTAGTTAAAACAGAGTAGGCAAACCTTTTCTAAATCGTCATAAGCCAACGACATAGGCTACTGAAGTTGTTTAACTAACCCAACTCCACACGTCGTTCTCTGTTTACAGTAGGCTACATTACGTGTCATTTCACTCAGTGGCCACACGAACAGCACGTGAATATGCAAGACACCAGCTTGCTAATGGTGGTAGTTTACTGTGATAAACATTAAAATTATAGCCTGACAAGCCAGGCTAGGCAATAACATATTTGCTGCCGCTAGGGTGCGTCTAAATTTCTAGGCTATCAAATTAGCTTTGAATTTAATCAATAAGATGTAGCCTTATAGCCTATGATCTCTGAACACGTTTTCTGAAAATGTTGTTCCATGTGCCCTTTTTTTAAAAATTTGAGCCCCTGCCCCTTCAAAGGTCTCTGCACGCCCCTGCTTTTCACACATGTTTCTGCTGCTTCTGCTTCGGTTCTCCTGTCTGTGAGCTTTGGGATCCTCTCTTCAACTGTTCTATCACTCTGTCTGTCTCACTCCTTCATTTCTATCGCTCTGTTCATCTCAAGTTTGTGTTTATGTTCCTTCAGTCTAATGCATTTCACTTTATAAAAATAGATGGATCATAAAATTGATGGGATCGTTTAAGTCTATTTGGTGTCATTTGCATTCACCATTACAATTTTACTTATCCATCTACATTTTAGTATACTTTCAGTTCGACAGTTTTAGCGTATTCATACTGTTTATTGTATTAATAAACTGTTCATTCACCATTCATATCACTCATAGGCTCTAATTTGTATGCCACGCAAAGCGACAAGTAATGTGTTGATACCGTCGCACACAAACTCTCATTTTGCTAATTGTGCATGACCTTATGCATACATGGGTGGGTCAGCGCACAGATGAGGAAGGTGTCAGTACTTGAACTCACTAGTGGAATTCGCACCATTTCCGTGAAACTTCTTTAAAAGAAAACACTGGCTACAAACTGTCATTTAAAGCAAATGTATATCATGTTCCTCTAAATGTTAAAAAGTGCTACTAATTACAAGCAATTACTAAGCAATTTATGCTTGATTGCGCCCTACGACATGTCAATAGATTAGCAAATATTGGTTTCACTGCCTGTTCACACTGCATGGTTTCCACAGCCCTAGTCTATTCGCCCTGTGGTTTCAAATTAGAGCTCCTTGTGTGTCATGCCACTACATCCACAAACTGGCTTATATACTGCTTGCTAATATTTAGGTCATTCAATAGTTTAATGGAGTCAGATTAGTTGTATTTTGTTCAGCCATATTTATCATTAAAATGCATTCTAAGGTGCCATTATGTTTGGCCATGTATAAACACTTCAATCTGCTGTTTTCTCTCTCTGGTAAAATTCCCGGCTGCCTTTTCAAAACTTAAAGATTCTATGTGGAGCTATGTGTAAGCTTCGAGTTGTCTTGAACGCAGCCACGCAGCACACTTAACTTGATTTGCATTGCATTTAATGCAGCTTCATTTGTGGTGCAAAGTGATTACAAGTGAGTGGGGCTGACAATAGGTGGTTTGCATGCTAATTTCAGCTGATCAACACAGAGCATAGGCATTTTTTGACATTATGTCAAAAACATTGTTTCTTCACATTCTGTTGATCGAATGTTTGATCAGTTGCATTGTTTTTTTTTAATCAGGGCAGTAGTTTTCAGATTACATTATAATTGCAAAAGGGTTCTCCAATGTTTTCTCAATTAGCCGTTTAAAATCAGAAATCAAAATATATCAGATTAGTAAAAAAATGTGCCTTTGGAACATTGGATGAATGGTTGCTGATAATGGGCAATGTAGATATTGCATTAAAGATCAGCCATCAGCCTTTTGCAATTATGTACATAATGTAATCTGAAACTGCTGCCCCGAATAAAAAACAACGCAACTGATCTCATCTGGTACTCTGTCTATAAAGGAGTGGAATGGAAATTTGGAAAAATGGAAATGGAAAGTGACCCCAAACATTTGACCCCTAGTGTATATCTCTTATTATGACCGCCGCGCAGCGAAGCAGTGGTCATATAGGTTTAGTCAGATTTTTTTTTTTTTTTTTTTTTTTTTTTCTTTTTCGATGCCCAAATTTCCGTCCAATGATTCCGGGACACTGAAAGACCGGGTACACCTAAACTTGGTGGACATAACCCCACATGGATAGCATGGAACCATCGTTTTCGTTTTGATCTGTAGCCCCAGCTGAATTGGACCCCTAAAAGGAGGGTAGGGCAGACACAGTTTTCTGTGAATATCTCGAAAACCGTAGGGTTTAGGAGGACCATTTTTTTTTGTATGTTGATCTCAAGGGGCCATGTCAACCCATTCCATAACCACTCATTTCATGTATAGCGCCACCTAGTTAAACACAAAAAAGTAAAAATGAGGTGGTGTAATTGAAGGTATCTGTGACCTAACATAGTCAAAACTGCACGAAATTGAAAGTGTAGGATCATTATGACACCCTCTGTATGCACGCCAAGTTTTGTGCAATTCCATTCATGGGGGCCACACAATAAATTAATGTATGTTACTATACACCAACTGGCCTGTAGGTGGCGGAGACAGTTTTCTGTGAATATCTCGAGAACCGTAGGGGCCTAGGAGGTCCACTTTTTTTTTTGTATGTTGGTCTTAAGGGGGCATGTCAACCCATCCCATTACCACTTATTTCATGTATAGCGCCACCTAGTTAAAATTAAAAAGCAAAAAAAATTAGGTGTTTTCATCTCAATATCTCTGGCTGACAAGGTCAAAACTGCACGAAATTAAAAGTGTAGGATCATTATGACACCCTCTGAATGCATGCCAAATTTTGTGTACTTTCGTTCATGGGGGCCTTACAATAAAATAATTTATGTGTACATTTAGTGGCGCATACACCAACAAGGATTCGGGACACTGAAAGACCGGGTACACAAAACTTGGTGGGCATGTACCCCCACATGGATAGCATGGAACTGTCATTTTTCGTTTTCATCTGCAGCCCCCCCGCTGAACTGGACCCCCCGAAAGGAGGGTAGGGCAGACACAGTTCTCTGTGAATCTTTTATGGTATGTTGGTCTCAAGGGCCCACATCAACCTGGCTCATAATCACTCATTTGTGATTTACCCGTAAAAAAAAATGAAAATGCAATATTATTCTGCTTTAATCGCCCCTATCTTCAGTTAAGATGTTCAGAACTGCACCAAATTTTATGTGTATGATTGACCTGGCATTCTCTGGGGGTCTGGGGTATGCCAAGTTTCGTAGAATTTCATCCATGGGGGCTAAAAAATTAGGTTATGTGTACATTTAGTGACTGTACACTCATTGGCCTGTAAATGGCGGTGCACACATATAAACATGCACACACACAGGCACCCACATACTATCGGTATTAGAGCGGCCGATACATAATTACAAATTCAATAGGATCAAAAGAAAGCCAAAATATTCATCATCATCATCATGGCTGCATTTTCAGTATTGGCGATAAGTAGTCGTTTGTCCACTAGATGGCGCATCGTTGCAGTGAGACGTAATTTTTTTGAAGGAATTTTTTCAAGGACTGTAATTTACCGCAGCGAACATCTAATAAAGACAGGACGATGTTCACATGAAGTGTAAGTGAGGATGAAGTGAGGATGTTTATCGGACATGCTTGGTTTTTACTGCAGGTACGTTAATCTTGTAATATCAATAAGGACCTAGGTAATGTTACCGTTAGCGTTGGTTGAGTGATGGAGGCCCATTTGATTGATTGCATTTGTAGAAAACTATAAATGCGGTTATACCAAGCAAATTGATAGCAGCACTGTTTGTATCTTTCGACTGTCATTTATTGCACGTGCTACAAAATCATTCTGTGCAATGGAAGATTTACCAACGTTACACCGGTCTGATACAGTTTTGCCTATACATCGTGAGACTGAGACGCCTGTTTATTTTGTTTTAAGTGCGTGCAGGGTGTGAGAGGGGAATCGATGTGCTTTGATTCCAGCTTGGTAGTTGTAGTCTGTGAAATTAAAAAGCACGTGTGTGTGAAGTATCCAAACAATGACACCTTCATTTCATTATGGCTGCTTTAGCAACACACCTTAAGCTACTGTGTAGTGGGTCCCATTTAGAAGTGGCTACTTCATTCGCGCTTTCCTTGACTCATGGAACTGCGTGAATGTTATTACAACTTTTCGGCACGATATGGCAGTTTAAGTCCACTTGATACTGTAAGTCGTAAGCCATTGGTTTCCAAAGGAGATTTTATTTGTGTCGCCAGCATAGCCTATTGACAATTTATGTTGTAAATAGGCCTACCTTATAATCCTACCTGTAGCTTAGGGAAGCTAACAGCTTTCTATTAGGATCTAGTTTGTTAGTTACAGTTTTGTCATAACTCCCTAATGCATTTTTGCATTTAGAATAGCCAGAGCGTGTATATCTCAATCTGAAAATTAAACAATATCGGGTGCCTATGGACTAGGCTGGGTGAACCCAGCCTGATCTGCCCGCTATTTATTTTTTGATTTCTTAAAAGATTGAGCTTGGTCTGATGAAAGCCAGACTAGCCATGGACCTCAGTTACACAATGCAAGGGAACATGAATCAGCCTATATTTGCAACTAACAATAACGGACAAAAGCTCTTCAACTTTGGCCCGTTAAAATGTGTATGAACAGTCTAGCGGACGCATTTCATCAAGGCCCATTTGGACATGTCAGTTATTTGCACCACTGGTTAGATGTAAAACAGCATTTCGTTTCAGACTACTGTTACTTAATTTGTGCATTAACAATAACGTTTCAGACAACTGTTACTTAATTTGTGCATTGACAATAAAGTATTACATGAACTAAAGATGACTAAAATCTTATGTAGAAGAAGAAACATTCACAAAAAATCCATCCATCAAAAAATGACCTTTGTTTTTGATAGCTGTTGAAAACGGCATGGAACTGACAGAGATGTTTTTGTTTATAAATACATAAAAAATAAATAAATAAATAAATAACATTATGCTGATACCTTTTGCTTTTCCCAAATACAATGTAGCCTACAGGTGTAAGTGACCTTTCATCAATCCAGTTGCAATGGATGAACTGTGATGACCTGCCCTACTTGTGATTGTTTAGAGATTTTAAAGGTTTTATAACAATGCTACATCTTCTTTGGCTATTCTACAATCTATTCACCTTTTCAGCACAAGTAGGCTACTTTCTGTGCAGCCGCACACACACACTCAGGCATGCCAAACAAGCATACACAAAAGTTTCAAGAGTGGGGGATGGAGTAAAAGATGGAGACAAATTGAAGTGTGATTTATTTTCACGGAATGGATGTACAGGACTGAGCGGCGGTCATATTTTGTACCGCTATGCGGTACATCTAGTATTTACATACATTTACACCTTATATATACATATACATACTTTATATACATTTGCACCTTTAACATCATGATTACACCATAAAAAAATGGCAATGAGAAGTGAAGAGTTACACAAATAAGAATATTTACCATATACTGTTCATGACCTTGGTTATGTTAGTTATAACTGCTTGCTTCGCTGTGAGCTTGCTATGAACACATTTGATTCTGAGGTTTTCCACCAGACACAGAGCTGGCTAGCTGGCCTGTGTGACAGTCAGGTCCATACACATTGCTCCAGCGATGAGTTATGGCCCAGTTCCAGCTATTGTTTTTCCACAGGCCTCAAGCCCACTCTGTCGTGGATGGGATTGGGCATGTTACCAAAGAAGCTAAACAGCATGAACGCTAGACTCATTTCAGGCATTCCTTTCTGCTGTGATATGCATTCAGTGGGTATGCTGTATACTGGTAATATGAGGCTGTTAACAAACCTGTTAAAACTGAATTTTCTGTCACAATCTCAATATCAGTCTCTCACAGGTAAGCACATTTTAGCAGATCACAGAATCCTACATCCTACCCTTTTGTTGCAGATATTTTTTTTAGAGGGGAAAAGTGTGTTTCTGAATTACACCAATTACTGGAATGTACCAATAAAAATGTACCAAGTCAAAGCCAAGCCACAGCCACGTATTTGTATAACATGGACCTATACTAAGCCCTGCGCAGATATGGATCGGATATTTAAGTCTGTTTTGAATCGTTTTGTTGGAACACACAAATATGAACACACACACACACACACACACACACACACACACACACACAAGCATGCACACACACAACCAGGCTCATTATAATTATGATGAAGCTGCTGTCCCTTGTGTGCTTGATTTAGGCCACCTTTCCTCTTTGACAACACAAATGAAGAAGCATTTTCTTGATTCTCTCTCTCTCCCTCCTTAGGCAGTGCTTGAATTAGGCTTTGGGTGGCAAATATTAATTAATCACACTAACTGTGTGACAACCTCCAGTGCAAGAATTATATGGGGAGGGGAGAGGAGACGAGGGGAGAGGGGTGGCTTTTGTGCCTGCAGTCAGTGTCGTGCCCATCTCCCTCAATCTGTGCCTCTCCCCTAACCTGTCTCTGAGTCATCCTGCTGGAAAAATTGAAGATTGTCTGTGTGTGTGTGTGTGTGTGTGTGTGTGTGTGTGTGTGTGTGTGTTTGTTTCTGTGTGTTTGTTTTTTTGTGTGTGTGTGTGTGTGTGTGTGAGTGTGTGTGTGGGAGAGGGGGTGCTTCCAAAAAAGTTGCTCAGAAATGTGTGTGTGAGTGTGAAACTGTTGTGCATACGAAGAGGAAACAGAGGAGCACAAGTTCATCTCCTGTTGCGCTTTCTCTCTCCCTCTCTTGCTCTCTCTGATATTCAGACTTCAAAGATGACTGAAAGCTTGTGGACAATGTGGCTGTGAAACAAGCTAATGGTCCACAGGTTCAAAGGGTGATAGGTTGACAGAAATGTGGTACCACCACAGCAACAGCAGCAGCAGCACCACAGCCTCTGGATAATTAAAAGGGCCCAATCATCAACAATGAAGGGCCTCGACTCGGGTTTAATGGCAACCATATGAAAGCCAGAGTCAGAGTCGTGCAGGAGAGCCCAGATAAATCTGCAGTAAATGATGGGCTGCATTGTTAACACTACATGACAGCAGCCAGAGAAGTGCCATTGATCAGAGGCGTGTGTGTGTGTGTGTGTGTGTGTGTGTGTGTGTGTGTGTGTGTGTGCGTCTATGTTTGTGTGGGTGTGTGTGTGTGTGCGCGCGCGCACAGGGGGTGTGCATTCGTGTGTCTGTGTGTGAATGTGGGTATGTTTGTGCACAGTACACATATGTTTGTTTGTTTGTGTGTGTGTTTGTGTGTCTGTATTCAGTGGGAGTTGCAGGGATTGGCCAGGGTGGGGATGGGGGGCTAATTATGATGACTGCAGGTTTTTCCGCCTCACCCCAAACCTGTGTTTATTAGGGAATTCATCACCGCCACGGACAGGGCCCCGGGCTACACGGCCATGCTATCCGTCACAGTCTCGCAGCCTTGTGTGCCTACAGTAGCCTAGGTGTGGAGGCTCCATGCCTCTCTCACGCACACTGCCACGACTCTCCCCTTGGCACAAGCTGCTGCGCCATTACCGCCGGTGTCAGAAGATACATGCTACTATATGAGCCAGATAATATTAAATACTCTTCCTAAACATTTTGCTCCACGAGGCATGTGGTATTAAATGCCAATTCCAAACACGCCATTTTGATGCTAAATGAACCTTAACTTGGCCATTTTTAAAAGAAATCATTTCATATAGAGGCTCCCCTTCTTC